>NW_008824281.1:1123788-1139356 GCF_000699105.1 Pygoscelis adeliae | reverse complement strand
GGAGCGCGGCCGGGGCGGAGCGGAGCGAAGCGAGGGCAGCCCGGACCGAGCCCAGCCGAGGCCAGGCGGTGCCCGGCGGGCAGGGAGTACTGTAATACCGGCCCGGAGCGGTACGCGGGTGTCCGAGGCTCGAGCGTCTCGGCCCGGGTGAGCTGCCACCTCCCTCCCCGTGGGAAGGGTCTCCCTCCCCGGTATATGGCCGGGGCCCTCCCGGCCGCCGGTGGTGGAGGACAGCCCGGCAGTGCACTAGCCCCGACCCTGGTGCCAGGCACCGTCTGCAGGTACCTGGCGTCCTCCGCACAAGGGCCTGAAGGTGTTAAAGCCGAGCTGCTGAGGGTAGACTTGGTCTGGGAACCGACGATTCCCTCTAGTGAGAGACTGTTGGCATTACCTCTGTGAAGTATCCGTGCTGGTATGAGCGAGGCTAGAAACGCAAGGATTCAGATGGCTCTGGGTGCAGGGGAGAGCTGGAGAGTCAGGAGAGCAGTATAGACGCAGCTCAACCTCAGGAGTACAGGCCAAATAGCTAAGGGACCCCATCTTAGGGATCAGATAGGGATAATACTTTTCTACTGAAGATTGAGGCAGAACATGGGACCTGCTAAAACAATTTCTTTTTCTTCTTCCAGCAAGATAAGAGAACATGCAAGTTCCCCAGAGAAGTGATTTGTTAAATACAAGCTTCTTACCAACTCAGGCTATAGGGAAAACATAACGCTGCAACTTTATATACACACAGGAGACAGGTATTTCTTTGAACGCAGGTCACGCTTTATTCTGAAGTCTGCTTGCCATTATTCCAGCCTTAGCACAGGGACCATGCCAGGACATAAGTTACATTAGGAATGATTACAAAGCATTGTTTGCCAGGAAAATAACTCACACCTATCTCCCCTAATTTAATAACAGGATATCCTATTAGCATGGCAGAGTAACTCCTGGCAAAAGCTGCCTCATTTGCCAGCTTCTTAATGGCTGCAAAAGGTTTCATGCATGGAGTTACTCACACACAAACAGATGATCCCTGAAGTCGTTTATATGACTAGGAAAGATAATCCCACTGCAAATTGGCATGCTTAAAAGAAAATATCACCTTGTTAAGTGTTCCTCTGTGAAAGAAAAAGTGTTTGGCTGATCCATAAAGAGAAGTCTCTTTTTGAGAAGCAGCCTCTTGCCCCCAGCTGTTCCTGGTCTTCTGCAGGGCTGAGCCTCACCAGAAGCATGAACAGCAGAAAGGAAGTTGTGTCTGTAACACATATTTTTAAACTTGTAGGAGGAGGAAAATAGTATCAAAGATCAAGTGCATCATCCTTTCAAGATCTCTGCAGCTTGGATGAATTAAAAACAAATCCAGCATTAAAAATAAGTTGAGACCACTTCTCTCCCACAGCTTGTCTCACCAAGAATTAGCCATTCACACATACAGCTGGGCCAACTTAAAAAGCTGAAGTACAGGTCCCCATCTTCCCTTTCAGTGCAGCAGCAGGATTTAAAAGAAATAGTAAATCAAAATATGGAATCACCCCACCTTGGTTATCAAGTCTTCTTGCAAACTACATCTTACTGTAAACTCAGCCTGGGCCAGGGATAGAGCAGAAGGCACTCTTGGCACGATTGGCAGTTGGACACACAATTAAAAGAAAGTGCTGTTCTAGCCAGGGAGCCTTGGCCAGAAGAGCTGGAATTTTTCAGAGATCTCCCTCTGGTGCATTAGTTTTTATCTCCTTTGCAGCCAGTGCCACCTCCGTGTCTTTCTCTGCCTTCTCTTCCAGCTTCTCTAGCACTTTACACCCTTCCCCCAGGATCCTGTTTGCTCCCTTTGGTTCTTTGGGTATCTTAGCCACCTCCTTTGATGATGTAGCCTTCTCCAATACAGGGGATTTTATATCAGTCACCATACTTTTCTTCTTCTTCTTCTGCTTCTGCTTCCTGCTATCCTGTGACACTTTAGCTATCGCCCTGAAGGGACCCACAAGCCAGTTTAGAGGGATGTTCTGAGTTACATACTCAAAGAGGTCATCTAGGGACCTTCGGGCTTCTGCCACACAGTCCTGGCTCTGGGTCAGGGTGGTGCTGGAGAGATCCTGGAAAGACATAGCACTGGAAAAAGAACTATGGAGCTTGTGGATATTTCGAGTGGCCTGATACACTGCTTCTTGGATGTTGCTGGGGAGGCCTTGGATGCTGGCTTTCAGATTCTCATAAACAGGTTGTAGCTGCTGGGTGATGATATGCAGCATAGCTAGAGTCCGTGACTCTACCTGCTGGGAAAGAGATATAGCTCAGTTACTAGAGCAGATGAGATGTACACCATCCACCAGAGGCCTGATTAAATACGCCCTTCTAGGGATACCTCTGGTTGGGAGGCAGTTTTAACTTGGTTTCCTTTGGGTTGGGTCAGGCTCCAGTCCACCCACAGCTGATGGAGCTTCTCCTGCCCATCTAGAAGCTTCTGGCCAACCTCTTGTTTCACAGATTCGATCTGATGGGAAAAATGAAAGGAACAGCTGTATTGCAAGCACAGACAATCAGTGAAGCATGAGTGCTTCCCTCCCAGGGAGGGATCCAAGATGACATGCAGCTGGTGCAGGATAGAGGAAGAGCTTCCATCTGGATAGTAGGGCAGGAAGACTACAGACAGGAGGAAAAAGGAAAAAGCATGTTTGTACCAGTTTTATTGCCAGCTGTAGTCGTGAGAGAATATCCTGGGTGCTTTGCTTAATGCACTGCAGTTTGTTGAGGGAGTGCCGATAAGCTCGGTGGCGGACTTTGTTAGAGAGGGAACCCAGACGCACAAAGTAACTCCGTTGCTGTTTCTGCTCCTCCACAGAAGCCATACCAAACCCCTCCACAGCAGTGGCCAGTTTACCTGGAGGAAACAAGAACAGAGATGCAGCCGTGCTCCACTCCCCCAGCTGTCAGTGGGGGGGAAGAGGTAAGATCACCCATTGAAAAACATGAAGGCTGAAGCTTGCAGTAGAGGTTTGTAGTTGCTCAGATATTAGAGGTAGGCTAGTCCCTGCTCAACGCGTTCTCTTCAGATAAGCAGACTTGACAGATAGGTTGAAGCATGCACCCACATGTTTATCTACCTTGAGGCTGGTAGGCAAGGACCAGCTAGCAAATGCTTGAACTCTGTCCCATACCATGTGGCAAGTCAGTGTTGACAGACAGCCAACTTGGTGACAAGTTCAGAGCTACCTGTCTGCTTCAGAAGATGAGTCTTGCAGTGTCAGGTGCTCTCTAGTCATGCAGGAAAAGATTTGCATTTACAACCGCCAGCTAGGGATTTTCTCACCTAGTTCTTCCTCTGTCATTGGGAGGTAGTGATCCACCAGATCTTCTGATATACCCAGGACAGATTCAACACCACCTGCCACTGCTTGGCTCACTGCCTTGGCTTTGCTTATGCTGTTGGTCACCACTGAATTAGTCATCTCCACACCCTCCTGGATAGCCTCTCTGCTCTGCTCCAAGACTGTATTTATTTTGCTAGTTACGGTGCCATATGCAGCATCCAGAGCTGTATTGACTGTAGAAGTGACTACTGATTTGGTCTTCTCAACACCATCCTGAACAGCTCCTTTGGTTAGGTCCATTGCTTCAGTCACTGTGTTGGTCACAAGATCCTTTGCACCCTGGGCAGCCCCTACAGCAGCAGTAACAGTAGAAGCAACTGCAGACTTGGTCAGTCCAACACTGTCCTCCACAATGTGTTTAGTGAGATCCACTGCCTCTGTCACCTTGTTAGTCACAAGGTCCTTGGCACCCTGGGCAGCCTCCACAGCATTGACAATAGTAGAAGCGACTGCAGACTTGGTCAGCCCAACGCTATCCTCCACAAAATGTTTACTGAGGTCCACGGCTTCGGTCACCTTGTTAGTCACAAGGTCCTTGGCACCCTGGGCAGCCTCCACAGCATTGACAATAGTAGAAGCGACTGCAGACTTGGTCAGCCCAACGCTATCCTCCACAAAATGTTTACTGAGGTCCACGGCTTCGGTCACCTTGTTAGTCACAAGGTCCTTGGCACCCTGGGCAGCCTCCACAGCATTGACAATAGTAGAAGCGACTGCAGACTTGGTCAGCCCAACGCTATCCTCCACAAAATGTTTACTGAGGTCCACGGCTTCGGTCACCTTGTTAGTCACAAGGTCCTTGGCACCCTGGGCAGCCTCCACAGCATTGACAATAGTAGAAGCGACTGCAGACTTGGTCAGCCCAACGCTATCCTCCACAAAATGTTTACTGAGGTCCACGGCTTCGGTCACCTTGTTAGTCACAAGGTCCTTGGCACCCTGGGCAGCCTCCACAGCATTGACAATAGTAGAAGCGACTGCAGACTTGGTCAGCCCAACGCTATCCTCCACAAAATGTTTACTGAGGTCCACGGCTTCGGTCACCTTGTTAGTCACAAGGTCCTTGGCACCCTGGGCAGCCTCCACAGCATTGACAATAGTAGAAGCGACTGCAGACTTGGTCAGCCCAACGCTATCCTCCACAAAATGTTTACTGAGGTCCACGGCTTCGGTCACCTTGTTAGTCACAAGGTCCTTGGCACCCTGGGCAGCCTCCACAGCATTGACAATAGTAGAAGCGACTGCAGACTTGGTCAGCCCAACGCTATCCTCCACAAAATGTTTACTGAGGTCCACGGCTTCGGTCACCTTGTTAGTCACAAGGTCCTTGGCACCCTGGGCAGCCTCCACAGCATTGACAATAGTAGAAGCGACTGCAGACTTGGTCAGCCCAACGCTATCCTCCACAAAATGTTTACTGAGGTCCACGGCTTCGGTCACCTTGTTAGTCACAAGGTCCTTGGCACCCTGGGCAGCCTCCACAGCATTGACAATAGTAGAAGCGACTGCAGACTTGGTCAGCCCAACGCTATCCTCCACAAAATGTTTACTGAGGTCCACGGCTTCGGTCACCTTGTTAGTCACAAGGTCCTTGGCACCCTGGGCAGCCTCCACAGCATTGACAATAGTAGAAGCGACTGCAGACTTGGTCAGCCCAACGCTATCCTCCACAAAATGTTTACTGAGGTCCACGGCTTCGGTCACCTTGTTAGTCACAAGGTCCTTGGCACCCTGGGCAGCCTCCACAGCATTGACAATAGTAGAAGCGACTGCAGACTTGGTCAGCCCAACGCTATCCTCCACAAAATGTTTACTGAGGTCCACGGCTTCGGTCACCTTGTTAGTCACAAGGTCCTTGGCACCCTGGGCAGCCTCCACAGCATTGACAATAGTAGAAGCGACTGCAGACTTGGTCAGCCCAACGCTATCCTCCACAAAATGTTTACTGAGGTCCACGGCTTCGGTCACCTTGTTAGTCACAAGGTCCTTGGCACCCTGGGCAGCCTCCACAGCATTGACAATAGTAGAAGCGACTGCAGACTTGGTCAGCCCAACGCTATCCTCCACAAAATGTTTACTGAGGTCCACGGCTTCGGTCACCTTGTTAGTCACAAGGTCCTTGGCACCCTGGGCAGCCTCCACAGCATTGACAATAGTAGAAGCGACTGCAGACTTGGTCAGCCCAACGCTATCCTCCACAAAATGTTTACTGAGGTCCACGGCTTCGGTCACCTTGTTAGTCACAAGGTCCTTGGCACCCTGGGCAGCCTCCACAGCATTGACAATAGTAGAAGCGACTGCAGACTTGGTCAGCCCAACGCTATCCTCCACAAAATGTTTACTGAGGTCCACGGCTTCGGTCACCTTGTTAGTCACAAGGTCCTTGGCACCCTGGGCAGCCTCCACAGCATTGACAATAGTAGAAGCGACTGCAGACTTGGTCAGCCCAACGCTATCCTCCACAAAATGTTTACTGAGGTCCACGGCTTCGGTCACCTTGTTAGTCACAAGGTCCTTGGCACCCTGGGCAGCCTCCACAGCATTGACAATAGTAGAAGCGACTGCAGACTTGGTCAGCCCAACGCTATCCTCCACAAAATGTTTACTGAGGTCCACGGCTTCGGTCACCTTGTTAGTCACAAGGTCCTTGGCACCCTGGGCAGCCTCCACAGCATTGACAATAGTAGAAGCGACTGCAGACTTGGTCAGCCCAACGCTATCCTCCACAAAATGTTTACTGAGGTCCACGGCTTCGGTCACCTTGTTAGTCACAAGGTCCTTGGCACCCTGGGCAGCCTCCACAGCATTGACAATAGTAGAAGCGACTGCAGACTTGGTCAGCCCAACGCTATCCTCCACAAAATGTTTACTGAGGTCCACGGCTTCGGTCACCTTGTTAGTCACAAGGTCCTTGGCACCCTGGGCAGCCTCCACAGCATTGACAATAGTAGAAGCGACTGCAGACTTGGTCAGCCCAACGCTATCCTCCACAAAATGTTTACTGAGGTCCACGGCTTCGGTCACCTTGTTAGTCACAAGGTCCTTGGCACCCTGGGCAGCCTCCACAGCATTGACAATAGTAGAAGCGACTGCAGACTTGGTCAGCCCAACGCTATCCTCCACAAAATGTTTACTGAGGTCCACGGCTTCGGTCACCTTGTTAGTCACAAGGTCCTTGGCACCCTGGGCAGCCTCCACAGCATTGACAATAGTAGAAGCGACTGCAGACTTGGTCAGCCCAACGCTATCCTCCACAAAATGTTTACTGAGGTCCACGGCTTCGGTCACCTTGTTAGTCACAAGGTCCTTGGCACCCTGGGCAGCCTCCACAGCATTGACAATAGTAGAAGCGACTGCAGACTTGGTCAGCCCAACGCTATCCTCCACAAAATGTTTACTGAGGTCCACGGCTTCGGTCACCTTGTTAGTCACAAGGTCCTTGGCACCCTGGGCAGCCTCCACAGCATTGACAATAGTAGAAGCGACTGCAGACTTGGTCAGCCCAACGCTATCCTCCACAAAATGTTTACTGAGGTCCACGGCTTCGGTCACCTTGTTAGTCACAAGGTCCTTGGCACCCTGGGCAGCCTCCACAGCATTGACAATAGTAGAAGCGACTGCAGACTTGGTCAGCCCAACGCTATCCTCCACAAAATGTTTACTGAGGTCCACGGCTTCGGTCACCTTGTTAGTCACAAGGTCCTTGGCACCCTGGGCAGCCTCCACAGCATTGACAATAGTAGAAGCGACTGCAGACTTGGTCAGCCCAACGCTATCCTCCACAAAATGTTTACTGAGGTCCACGGCTTCGGTCACCTTGTTAGTCACAAGGTCCTTGGCACCCTGGGCAGCCTCCACAGCATTGACAATAGTAGAAGCGACTGCAGACTTGGTCAGCCCAACGCTATCCTCCACAAAATGTTTACTGAGGTCCACGGCTTCGGTCACCTTGTTAGTCACAAGGTCCTTGGCACCCTGGGCAGCCTCCACAGCATTGACAATAGTAGAAGCGACTGCAGACTTGGTCAGCCCAACGCTATCCTCCACAAAATGTTTACTGAGGTCCACGGCTTCGGTCACCTTGTTAGTCACAAGGTCCTTGGCACCCTGGGCAGCCTCCACAGCATTGACAATAGTAGAAGCGACTGCAGACTTGGTCAGCCCAACGCTATCCTCCACAAAATGTTTACTGAGGTCCACGGCTTCGGTCACCTTGTTAGTCACAAGGTCCTTGGCACCCTGGGCAGCCTCCACAGCATTGACAATAGTAGAAGCGACTGCAGACTTGGTCAGCCCAACGCTATCCTCCACAAAATGTTTACTGAGGTCCACGGCTTCGGTCACCTTGTTAGTCACAAGGTCCTTGGCACCCTGGGCAGCCTCCACAGCATTGACAATAGTAGAAGCGACTGCAGACTTGGTCAGCCCAACGCTATCCTCCACAAAATGTTTACTGAGGTCCACGGCTTCGGTCACCTTGTTAGTCACAAGGTCCTTGGCACCCTGGGCAGCCTCCACAGCATTGACAATAGTAGAAGCGACTGCAGACTTGGTCAGCCCAACGCTATCCTCCACAAAATGTTTACTGAGGTCCACGGCTTCGGTCACCTTGTTAGTCACAAGGTCCTTGGCACCCTGGGCAGCCTCCACAGCATTGACAATAGTAGAAGCGACTGCAGACTTGGTCAGCCCAACGCTATCCTCCACAAAATGTTTACTGAGGTCCACGGCTTCGGTCACCTTGTTAGTCACAAGGTCCTTGGCACCCTGGGCAGCCTCCACAGCATTGACAATAGTAGAAGCGACTGCAGACTTGGTCAGCCCAACGCTATCCTCCACAAAATGTTTACTGAGGTCCACGGCTTCGGTCACCTTGTTAGTCACAAGGTCCTTGGCACCCTGGGCAGCCTCCACAGCATTGACAATAGTAGAAGCGACTGCAGACTTGGTCAGCCCAACGCTATCCTCCACAAAATGTTTACTGAGGTCCACGGCTTCGGTCACCTTGTTAGTCACAAGGTCCTTGGCACCCTGGGCAGCCTCCACAGCATTGACAATAGTAGAAGCGACTGCAGACTTGGTCAGCCCAACGCTATCCTCCACAAAATGTTTACTGAGGTCCACGGCTTCGGTCACCTTGTTAGTCACAAGGTCCTTGGCACCCTGGGCAGCCTCCACAGCATTGACAATAGTAGAAGCGACTGCAGACTTGGTCAGCCCAACGCTATCCTCCACAAAATGTTTACTGAGGTCCACGGCTTCGGTCACCTTGTTAGTCACAAGGTCCTTGGCACCCTGGGCAGCCTCCACAGCATTGACAATAGTAGAAGCGACTGCAGACTTGGTCAGCCCAACGCTATCCTCCACAAAATGTTTACTGAGGTCCACGGCTTCGGTCACCTTGTTAGTCACAAGGTCCTTGGCACCCTGGGCAGCCTCCACAGCATTGACAATAGTAGAAGCGACTGCAGACTTGGTCAGCCCAACGCTATCCTCCACAAAATGTTTACTGAGGTCCACGGCTTCGGTCACCTTGTTAGTCACAAGGTCCTTGGCACCCTGGGCAGCCTCCACAGCATTGACAATAGTAGAAGCGACTGCAGACTTGGTCAGCCCAACGCTATCCTCCACAAAATGTTTACTGAGGTCCACGGCTTCGGTCACCTTGTTAGTCACAAGGTCCTTGGCACCCTGGGCAGCCTCCACAGCATTGACAATAGTAGAAGCGACTGCAGACTTGGTCAGCCCAACGCTATCCTCCACAAAATGTTTACTGAGGTCCACGGCTTCGGTCACCTTGTTAGTCACAAGGTCCTTGGCACCCTGGGCAGCCTCCACAGCATTGACAATAGTAGAAGCGACTGCAGACTTGGTCAGCCCAACGCTATCCTCCACAAAATGTTTACTGAGGTCCACGGCTTCGGTCACCTTGTTAGTCACAAGGTCCTTGGCACCCTGGGCAGCCTCCACAGCATTGACAATAGTAGAAGCGACTGCAGACTTGGTCAGCCCAACGCTATCCTCCACAAAATGTTTACTGAGGTCCACGGCTTCGGTCACCTTGTTAGTCACAAGGTCCTTGGCACCCTGGGCAGCCTCCACAGCATTGACAATAGTAGAAGCGACTGCAGACTTGGTCAGCCCAACGCTATCCTCCACAAAATGTTTACTGAGGTCCACGGCTTCGGTCACCTTGTTAGTCACAAGGTCCTTGGCACCCTGGGCAGCCTCCACAGCATTGACAATAGTAGAAGCGACTGCAGACTTGGTCCGGTCACCTTGTTTGTCACAAGGTCCTTGGCACCCTGTGCAGCCTCCACAGCATTGACAATAGTAGAAGCGACTGCAGACTTGGTCAGTCCAACACTGTCCTCCACCATGTGTTTAGTGAGGTCTACTGCCTCTGTCACCTTGTTAGTCACAAGGTCCTTGGCACCCTGAGCAGCCTCCACAGCACTGTTAACAGTGGAGGTGACCACTGACCTAGTCAGCTTGACACTGTCCCCAACAACATTTTTAGTGAGGTCTACAGCTTCAGTCACTTTATCAGCCATTGCTTCTTTTGCCTCACAGGCAGCATCCATAGCAGATGTCACTTTGGTGGAAACCAGCTGCTTGGTGTCTGAGATTACCTACAACAGGGAGAGGCAAAGAAAGATACATTTTTTCCTGAAATAGGTTTTCCCTCCCTGAAGTAGCTTTTCCATAAGGCTAAATTGTGCTTGCAGTCTTGTGGGAGAGCTGGGCAAGTCAGTACACCTATATTTACATGGACATGTTCACTTCCACGTGCTGAAGGCACCTCTCCAGCTTTCATCAGCTAGCAGTGCCTCCTCTAGCCCATACCAGGGACTGACCTGACAAAGCAGTGCTGCTGAAGTTTACTTCCCCATATTCTTCTGTACCCATAACAGTTCCATCAAGCAAGAGATCAGGTCATGGCCTCCCCAGGAAAAGCCTTTACTTTACCTTATCTGCTGGCTGTTGAAGAAAAGGCAAGTTCTCCTCCAGTTGATCCAGTCCTTTACAGGCATATTCATTTACAAGTGCAACTAGACAAGACAACAGGTACCAGTTTATTCTTCAATTTGGAGAGGGGTTTTTAACCCTACAATGGCCAATTCAGGATACACTCATGAAAGCAAGCCAAAAAAAAATCACTATTCTGGGGTGGTGTGCGTGTGTGGGGGGTGTCTTGTTAAAAAGTGAACAAACCCTCAATTTGGCAGGTTCAAATAGCCTCCATTTTTGCCTTCCCAGCTTTCCAGCTATTGGCAGCACATTGCTCCCACTGGAATGTAATACCTGCCCCTGGTGGGTAGGGCGATTAGTTTAAAGGCTTGAAAAGTGTTGGGATGAGACAGACTGAGCTATATCCAAGACGGACACTGCTACTACCAGTTGGGATGCTCATAACTTGGAGTGATAGAGAAAGCAGGGAGTTTTTGCTTAGTGACTTAAAGACACCACAGGCAAGAGGCCAAACTTTGTTTCTGCTAGTAACAGTTTCATGTCCATGAAATTCAGTGGGTTCATTGAGCAGCTGGGAGCTGCTGAGTGGAAGACTCAGTGCTACAATTAACTAGAACAATGTGCTATAGGAGATGGGTATCACCCAACAAGCACAGGGAACTCCCCGCCCCACCTATTCCTCTGTGTAGAAAGGGTCATTCCAATCTCTTCACTTACTTTGTGGCTCAAGTTGGTTCAGGATGGGCTGTGCCCCACCAACCACGCTACCTACTGCGACAGCAGCCACAGTCTCAGCCATGTTGCAGACACCAGTGAGGTAAGGATGCGTCTCCTTGGTATAGTTGTAGGCAGATGAGACCAGGTTGAATGCAGAGTTGAGCAAGGGCAAGCTGGTTACCCGATTGACAGCGCTCTAAAACCCAAGAGAAATAAGTGACGTTAAGAGGCCCAGCCTCAAGCTGGTGAGTGAATACAAGCCGTGCATCTGTCCAGAAAGGTCCTAAAGGGACATCCAGTCCATCTCCTCACCCTTCTTAAACTCAGAGTTGAAGGGACTCATCCAAAGACCGTTAGCAAGTCAGTGACAAGACAGGATTAAAAGTTCAAGCTCTGGGCTCATCAGTTCTGAGTCACACTGGGTTTCAGCACCAAACACAGATGTGGAAATAGGGCCTGTAATAGCTCATGTTTCAGAATTACTTGCATTACTTGCACCAGCCCTGAAGTTTTCTCTTGAGCAAAAAAAAGTTAGCTTCTGTATTAGCTAGGCTTATATTTAGCTACAGCTTCATACGGTTAATCTTTCTGCTACACCTAGCCTGGTTTTGAGCTGCTGACGAAAGTTAGTTTACCAGCATATCTGTCAGCAGGTAGTTTAACTGTTGCACCTTAGAGAACTAGCTGCCCTGGCACCTACCTCTTGCTGCTGTTCCTCAGCCTTTAGCAGATCTTTTTCTGTGGTCTTTTCTGATGCCATACTGAATTCAACTGCAGCTGAAAGGAAAAACAAGAGTATAACAGTATGAGTACGACTTAATTTCCTTCAGTGAATTAAGTCTTAGCAAAACTGGTGAAAAGCAGAGGGCAAAGTTGGGATCCATCATTCAGCATGTCCTAGGAACATTAGTGTGGCATCACTAATCTTTCTTGCAAGGGTGTGAGGCTATTTGAGAGGCTCCATGATCTGTGATGTGCAAATATTTATGTAGGACAAGGACTGTACTCAGTCACCTCCCTCAATCCCCAAACAGCCAAATACTTTAAATAACAATCCTACTTTTTTTATTGCTGATAACGTTTGACTGGCTTCAAAGTTGCAGGTTAGAAGTGGGTGAGAACTATCTTATCCATCATGCATTTTCTCTGCTAGAGATACTTCTGGTTCAGCTTCCCACTGCACAGGCTCTTTGCTGGCCAAGGACTGGAAAGCTTGAAGGAAAGATGCACCCTGCAGAAGCAGGGCTAATGGTGGCAATCATTGAATGTTGTCTCACTCGATCGTGACAGATTACTGTCCTTCTAACAAGCCCTGCTGAAATGCAGCTGCAGCAGGGCTTGTTAGGACAGTAGTGTAAGTAATGTTTTAGTTTTAATTTTCAAAGTGTGGCAAACTCAAACAGTTTAATAATGGAGTTTAAAACCAGAAATATTTATTTTGAAAAAACTGTTTGAACCTGCTTAATACCTTTTAAGGGGGAAAAGCCCTCAGATTTCCCCCACTTTGTCTGAAGTAGAGATGGGTTTTACAATGACTTAATCCATTTTCCTCTTTGGGGGGGTGGGGGGGGAAGAGGCTGGCAGGACTTCAGCTCCCCTCCAGAAAGGTGTCAGGGCCAGGGACTGACCAGAGATGCTGAAACAGCAGTAGGCGTATTTTACCTTCTTAAAAAGTGTTCAGTGTTCATAGCCTCTTTCTTCTGAAAGCTCACTCTGGAGCATCCTTTGCAAAGGACATTGAGATGAGAGTCATTTCAGAGTAGCCCCACTATGCCTGTGTTCATAGCGCGGAACTTTTATCAGCTTCTCCACCACTACCAACTCCAGCAACACTGGCAGTCTCACAGCTCTGGAAGGGATATGAAAATCCTTCAAAGGTTTCCTAGAAGAGCGATCCAGGTTTCACAGCTGCAGCATTCTGCCTGGCTACCTTGAAACTTGCATTCCCATCCTACTGACCAGCTAGGTGGGAAATCTCTCCTCACTTTCTGTGAAACCAAGTCTCAGGGGTATTCTCATTACATAATGGGATTAAAGAAGTTCAAGTATAAAAGTTATGCAGTATCTTGCACATGTATTAGCTTCCCTAGCATAGACCTAGGTTGGTATCTGGACACTCCAGTGTTGTGCCATAAATCCAGGATTACTTCTCAGTCTTAGTCAGGCACAGCAGGGACTTCAGCGTATTTGTTCTCCAGTGCAGCATCCACTTTTCTCTCCCTTGCCAGTTAATTCCTATTCTTAGAATTGCTGTGGCATTTTCCAATGGAGAACCCCCAAACCAAAATTCCTCACAAACTGGATTCCCAAGCCAGGCACTGCTCCAGGCTCACTGGCAGACTCTACCCAAAAAAGCTTGCCATCTGATTTGTGACAGGGACCATTGTCTTGTTTCTTGTGGTCTTTGACTTGTGTAAGGTTTTTATTTTGCTGTGGAAACAGGAACAGAGAGCTGGGGAAGAAGCAGTGAAACAAGCATTTGTTAGCCCTGGACCGACATCTCAGGGGGTAACTTGACAGGATGTCAAATATTGCTGCATTAACAGTGCAATTAGTCAGCATTTTAGTTAAGATTCACGCGAGGCAGGGACGCAGAGTGCTACATGTCTACAGCAAAAGTTGTCACAGAAGTTGGGAGCTTCAGCGTCTCAAGTAAGAAGCCCGGAGCCAGCGCTCTTCTGCACATTCCTGGTAACCACCCTGCCCAGGGGGCTGCCTAATTTAACAGCACAGCAAAAATACAGCTTGAACTTTATCAGCCTGGGACAACTTCTAGAAAACCGCTCCAAACAAAAGCAGGGCTTGAACATAAAGTCTCAGTCCCAAAGTCCACAGGGTTTGCTCAGTCAGTGGTTATTCCTCTTGCTCTGCTTTAGGGCAGGCTGTTTTTTTGAAGCTGAGTAGGCTGAATCAGTCTGCAGCCCTTTCACAGGGCAAAGCACAACTATTTCAACACCATTACAAACAACCCCTTTGCTCAGTTATTTTACTTCTGGACGGGTGGGAAAGCCTCAAACCAGCGGAGTGTCTTACTGGCCTTGGTGTCAGGGTTAGCACACCGACACACTGCAGAAAAAAAGAGGAGAGGACTCTAGTTGCTGGCTGATGTAAAAACTAGCATAAGGTTAGAATCAACCTCTGAAGTACTAGGAGCCCATCTTAATTATGGATGCAACCGCATCAGTGACAATCCTTGCAGCACAGTCATGTTAGAACATGGTTTGCTCTCCTCTGTGTAGGAGGAATTGGGGTGTGTTGCAACACCAGTATTTGTGGTGTGGGCAAGTCTTCATGAGCCCACAGCATGGTTTTATTTTCTCTTTCTAGTCTCTTCCCTGCAAGAGTGCTGAGCAGACCTTGTTTTACTTCAGAGACTGCAGGAAAGCACAGTGCTTAGCAACTCTGGGTCAGTTGTTTCAGAATCCTTTGGAGAAAGGCACAGCTTCAAGCCAGGGTAGTTGCAAGCGGGAATCCCAGCAGGCAGACCCCATGCGTGGGAGCCACCAGGCAGAAAAGCAGAAACAGCATCACCATTTGCTTTGGTTACGGTTTGCTTTGTATGAAAGTGATGATCAGATGATTTCATACCATTGCTACATCAGAAATACTAGGTCACTGCTGGAGAAAGTTCCTGAAACAGGTAGTTTCAGAAAGACGAAACTCTTCAGTGCATGTTTCTAGCATGGCACAAATAGCTTAACCGCTGATGATTGCCCAATTTGGTGCAAGTCTGAACTCAGTGAAACAGCAAGGGCAACGACACCAAAGCTGCCAAGCTGCCATCCATTTGCCCTGCCTCGGTCAGACTCAGCCAGTGCAACATGCTAGCCTAGCAGAAGAGCAAGTACTTTCCTGCTGGGGTAAGCACCTCCCTTGATTTCTGTCACTCTGACACTGACCAGCATACATAAAAGTAGTTCTTTAACTTGTGCAAGGTTTTTATTTTTCCTGTGGAAGGAAGCTCTGCCCCGTGAAGACAGCCTGCTGTTGTGTTGTCCTGCAGACAGAGAGGTAGGAGCTTGTTGTTCAGGAAGCTTTTTCTTCCCTCCAAGCATGTTTTACCTTGGGAAGACAAATTGAGCCATAGCTAGCATGCCTGGTTCAATAGCTTAACTGGCAATTCCTTAATGGCCATTTAGGAAAACAAAGCTAAATTTAGTGCTTTAGATATGAGCAGGGAGGGCTAATCAGGGCAGAGGTATTAATTTGTGGTTAAAGCACTTAATTACATTCTTTTTGAGATTTGCCACCGATACCCCAGTTACCATAAATGGAGTCGGCAGAAGTGGGTCACAGGATGTCCGCTGCAGTGGGGAATGGCACTGCCCGCAGCCGAGGCAGTTGTTCGCAAATGCTCCGAGGGCAGAATTAGTTTTAGGAGGAGGATCAGATGATTTTCAGCTTTGACCTTAGGACATCAGTTTCACTATTGCTGGCAGAGGTGCCC
This sequence comes from Pygoscelis adeliae, assembly GCF_000699105.1. Lineage (NCBI taxonomy): Eukaryota > Metazoa > Chordata > Aves > Sphenisciformes > Spheniscidae > Pygoscelis > Pygoscelis adeliae. Next base: position 1,123,861 of record NW_008824281.1, on the reverse strand, counting down.
ACCTAACCTTTCTGGAAAAGCCATCAGCATTGGGAAACCTCAAAGATTAAAGCCACTTTTGCAGATGGAGGCG
>NW_008824281.1:1122536-1123726 GCF_000699105.1 Pygoscelis adeliae | reverse complement strand
AGCCCCACAGCCAGTGGCCATTCCTAGGTCAGTAACTCCTTGGGACGGTGAGTGTATAAGCTATCCAAGCTACTAGAATTTGGAGATATTTTAGGAAAGAGGGGAGGGAGTTTAATTAAAACAGCTTCTCAGCTTTCTAGTACTTTCCGTTTACCAATTTTTCCATGAGGACAGACCTCTCAGTTTCAGACAGAAGTTGTAACTCGCAGAGCAAGCAGCTGCTTGCTCTTTAACACACATTTTCATCTGGAAGTTTCAGCAGAACCAGCTTTAGTAATTGAAGTCCTTCACAGCCATACAGTTTCAGGTAGTCACGACCACATTTAGGAACCCTGTTAGTCTTGAGAAACACTAAGCTGGTTTGCCAAGTGCTCCCTCCAGTAAGCTGGCAAAGCCATGCATGGCTGCAGCCTCCATCTGCAGAGACACAATGCTCTTGAGTAAGAAAGAAGTTACCTTGTTACTCAAGCCACCCCCTTTGTTAACGCTATTATCATGCCTACGCCAAATGATCATGTGAAATAGCTACAGGCAGCGCTGTCAACAGGAAGGGAATGCCCAACTGATCCGTCCGCCTCCTGAGGCACATACCGCTTCCCCCAATGTCAACACAAGTCAGCGGTGTTGTCCAGGGTGCACATCACATGCTGTCCCTGCGTGGCTGGGTGGGAGAGCCACCTCCTGTGGACCCCCTCACGCAGCTTTGATCTTTACCAGACAACAAGCAGAGAAGAGCTTTCAGACCTGAAGATGCTCGATCACAAATCAGACACCCATCATGTTACCAAGAAGTCATCTCAGGGCTCGGAAGAAGCCTTTAGGGAAGGATTTGAAGCCTTGCGGCTCTCCCCCAAGGTATAGCAGATGCAGCATGACACCATAAGATGTCGCCTTTGGCCTCAAAAAGCCAAGACACCCCCCACCCATAGATGGGGGAAAACAGCAGAGACACAGCACACAACTCTGTGCTTTCCCAGGGAGCTGGAAAAGCCCCATAGGCGCAGCCGGGGGAACACAGCCCCTCAGCAGGTACATTTTAGCCTTAGTGCTCCCCAGAGCCAGGAGCCAAGAGCTCCAGGGATGGAGCCAGCTCCAAGCCCAGCCTCCATCCCTGGGAGGCCTGCAAAGAGCCACCCGAGGCAAGGGGCTGCAAAGGGGCTGCAGAGCCCATGGGGAAGCAAGGGGCAGCC
>NW_008824281.1:1114504-1122304 GCF_000699105.1 Pygoscelis adeliae | reverse complement strand
TGGGGGTTCTCCTGTTTGTCTCGCCCCCCCCCCCCCAAAGAGGGACATAGCTGCCTGGGCATCTCAGAGGGCCCTGTCGGAGGGCATCCATCCCCGAGCGCTTTGGCCTTGGGGCCACGCCGTGCGTAGCCCCACAGCAGCTGTGGAGAGGGATGCACCCCCCAGCATGGCGGGGGGCTGAGGGACGCAGGCGCTGGAAGTCTAATGGGGATCTGCACCGTGGTTGCAAAATGGGCTCAGCCCATCAGCCTGCAGGCACCGCTCCTGTTCCCATGCCCTTGCATGCCCGTTTGGCTAAATCCCTGAGCGGGACGATCCTGCTTGCCACCATGTCAGCCCAAACGCACTGCCTTGCTTCTGGGAGCCAAGAAGGGCCTGGCCAGAGACTGAGCTATTCCTGCAAATCCTGTAGCAAAGCCCTGCTCACGAAGGTGTGCTGTGCCACTAGGGACGCGGATTCAAGCGTGGGCCTTGCCTGCCATCCACAGTGTGGATGTGAAACACGTCCTCAGCCTGGGTTTAGCCGTAGCACTGGAGCTGGTTGGAAGGAGGGTGCTGGGGCAGGAGTTCAGCCCCTGTTCCCCGGGTCAGGGGACCTGTTCCCCACGTGGGCACGTGCAGGGTCAGCCAGCGCCAGCAGGCAGCTTGTGCTTGACTTTTTCCAAAGAGCAGCTGCGTTAGCAGCCGGTACCACAGTTGGTAAGTCCGTGCATGGGTGGTGGGGCTCAGCATGCTTATGCCTGCTCTTGGGCTGCTCCTTGCATGGCATCGCAGATGTTGTCAAGAAGCTGCAGAGAAGCAGGACGTGGGGTCTGTGATGTGAAAACATCACTCAGCCGGGATGTTTTCTTGGCAAATCTCTCCTACCCTGCAGCATGGGTGCTGTAACTACCCAAGGAGTACGACATGTTCTCCCACTCTCGGCCCTTGCCTGGCTACAGCAAATACGTGACAGTAAAACGTGCTGCTTCTCAAGTTTTCTCTGATTTTCAAGACAGGGGTTGCCTTTTATTGTTACACTTGCAGAGGACCCAACAATGCAGGACTCAGCCTGGCTGGGGGAAGTGTGGGCTCTTTAACAGCAATAACAAATATTGACAATTTTAGTTAATGCTTTGCTTTTCCATTTGTGCCTTTTCATCTTCAGATCTCAAAAACTGGTTTGAAACCATCAATTATGCTTCCTGTTGTCTGTTTTCAACATCAGTGGGGGAGGAAACTGAGGCACAGGTAAGAATGATCTGAAGTCTTCTAAAGCTATTAAGCTGATTGAGTCACCTTGTTTTTGGCCGGTGAATGCAGGAGACCTTGGGTCTCATTTCTGTATTGCCCACAGAAAGCCGTGAAGGCAGTGGGAGCAGGAGGTTGTCAATGTTTTTTGAAAAATGTGCTGTTAAGCTGACAAAAATGTAGACAATTATCACTTCTCAGCTTTGAGGTTAAAAGGAATCCCCCTCCTTACTTGAGTCAGACTTATCATGGGGTCGTTGGCTGAAAAGACCTCTGGAGGTCGGGTAGTCCAACCTGCTGCTTGAGACAGGACTATTAGCAATGCCAGGTCAGGTCAGCTGTGGGCTTTGTTTAGCTGAGTCTTGGGAAAACTCCCGGGGATGGAGATCTCGCACAGCCTCTCTGGGTATTGGATCCAGCATCGCATTATGCTCCTAATGAAGAAGCAGTTCCTAATGTCCGCTCTGGACTTCCCCAGCTACAAAGTGTGGCTCCTGGCTCTTGTTTTACCACATGCACTGCTGAGAAGACTTTTTGTGCATTTGACTGTGTGACATAAACTTCATATTCTAGCATCACCTGAGAACCTTTCATCTGACAAACTCCCTGGCAGTGCACGGTCCCTCCTTTGATCTCGTTCCCTTCACAGGATAAATTGCAGTTTTGAAGTGTTCAGTGTCTTGTACTAAAACTTAAGCTGATTAGCAGGTGTCACATGGTGGCTTTTATAGGTTGTGATGTGTGTAGGGGAAAGGATGGATGTTCTTGTCTGTCCTCTGAATATCTGATTAAATCTTTTTTTTTTTTTTTGCAGGTACCAGGAATCAAGAAATTAGTCCTATTTTTCTGAATTTCTGAGTTTTTCTGAATCTTGGCCTGTATATGGACAGCGGCTGCGTCCTCAGGTAAAGTGTCACTGTTGCAAATTGTCAGTTAGTTCATGGGTGTGAAGTGCCTAAGTAGGCCAGGCCAGCTGTGGTGGTGATGGTGAAAGTCTCATGAGGCAGGTTATATTTCATCACTTAAGTGGATAAAACAGCAAGTGGTTTGCTTGAGATAACATCGGTAATTATAACTAGTTAGACAATGTTTAATATCTAAAGTGTAGCTTTAGATTCTAGGTCAAAATACCAATGCTTGGAGCTCCTGCCCAGTGGTAGACCTGCCTGCAATGTCAGAGCGCTGAAAATTTGGAGATTGCAATTTCAGAGCAAAGGTTTGCGTGATCATTTCTGTGATTCTTGTTACTGTATAAATGCCACATACTTAAAGCAGAGATAAAATCAGTTCCAAGAAGTTTGGTGGGCGTGGGAAGGGCGTAGGAGGAAGCAGAGAAACATGTTTTGGGGAAGAGAAAGGGAGTTGTGTTGGCTGGAGTGAACAAACCCTGTGGCACTGGGCAGCGCTTCCCACAAAAGGCAGCATCTCGTCAGTAACTGCAGCCTTTGTGCAAATGCTGCATCATCAAGACATGGGGCAGAATCCTTCTGGTGATCCCCAGACGTAAATCCTGTCTCCCGTGCCCGTTGGCAGCCAGGAAACCTCGCTCCTCTGCAGCCCTGCTGCTAGCTTACAGCTCTTGTTTCAGCCGTGTCCTGGGGTCTGCATGTGGACGAGGCCTCTCCAGCTACATGCTTCTCAGTTGTCGCAGTCCTGTTTGGATTTCTGTTGAGAGGAAAGCATGCCGGTATGTGGAGGATTTGGAGGATCAGGCCCCCGTGTTGAGTCCCTGCTGTTAGGCCCAATTCCTTTCCCTGCTCTGTGGTGCATCACAGCTCAACATCGTCTCTCTGGGGACCAGAGGTCACATGTGACACTGAAGCACCCCATCTGCTAGCGTTCATCTGCTGCGAAGGAAATGATCGTGTTGGTCTTCCATGGCATTTACTCCATTAGTAACCTGCCATGATGCCATGGTCACCTTCCCCGGGGCAGACACAGGCACGAGAAAAGATGATTCAAGGGTGAGGCATGCGTTGCTTTGATTTCTGTTCCTCAGTTAAGTCAAGCAAAGCCCTTGGGCTTCCAGCAAACTGCTTGAGAAGCTCTGTACTGTTGAACTCGGGTGTTCCTCTTTTAGGAGCTGCAGCGCAGTGTTGTCTGGAGCCCACTGAGGGGACAAGTCAGCCTGTGGTCTTTGCCATTCGTTGCTGTGCAAGGTCCACAAGATGTTTGCTGACAGCCCCATCGGTCTCCACTGCCTGGAGACTCTGCTTTCCCTTGTTCCTGTCTTCCTCTCCTCCGCCATTTCCCCTTGCTGGGAGTGAGTGGTCCTTGGGGTAGCAGTGGCAGAAATAGTTTCAGCTGATAACATCAACTCAAAGCGTTCTTTCCCGCTCATGCTCCAGCTTCCTGTCAGCTGCAGCAGTTGTTGGTGCTCCTCGCAGCAGCCTTGTCCAAGGCCACAGTCTGAAGGAACATTGGGTGTCCTTGAGCTGGTCCTGCAGCGCTGGGTGTCTGGTTCCGGAGCGGAGTGATGGAGGCACGGCTGTGGCAGAAGACGACTCCTTGCCGGATCCTGTCCTACGCTACCCATCTGTTAGTCTCTTTTACCAGTCTTTGCACGACAGTCTCCGAAGGTGATGGCCTTCAAAGTGCTATGGCCTTCTGAAAACAATTCTCCAGTGAGGTACCAAAAGCTTCAGCCCAGCTCTTGCCTCCCAACAAACTCCCCCTGCTCTCTCCAAGTCTTCAAAGCGCCTTCCTAGTTCAGGGCATGCTGCAGCTCTCTGCTGCCCTCAGCCTGCAGCAGCAGAAACAGGACTTGCGTGTCTCCTGCTGCCTGGCTGCCCATCTCACCTGGAGGGTTTCCCAGCCCCTGCTTCCCTTCCAGCAGCTTACCTACCCTAGCGTAAGGCGGCTCAGGCAGGTTCCTGCCCTGAGCCCCAGCCGGCTTTGCCCTCACCGCAGGGAACAGCCTGATGGGTTCTTGGCTGCTCTCCCAGTCTTCCAGTTCACCTTTCTGCTGGTTTTCAGACTGCAGGCTGGTTTTCTACACACCCGTCTGCTTCTCCCTCTATCGCTGCACTCTTGCCTCATACCTTAGGTAGTGGTGGGGTGAGTTAACATAATGCTGGGGGTTTTTTTTGATAGATGAGAGAACGGATGTCATCCGGGCCGGCTAAGTGTGTCCTCTCCATCTCAGGCTATTGCTGAGACCCCTAGTCTCGCTCCCCAGTAATCAGAAACACAGGCTTCCTTTGCACTCCCCAGTCTTGGAGTGTGGCTAGCTTTACCCCAATTATGTTGGAAATTGTAGGAGCATTAAGGAGGGCAGCATTTGTCCTGGACTCCAGCATCATCTCTTTCATTTTGGTCTTCTGAGAAGTGGTGAAGATCTCATACAGGACAACTGAGTGCAAGATAAATAACATGTTTTAAGGGTATTTGCTTAACCTGTTGTCAATATCTATTGTGCAGCCAGTGGTATCACTAAGGGCAAGTAAGCTTTTCCCTAGGGAAATTGGAAGAATCACAGGGCCTCTCCGCTGAAGCAGCAGAGAGACACTGCTTCTTGTTCAGCTTCCGTCTCCAAAGAGCCTTGCATGGAGGGAGAGGAAAACGAAATCCGGTGAGTTGCTGTTGCTGGATGCAGCGTGACTCTGTATCATCCCAATGCATGCGGAAACTTCAACCCACCCACTGAGGCTGCTTGGCCTTACCTACGGGCCCTGCTGTTTAACCGAGGGGAGAGTCTCTCGCTGTGTTGCATGTGACGTGACTGAATCATCACTAGTCCTTGTGAGCAGCTACACAAAGAATACATATTTGCACACGTAAAAGCATAAATGTTAGCACCTGCAAGGAAGGCCAAAAAATGGTTAAAAGCAGTATGTTCTAGCTATCCTGATTTTCTCTGACCAGCTGTCCCAGTTCAGGGAATCCTGGCTCTCGGAGCACTTCCTACGGCTCAGGGGTTTAAGCCATACAATGCATCATGTGCTAGGAGAGAAAGATAGTGCAAACCCCAGGACAGAGATGGCAGAATTTAGTTATGATGTCACTTAAACACTAAGAGGAAGAAGGTTCAGCGAAGTGACGGAAGTTCATGGGTAGTAGAAAGTTAAGGCTCTGGGTGAGAACATGAGAACTCTGTCCCCAGCTCAGATAGTTTTGCTTTGGGACCCATGTTTTCCTGCCCTGGTTTCCACACCTGAGCATTGATTTCCAAGCTCGACGAAAACCAAACTATTTCTCTTAGAAAAGGTGGAAGACAGAATTAAGTTATTTGCACATCACACAATGATTTTTTACGAGGACATTCAACTATTAGTGATGGGCAAGCCATTGAATAGCTAGCTGGGGCAAAGGCTCAGTTCTTGGCATTTTTTCCACCTGTGTCAGGTAGAACAGTCTGTCTCCCTTACCTGGACTTGCATGTGTCCTTCTTGATTGCCAAGGGATTCCTGCAACAGTAAATGCATCTTCTCTATAGCTGGGATGATTTCAGAGCCACAGCAAGTCCCTCGGACAAAGCAGATGTGGCCTCTTTAGCTGGTGAGCGTGGAGGGGACCCAGGGAGGTTAGCTGAGGGAGAAGTCAAAGGTGCACATTCCTGAACCCGGCTCGCTGCCTGCAAGCTAAGCAACTTGCTGTTACCGTGAGCCTTTTAAACATTTAGGGTGTTTGTACCTCTTGTGATGCTTCTTGTGGTTTTATGGGACCAGCCCCCCTGCTATTTTTCCCAGAAAGCACTGTGAAGGCATTGTAAAGGATGGGCGGTGAATCATAGTAACTGTTACGGGGAGACTGTGCTGCCTACCCAAGGATAAATTTGGCCCCCTTGGAACTGATAAGACCGGCTATCAGTTCTTCTTCATCCAAGGCTTGTTTTAATGATGTTTGTCAGCTGGTAGTTCTTATGTGCACGCCTGGACGTTCGTTTCTCCTAAAACCTTGTGCCAAGACTTCACTTTGAACAGTATTTCCAGGGGCTGGGAGACTGTTAAGGGTTCTGTCTTGCTAACTGCATCTTTTTGCAAATGAATGCAACAATGCTTTAAGTTTTCATAAACTGGACTGGATATCCCTGCTGGCAGGAGAACCGAGATATTGTTTCCGCACAGCATGGGGCATTCACCAGATGGCAGAACAGTGTTTTCAATCAGAATTGTCACTCCAAAGAAAAGAAATGCCTCAAACGATCTGAAAGGGAGGAAACTAAAACTCATCAGCCTCTTAGATAACTGCAATATAACCGAGTCATGTTCTTTTTTTCTGACAGTCTATGGAAACCTGAAGCTCCCAGGGCTTTCTCTCACTGACACCAAGTTCTCTGTAAGTTACCCTGGCAATGTTCTTGTTTTAATAGAAGAGAGGACCTTAAAAGGAGACCGTATATAATTTAACCTGTAACGAAATCAATGTTCCACTGCTAGAACGATCTAGAATTGAGCCCTACTTTAAGTGATTTGTAGACCCAGCTGAACAGTGTGTAGGACGCAGCACAGTTTTTGCAGTATGTGGATTCACTGAATGAGTAAAAGTTTCTCTAGAAAGTGGGCTTCTTGTTTTCTGACTCTGATAGTTCTAGGGACGCTACGAGTCATACGCAGCAACTGGCTGGAGCCTTTTCCTTGAACAGTCCGTGTCTTACAGTAAGACTGCGTTGCCTGCGCTGTGATGGGAGCTGCCGAGGGTGAAAGGACGTATGTGTATTACACACTTGGAAACATGTATATATAGTTCTTAAATGGACATGAGACGGGACCTTAATGGGGCAACAGTAGGGTCAAACGCAAGGCAATAAGGTGCTATCAGAAATATATTTAGCATCCGAGCGTGCGTGACATGAATAGCTGACTGTTCGAATATACAACCCTTGTACATCAGCTCGATGGGACACGGAGTACTCGGGGAAAGAAGGGTCAGGTCCGTGTCTTAAAGTAGCTTTTTTGAGCTTCTTATGGCACTTCTGTAGAGGTGTAAGTGATGCTGAAAAAAGTCTGAAGGAGGGTTGTAAAAGCCTGTCGTTAAACTGTCCTGCATCTGGAAGTCATGAGGGATGTGGGTTCTCTGCTCCTCTAGAAATGGGACTTACGTGGGTGACAGAATATGGATCCAGGTACGCTGGTAAGCAGCGCTAATTTGAACTTTAGCCTAGGAGATCCAAAACCAAGATGCTTTAGACATGCGACCTGTCCTTATACAGGTGAAAATAGTTTTCCCAATATTCAGCCTTTCCTCCTGCTCCCTGCCAGGTCTGTGACGTCTGAGAACCCTCTCAGGCTGTGGGAAGGGCTTGCTGCTGTGGTAGGTCAAGGTTAAGGCTCTAGTGCATCTAGAAGGGGAAAAAATGACTTTCTGGCAAGGCAAAGCCTTGGGATCTGGGAGGAAATGAAGCCTGACTGCTTCAGGTCGCAGGTCAGATTCAAGGCTTTTGTGCATTGACACATGCCTAACCTTTGGTACTAACCTAATCTAGGCCAGTCACTTTCAACCTGCGATCTGCGGCTTAACTGGGGGATCCCCAACAGGTCCTGGGAAAGGAGGGGAATAAGGAAGAGGCGCACGCTGCTTAGGAGGCTTTCGCGTGCTGTGTGCATCCTCTGCAGCAGTCTGCAGGTCGGG
>NW_008824281.1:1113695-1114452 GCF_000699105.1 Pygoscelis adeliae | reverse complement strand
CTCTGTGGGTGCAGAGGGGGTATGACACGGGAAATACTGTTTTGCATTTATCTTCAGCGCGCCTCGTGTTCTCTTTGTCTGTAGAGGCAGGACAGCGGCTCTGCGGGGCCTCGGCAGGTTGCAGTGTCGGTGGAGCTATTCTGGCAGCGCCAAACCCGCCGCCATTCCCGCTTTCCCATCGCGGGGTCTCTCCCCCCCAGCCACCGATTTTCATGCTTTTGTACCTCTTTTGAAGCTGTCTTTTCTCAGAAACCTCTCGGTAATCCCCCGCTCGCAGTTTACTCCAGCCGATGGCCGTCTTAAGCAAACTTTATTATTTTCCTCGTAGCGTTAGTAGTTTGGGGGAAAAACACCCTCCCGGGCCAGCCCTTTTTGCCCCCCAGCCCGCCGCCGGGCCCTGCCGTGCCTCCCAGGCCACGTTTTCACCAGCGGGGCCGTACGCAAGCCCCAGAAGCGACCCGGAGTTAACGGCCTGGGGCTGGGGGGGGGTTAGAGGCCTTTTGCGGATTATTCGGATTATTCGGATCACAGCAGGGCCTGGGGCTCCCTGGGGGGACGGGACCCCTCGGGCGCGGAGGTGCATTGGGAGGGCGGCAGTCAGAGGGGGAATCATTCGGGTCTCCTCTCCCGCGGGCCGCTCCCAGGGCTCTCCGTGGCCCGGTTTTTAGAACAATAACCGGCACCGCTGCCGCGGCCACGGAGGGCGAGGGGCTTTCCCGGTGGAGGACCCCGCCCGGCGCGGGCGCCTCGGGAATTT
>NW_008824281.1:1104870-1111988 GCF_000699105.1 Pygoscelis adeliae | reverse complement strand
CGCCCCCCCCAACTCTGTCCCCCGCCAGCCGGGGAGGGCTCTTTTAATTAATTTTCTTTTTAATTGCCGGAAAGCGGGACGTTTTGCTGCCATCTAGTGACCCCCCGGGCTCCCTTCCGCGCTGCCCGAGCGGCGGGGGGGGGGGGGGGGGGGGCGGCAAGATAGCGGGCGGGTTTTTTTTTTCTTTTCAAGCTGTTTTTTTGTTTTTGTGTTTTTTTTTCTTAATAGTTTTTCCTTATTATTTTCCGCCTAGCGTGTGGCTTTGCTGTCTCGGCACCGCCTTTGCGAAAGTCTCTGAAAACACGGATATTACCGGGGGGTTCGTGGTCCAGCGCTGAAAGTTTTCGAGCCTCGCGGGTTTTGCCGCTCTGAAAGCCGTAAAGATCCCGTTCCCTGTTTTCCCTAGTGACTCAGAATAGCAGCTCGTGATTTATTAATTTTTTTTTTTTAGGTTCTTCTGCTCTTATATCAAAGCCTCATTAGGTACAGAACTGGCTGTAAAATCTTGAGCGGCTCGGTAGTATATTACGTTCTCGACGGTATGTTTTCTACCGCAGTTGCACGACAACTGTTTTCTCCCACGTGAGTTAATAACGCACCTCAATTAGCGTTAAAGACGACTGCGACCGCTTTCAAATACGTTGTCCGTATCCTGCACAGAACCGCGCCGCTAAACTTTCGTGCCCCGAAGAAACTTCGGAGCCGGTGGTTGGTTGTTCAAAGAAATTAATTGCCGAAATAGTGGGCTACTTCAGGCTGCGGCCGGAATACCGTGCGAGGGGTGGAGTTAGACAGCGTCTTCTAGCTGCTTTTTTTCCACCTTTCCCTCCATTTTGGGATGACTAGGGCTAGCTGTACCTTATAATTAGCAGGTGTGACTGCAGGATATGGAAATACACCTGGACTAGCTTTAATCTAACAAGCCTGGGTACCAGTAGTAGTAAGAAACAGAGGCTTGTACACAAAGGAATACGTAGCACCTCTGAAGGGCTTGTGGCCTCGCTTCTCTTGTGCTGGTGTAGATTCGGGTGCAGTAATTGCCCATTTGTGGTCGCAGATAAAGCGATAAGGGAGGATTGGTCCGGGGTACACGTACCGACTGTCAGCCTTCCTCACGCTGAAGTCTGTGCAGATGACTGAGGTGAAAGAGATTCTCTGTAGAAGTGATAACTCTTTTCAGTACGGGTGCACTTGCCTTACAAAGATAATTCCTCTTCGTGTAATTCCAGTAGTTCTTAGTTTAGGCGTGGTTTTAGACAGAGACATTTATCCAGCGTGATCTAACCTCTCTTAGTCATTGTTCCCCTGCTGCGCTCAGTTGTGCTTTGTCTTGCTCTTTGAACCATTAGAAACCATTAGTTCAAATTCTTGCGAGTTAAAATTTCAAAATGATGCTAGGAAAAGACTCGGTAATTAAATAAACCTGCCTGCTTTGTTAGAGGTACGCCTTCAGATGCTGGCACTTCTTTCAGGCTGTCCTTTGAACTCCTGTGGTTTCACGTCCTGTTGGTGCTCTCTGCTTTTCCATTTCTGTTGGCACCTGCTGTCACTTGTGTTCCTTGGTGATAACTGCTGTTGATAACGATGCCGTCTTTGTGATATTGTCTCTTTGTTAAGAAGAAACAACCGATCTCTCGTTTGTTCTTGTGTATCTCGATGAGTTTTCATCTCTAAACCAGAAAAAGTCCAGATCGCTTCCTGTACAGTCAGATTTCCAGGGATTGTTCCACAGCCATTTTATGCCATAAATCAGAATTGAATTATCACAGTGATTCCTGTGAAGTGTAAATTTTTGTGGTTTTGCTCTGTTTCCCACTGATGGAGAACAAAGCTCTGGGGATTGCTCTTTCTGGTGGTTTGGGCTGGAAGGGGACGATCATTTCCTGTCTAATTTCTTACTCAGACCTTAAATATGTGGTGAAGCTTGTCTAAACTTCTAACTGCACTGTGGTCCCGAGTACTGCATTTTAACTCTAAAATGGTAGCGCTCCTCAGAGGTCTCAAAAGGTAATTGTGAGACCTGTTTGGTGCTCCGTACTTGTCCCGCTTTTTGCAGGGGTAGGCTCTTGATTTGACTAAATATGATGCCAGACTTGCAAAATAAACTCTTAAAACTAGAGAGGGTGTGAAATTAGGACGTGCCTGGCTACGCTAAGAAGTGATTGGGAAGTTTCAAGTTGAATTGAATCTTTTTTGATTTTACTTTCAATGGAAAAATTGTGTGCTTGTCCGGAGAAAAGTAGGTGATTAACTCTTTGGCTTCTCCTTAATGCCCCATTTAACAGAGCGATGTTGTAAAAATAAGCTGGAACATACACAATTACGATATAAAGACCGGTTTGTGTTAATGTTCCTGTTATGGGATGTGTCTGAATTAAGGGAGAAAGAACTTCTGCGTCTGTAGGTAATGTGGAATTATTTTTAAGTCCCGATAGGAGTGTAGGGGATCTGTAGTTCTTTAAGTCCTTCTTCCCAGAATTGGTATTTCTGGGGAATGTGCTGCAAACCTTTTCGGATCTCCTAGAACACAGTGGCTTAATCTGGGTAGCAAGTCTGCCGCAGCGTGGAAGTCTTGTTCTTCTAGCTTGTAGAGTCCGTTGAAAAAAGAACGTTTTAAATACTTATAGACTGTTATTCGTACTAACCGTGATGCTGAAGAACTGCCAAGTTCCTTGATTGTTAATGGTTTTCAGGCAACGTGGTCTTTCTTGGCACATAGCGACAATTACAGCATGATGGGTGGTTTTGAATTGGAAAACCTCCGTTGAGTGAAATAACCAGATTATTTTGATGCTTTCCCTGTAGATGGAAGATGGTCACTCCCTTTTCGATTACAGCGTTGGACTGAATGATATTGTTCAACTCCTGGTCAGACAAAGCCCAGCAGTGCTTCCTGCTGTTAGTAAGGAAAAGGATTCCGAACTCTCCGACACAGACTCTGGCTGTGGCTCAGGCCAAAGCGAATCTGACAAAAGCTCTCACAATGGAGAAGGTGCCATGGAACTGGAGGGACAGCCGAGCACGGCGGCGCAGCCTGACTGGACTGACCCAGGATTTGGTCTCTATAAGGTGAGTCATTAAAAAACCCGAAGATTACTTAAAACTGCACTTCAGGAGGGGAATTGTTTCTCTGCAGCTGAGAATTTCTGAAAATCTTTCATGCCCCAATTGCACGGTGTTGGTTTTTTTTTTTTTTTTTTACTCTTAAACCCTCCAACAACAAACAAAAAAGTACCAACCAACCCACAAACCAATTAAATGCAGCGTGTTGTAGGTCAAAATACTTTATTTTTCATTTTATCCTTTTAACTAAAACTACAATACATTAATTGCCTTGGGGAAAAAAAAAAAGCATGCAGGGTGCCTGTTTTGATTTAAAAAATTTTCCCAATATTTTTGCTTGGAGTCACTGCATTTGTCAAAGCTGAAACTTTCTTGAATGAACAAAAGAAAATCTCAACCAGCTGTTGAGAATCATTTTACTTCTCTCTTTCAATGGATTTTATTACAGATCTAGTGATGTCTTTGCCAGACTATGAGCAAGACAGTTCTGAAAGTCTGTTATAAACTGACTGATAGTGGTTTGTACTAGATAGGAAAGCTGTTTGGTGTAGAATGGATTTTTAGCCTCAGAGGTTTAACCTGAGGAGACTGTAGGGGTGCACAGCAGGGCATCAGGAGGGCAAAAGACATCTTAATTTTTAAGGTGACCTGTTAAATATCTTGGTAACAGTGATGTTCTTGAGATGGTCAAATCTTCAGGTAGACTCGGAGATTAATGCTTAAGTGGAAAACCCGTTTTGGTGAGCTGTATGCTTTGCTTTGTGTAGATCAATGACTTGGTCGATGCTCGAGATATGAATATGGGAGCATGGTTTGAAGCCCAGGTTGTAAATGTAACCAGAAAAAAACCTACAAATGAATCAGCTGACAGTTGCACAGATCCTGATCAGCCGACAACCATTCCCGAAGAAGATGTAATATACCACGTGAAGTATGAAGAGTGAGTTTTGTTACCTTCTCGGCTAATAAAGTCGTTTGGATCATGATGTTGATGGGGAAATTTTATTGTGGAGATCCATAAGGTAAAACAGAACTGGGCTGACAGAGTAATTGCATCACTGAGCCCCGTTAACTGTAAGTTTGTCTTACAGTTGGAGTTCCAACTGCATTCCAGCTGGAATTCCAGTGGGCTGGAATCATGCTTTTAGAAGTATAAAATGCCGTTGTCCAAGTTTTAAACGGGGTACAATAGCAGCAAAGTTCGACTGCCCGATTCTGCCTGTGTCTGTGTGGGAGAAGGTGATTTTATTCTCGGTGGTATTCTTGTATGTTTTGTGGCATCGGTTCTTAAATCGACCTGTCTGGATAAAATCTATCACTTATAACAACTTGTGATGTTGAATCTGATTTTTCTTCTCTGTCCCTCCGTGCCTCCCTTCTACTTCAAGTTATCCAGAGAATGGAGTTGTAGAATTGAGTTCGAATGATGTACGGGCTCGTGCACGGACTATTTTGAAGTGGCACCAGCTAGAAGTAGGACAGGTGGTGATGGTCAACTATAATCCCGATGAACCAAAAGAGAGAGGTTTTTGGTACGATGCGGAGATTCTGCAAAAAAGGGAAACAAAAATGATCAGAGAGATAAATGCAAAGATCTTACTTGGGTAAGCAAATTCATAATGTGGAATAAATTGAATTCCCCAACTCTACTTAAACTTTCATGAGGTCTGAGTGAGTCTGCTGAAAAAAATGATGCAACAAAAATGGTGCAACAGAAGTGCTGGGGAGGGCTGAGAAGCTGGGCTGTCCTTTTTGGGTGACTGACTTCATCATACTGCACTTCTGGTTAACTTCCACTGGAGGAATTGGACGCTGATCTGTGGATTCACATAATGCTGGGAGGATGCGAAGCCCCGTATTCGCTAAGAGGCGAAGAATTGTTTACTGTGTTAACTATCCATAATGGGTTTGCAAAAACTTCAGTGTAATATTTTGTGCTAGATATGATAATCTAGACTGAACCCTCGCTTTATAAAGATGACGAAAAATTACTCCAGTTCTCTCCTAAAGGAGAAAATGACCCTACATATAAGGGACTCTTAACTATCAGGGGGAAAAAAGAGTATATATATATTTTTTTTTAAAGTGTCAGATAAAATTTTTGTGGGGTTGCTACAATATTCCCCCTTTTTCCTCTCACCACAGTGATTTTGACTTTTTAACGATAAAATACGAGAAGAGTTAGTCTGAAAGAGGGAGAACAGTTACTAACGATAAAATGAATGCTACAAGTGCCTGGATTCTCGTTGAGAGAAGAAGGGGTGCACTGTAATTGCATGAACATGATTTGATTCGTGGTGATGCTGTCACGCCACTGTCCCAGATCATGTGCTGCCGTAACAGGTTTCTTGTGATACAGGACTAATACCAGACCAGTCTGCATTACCGATGTACATGCGCAGCTGTGAATTCATGCTGTATGATACTTTCAAAGTATGATCTCTTTGACTTTTATCAACTTCTCCTTATAGGGATGCTGGTGATTCCTTGAATGACTGCACAATTACGTTAGTGGATGAAATTTATAAAATTGAAGAACCAGGCAGTGCTTGTCCAATTAGTGCCGGTCCATTAAAACGTGAGTGTTGCATAGTTCTTGCGTGTCTCAGTCTTCCCTTGTGATATTCTGCTAATTGGCTTTGGGAGGATCAAAGGTCTAAGAGTTCCAAGACTCTTGTAGCTGTGACTCCTTTGACCGTTTCCAGCGTATCTGGGCACTTGCTGGAGTCTGAAGTAGACTGTGGTTTCTTTTTTGCTAACAGGACAAAATGGACCTGTGTGTAAAGCTTGTAAGGACAACCCGAACAAGACCTGCAGAATTTGTGCTTGCCATATCTGTGGAGGTAAACAAGATCCAGATAAACAGCTAATGTGTGATGAGTGTGATATGGCTTTCCACATCTACTGCCTCAACCCTCCCCTTAGTAGTATACCAGATGATGAGGATTGGTAAGTTCTAAGTGTGCGTGTGTGGTATCGCAATTACCGTTTAATTAGGAGCAGAAAGTGAGGTCTAGGGCTTCATGCTGTCCTTAGGTGGCAATATTGTGACTGTACGAGGTGAAGAGATGCTTGTGTGTGTGTTGTTTGGGTTTTTTTATAGGACCTCATAGCTTTTCTTGAGCATCAGTTTAGTGAGAGTATGTTTTAAGCCAGTGGCTTTCAAACTTCTCTTCCTAGTTTTGGGATCTATATGCCTATTCAAAGAGAACTGGAGCTACCTATAAACCAAACGCAAACCTGATGCCAGGAGGCTTAACTTGTATAATGGTTTTTGAGTCAGTCACAGGTAGTCCACAGGACCCAGCACCATATTAGGCTGGTGATATATACTGTTTTATATATGAAATATGTATGGTGATAGATATAGAGAGATATATAGATAGTGAAATATACCTATCTATATAGTACATATGATATAAATGATATATAGATAGTGAAATATACCTATCTATATCCATCTAGATAGTGAAATATACTGTTTTATTCCTCGTGTCCTGTTTCAGCATTTTATACAATGATTTTTATGATAACAGCTGATTTCCTGACACATCTGCAATGGCTCAGAAGATTGTGCAAGGACACTAGCTAATACAGGTCTAATTCCAGTATGGAGAGATGTTTCAGTGTCCTGTCTAGTTTCACATGGGGAAACTGTAACATTATAACTCAGTATGTTTTGAGGAGATTCTCTTTTAATTTAAGGCTTTGCTGCTAGTTAATTTTCATTGACTGGTGACTTTAGGTATTGCCCTGAATGTCGAAATGATGCAAGTGAGGTGGTTTTAGCAGGAGAGAAATTAAAAGAAAGTAAAAAGAAACAAAAGATGGCATCCGCTAATTCATCCTCGCGGAGAGACTGGGGCAAGGTCAGTTCAAAAGCCGTTTTATTTTGAAGAATAGCATGTGTTAGTTCCTTGTAATTCTTGGCTGATTGGTCTTGCTCTTTGAAACAGGGCATGGCATGTGTTGGTCGCACAAAGGAATGTACCATTGTCCCTTCGAACCACTATGGACCAATTCCTGGGATTCCGGTTGGCACCATGTGGAAGTTC
>NW_008824281.1:1096491-1104828 GCF_000699105.1 Pygoscelis adeliae | reverse complement strand
AAAATGGGAATGATCCAGCTCTTAGGAGAAACCTGAAACAGTTAATCTTGGAGTGTGTATGTCACTGGATATGTAAGTGCAGAAAGGAAAGAATTCTGGCTTTGTCTAGATCAAGTGTTCCATAACTAATGCTGCATTGTCCGGGCATTTCAAGTGGTGTGTTTTTTTTTTTTCTTTTTTCTTTTTAGTGCTTTTTTGGTAACTCGAAAACCCCAAACCAAACCTATTTGTTTCCAGCAGTTTGTCCCGGAGATGTGTAATATCTCCCACTTGTTCTCCTGGTAAAGGTCTCTCTCAGATATCGCAATATATTAAACAGAAGGTTCTCTCGTCCTGTTAGAAAGTTGGGAAGAAGTAGTACTGACCTATCATGATCTTGTTTTCAAGCATTGGGTGAAGGTTGCTATTGCAAGTCTTTCAAAACCAGTGCCGTTATACAATCATTTAATTTTAATATCTATATTATTATTAAATTCCTGGAGCTTTTTAATAAGCAATCTCAGTGAGAAAGATCCAAATTTCTAAATTCGCATCACAAAAAAAAAATAAAATCCACGTGTTCAATTTACTGAAATATTCAACGGCTTATTTTTTAGAAGCATTTTTCTTTTTCTTTCCCCTACCTGGAGCTTTTTGGAGGATAGTGGCGAGAACACAGTTTCACCCTGTAATGTACGCAAAACAAATCTGAAATAGTACTATTAGTTAGTTTAGTTCCAAGACAAGTCATACTTGGTGGTCATACTGTTCGTAGCCTGTTGACAGCAGTTGCCTTGCAAAGTGGTTTTTTTCTCTTTCAGGTGAGCGAATCCGGTGTTCACAGGCCCCACGTGGCGGGTATACATGGCAGAAGTAATGATGGCGCCTATTCCTTGGTTCTGGCAGGAGGCTATGAAGATGACATAGTAAGTGAATCTTGATTATTTATGCCTGAGAACCAACCTACCTTGTAGTTAAAACAAAGACTTGGCCTTAGTTATTTTTTACACTATATCGGACACTTCCCCATCTTGACGATACTTATATTCTTCAGAAGAAAACTAGGCAAAGGAAGACTACAGGCCAGTAATAACGTGCCAACCTGAGAAACGGGATCATCTACATTAAGTTTAATATCTGTCAGCTTTTAATCCAAGAGTCCTTAGCTGCCTTTTCAGGGTCTCCATCTCATCCACAGTTTGAACAGAGTCTCACGGTATATGCTGCCAGATCTTCCTGCATCAGAAGAGCGTTCAGAACAAAACCAGGGACAGAGGTCCTACTTCTGAATATACTGTTTGATTCTGCTCGCTGAACCTAACCTGTACTAGGCTGTACCAGGCCCTACTGCTCGTTCTTCTTGCGCGTTGCTAGCCTGCACCCCCTTACCCCGAGCGCCTGTTAGAACTCACGTAGAACAGACAGCCGGGAATCTCAGTAGTCGTTCCGAGCCGTAATTCTGACTGCAAGGTCATGTAACAGCGCGAGTGCTGAGGCACGAGTTACGTTACCCTTGTCTGGAACACGCCCCTGCCCTTCCAAGCAGATCCTGTGCGAGTGGTGTGCAGCTCTCTTGGCAGAGGTCTCCGCACCCTTAAGGTGTGTGACAAGGCCACAGTTGTCACCCTGACTCTTCTCTCTTGGCAGTGTAAGAGAGGGCCATAGACCGAGTCTGGGAGCTTAAATGCAGGAAGCATCTTTGCTTTTTTGAGAATACCGTATTAAAGCTACCTGATTAAAAGACTCTTCTGCTTTTATTGAATTATTTTTGTGAATGTGTCGAAACCATCCATATACGTTTCAGGATCATGGAAATTCCTTCACATATACAGGGAGCGGAGGGCGTGATCTTTCTGGAAACAAGCGCACAGCGGAACAGTCCTGTGATCAAAAACTCACCAATATGAACAGGTTGGCAACGTTTGCGCTCCGTTCCTAACCTTAGTAGCTGGCAATCTGTCAACCTGAAAAATTGTTTGCCCTGTTTGTATCAAAAGAAACTGGCTAAGTGGAAAAACTGTCAAAATTAGGTTTCGACTGTGTTGTAGGCTGCAGATCAGTTGCACAATGGAAATGCTTCTTGCAGTGCACTATAAATGAAACAGAATTGTAAATGGTATTAATTTCACACTTGAATTGACTGAAACTTCAGGAACAGGGTAGTAAATTAGCGTAGAAGTTTTCATTCTCTCTCCTGAAGACCTTTGCAGCCGCTGGTCATCTTGGGAGACCAGATCATTTGTAATTCTGAACTGTTACTCTTACAAGTAAGTGTGGACTTGAGTGGAGGAGGTGGTCTATGCAATTACATTAGGGTAATGTAATGAATAATCAGCGTATTTAAAATGTGGTCCCCAGTCAGGAGGCTTAATTACTATCTCCCAGAGTTCTTAATGTTATACAAGATACTTAAAAGTGCTACCATTTAAGACAAACAAACAAAAGCCTGGCGACATCCTTTTTCCTCGGAAGGGACTCAGAAGGGGCTACTTCCCTATCTGCAAAGAGGCAGTAGCTTCCAGTTTTTTGGTAGCCGTTGCTGTGGTTCAGCACAATGCCAGTCCGCTGCTACTCTTAGTATTGTACTCAACTGTATCAATGCGTTGCTCTGAGTAAAATAGCATAGTTTAAATTTATTACTTCTTAGTAACTGGTTTACCATGCAAGCTTTGCTTTGCTTTATCCTCCCTCTGCTTCTGAAGAGTTCAGCCTGGTAAATACACTAGTTTGATTGGACTTTCTCTTGTAGAGCTCTGGCTCTGAACTGCAGTGCCCCCATCAACGACAAAAATGGAGCTGAAGCCAAGGACTGGAGAGCTGGGAAGCCGGTCCGAGTGGTGAGGAACGTAAAAGGAGGCAAACATAGTAAATACGCTCCTGTAGAAGGGAACAGATATGATGGAATATATAAGGTAAGAAGGATTTGAATTCGCCTACTGATATAATGTGGTTGTGGCCAAGGGGTTTTTATAGCGTATGATGGACTTGCATCTGACTTTTTTAGGTTGTGAAGTACTGGCCCGAGACAGGGAAATCTGGATTTTTAGTGTGGCGTTACTTACTTAGGAGGGATGATGAAGAACCTGCTCCTTGGACCAAAGAAGGAAAGGACAGGATGAAAAAGCTTGGCCTAACAATGCAGGTACTCTTTCGGAACATCGTCAGGGTTACCCTGGACAAAACTTGATGGATAGCAGGAGTTCTTCTATTATACGTTCTTATTGAGGATGATCCTTGCGTAAGAACCCAGACAGCCCCCCCTTGGACTGAGGGGGACACAAGTGCTCTCAGTCTTGGGGATTGTTTGTTTTCTTTTTACATCAGGAGGCTAAATGGACAAAACTCACTTTCTTGTGTAGAATTTCTATAGTCTGAGTAAGTGCTTTGCAAGAGCAGGGATCTATTGCTTAAAATAGAGAACCCCTGGAGCAGTTCTCCAGAGGTCGTTCTTCCGACCCGTAATAGTCTGCAAGTCTATGAACTGGTGTGTTTGCATCGGATGCTTTTTGTTTTGTGTTTTTTTCCTGTAGTATCCTGAAGGGTATTTGGAAGCTGTTGCAAACAAAGATAAGGAAAAAGAAAATAATGGAGAAGATGATTTTGATACCCCAGGGAAAGGAAAGAGGAAAAGGAAATCAGCAGGTTTGTGGAGTAGGCAAGTGGATATAGAAAGCCTTGTAGGTTTTTGTGCATTTTACCTACTTACTCTTTTCTGGTGGCTTTTTGTTTGTTCGTTTAAAAAGTTGTTGTGTTTTCTTTCAGGTGGGGAGGAAAAACTCATTACCTCTCCTACAGGGACTCCAAAGAAAACTAAAGTTGAGCCATACAAGCTGACATCTCAGCAAAAATCTCTTATAAAAAGTGATGAAGCCAATGAAAAACTGTGGAATGAAGTACTAGAAGCTCTCAAAGATGGACCGGTATATCGTGCTTTCCCCCCCAGTAATAAAGTGGCAGCTAACTAGTGTACCGTCCCTAGGCACAAACCTCTTGGCTGCACTGAAGTAACAGCCTCAGACCTATAGCGTTCTTTTAGTGTAGACATCCACAGCATAACTGTAAAGCACTGTATCTGAGGTCAGTAAGAAGACAGTGATCAGAACTTGTTTAATGTAACTATTTTTTTCCTTGTTGAGCTTTGTAGAAAAACTTCCTGTGACTACAGTAATCCCTTGCATTTAACGTGGGGTGGGGTGGTTGGTTTTTTTTTTTTCTGTATCTTTCAGAGGGTAGTAGCGATAAGTTGATTCAAATGTTCTCTTTACAGAAATTTCTAAATAAAGTTGAAGAGGCCTTCTTGTGTATTTGCTGTCAGGAGGTTGTGTTTCGGCCAGTCACAACTGTATGCCAACACAACGTGTGCAAGGTGAGTAATCGATACGACTCTTCCGTCGAGTTCTGTTGAGCCAACGGGCCTTGAGCTGGCTTCTTTAGTGGTGAGAGAGAGGCGGGGGCTGTCGGGGGGGTTGGTTGGTTTGGGTTTTTTGCCAGTAGTTAGTCTTTGTCCCGGTTTTGGCTGGGTTTATATGTGAAAACTTTGGTTTGATGAAAGTTCTTTGGCACAGAAAAGTCTGTGCTTCAAAGAAAGTTCCATTATTGTATTGCTACTATCCGATTCTTTCAAAAGATGACGAGAGCTCCTCTGTAATACTGCTAGGTGACACTGATGGATTTGACAGTGTTACAGCGCGTGGGGGTTTGTTTTGTTTATTGAAGAACGGTGTGAAGTGTTTTTGCAGAAGCTCCAACAGCCTTTAACAGCTGCAGGGGAATTCTTGATCTTTGGAAATGTAATTGAATGAAATATCTCTACCATACACCTAAATACTGTGTCCATGACTAATGTGCTCTGTTGAAGTGCATGTGCTATTGCACGTGATGAAGGAAGCTTTCTCTCCCAACTGCCAGCCTTGCGTTGCTCTCGGCCTTTCTCAGCTCTTGTCGATACCTGGGTGAACTGGGGTATAAAAGGAATCTCATTCCCTCCAGTGGGGGCTTTGTAGGATAAACTAAACTGCACATCTCTCTTCCTTAACCAATTCTTTTTTTTGTCCTTCACCAGGACTGTTTGGATAGATCCTTCAAAGCTGATGTGTACAGTTGTCCAGCCTGCCGCTACGATCTTGGCAAAAATTACACCATGCAAGTGAATGAAACACTGCAGACCGTTCTAACTCAGCTCTTTCCTGGATATGGCAGTGGACGGTGATTCTGTAAAGCACTTCTAATTTTCTTTTGTTCAAACGTATTAATGGGTTTTCAGTGGGCTTAATTTAAAAAAAAAGAAGTAGTCTGTGTTCTCCCAGACCCCTAAAAAAGTTTAAAGTCTTCCTTGTTTTTAAAAAACTATAAACTTCAAGGAATATCCTTTTCTATGTTCGTGGGTTTTGTTTTTGTTCTAAATGTTGAACTTTGCGTTTTTTGGGATTTTCCCCCCTCAAAACTGCCATTCACCAGCACAGAATAATTTTTTTTAATGGACTTACAAAGTGCTTCCGGTAAGGCTGCTAATGATTATGAAAGTTCTTAGAGTGCCCCCTCCTTTTTTAATTTTTTTTTTTAATTCAAAAAAATGGCTTGGTTGCTAGAACAATCTTCAATGTTTGGGGATTTGGCCATAAAGGTAGACTTGTGCATCACCTTGGCAGCATTTTGATGCTCAATTTGTACAAGATGGTTCCTGGCTTATGATACCACAAGTGGATATTTGCTTTTTTTTTTTTTAAAGAACTGTTTTTTATACATTTGACAAACCTATCAAAAGCCATTTCCTGCTAATTCTGTCTGTCAAAAAAAAAAGAAGCTGCTTGCGTATAGCCAAGTGGTTGGAGCAATATGAAGTACTACCTCAGTTGGACTTCTCTCTTATTAAGGAACTATTTGTTCAGCCAGGTGCTGTCTTCTATCCAGAAACGCCATTGTGGGATATACTAAAGCCATTCTTAAGTGCCTTTTGTCCTTTTCTGAAAGACTGGGCTCTGAACCACCTTATATATATATTTTTCATAAGCACTGAATTGTTTAAACTTGCCAACCGGATTTTATTCTTTGGGTAAAATATAACACTGTAGCTGTATATGATTAGCATGGATTTGCAAACTTTCAGGTTTCCTCCTAATGCTAGGTGTATTATGGTAACAGGACTTTTTTTTTTTCTTTGTTTCGCTGCATTTTTACCTGGAAATGGAGAATAACCAATTCTGACTTTTTCTATGAAACATTTTGTTTATTGTACATGACACCGAGGAAAGCTTACTTTTGTGAATGGGTTGTCTTTTTCTAACATTACCAAAGTTTGCAGTTTAATACCTCAACAAGACAGGAATGTTCTTAATCACACTTTGCTACAGACAGACTGGAACAAATGTGCCTATTTTTGGCTTTCTTAACTCTTGCCCTTTTTAAAATTATAATGTTAATATGTTAGGGGAAAAAAAAAACGTTTTATAGGATTTTTGCTGAATTTGTCAATTTTTTGTACAATGTGCAAGTCGAAGTTCTCAAAATAAATATCTTTTCAGATGAAAGTGTTGACTGTTTTCCTTTAATTATTTTTATTGGAAGCAGGCTTCCAGACCCCATTGCTTGTGCAGGGATTTGTATTTATGTTCCATTATGCTAAGCCTTTTCTTTTCTAAGGCCTATTTTCATTATGATTTTTCACTACAAAGAAATGGGGAAAATACTAATTTGATATCCTTGTCTTCAAAATGTTTGCTTCTAGGCACTAGTGAAAAGCATGTCATGTTCAACTAAAAAAACCCCAAAGATTCCCCAAATCACTCTCTTCTTGGGGCATAAATTACGTTAGATTTCCACAGCACTAAAATCCAAATATCAACTGGCGATTGGAATTCCCTGCACATTTAATGAGTAAGACCAAAACTGTTAGAGCTGCCATGTCATGTGTCATATTGGGGGGTGTTTACAGCAAGTAGCGTGAGCATCTCCATCAAACCAGAGGAATAAATTAAAACACTGGGGTTTTCATACACAAATGCAGATGAGGTAAATGAAGAAAACATACAGGCATTTATGATGTTGAAAACAAAAGCTGTGAAATTGCGCAACTGCTGCTTCATCTGCCCTCTTTAAAATAAGTTTATTTTAAGGTTAGTGTTAACGTTAAACGCTTTCAATTTCAGGTATTTAAATTTCGTTGAAAATGTCCTTCCACTTTATATTTTGATGAGAAGAATTTGGGGTGAGTGGATGAAATTGAGGAAGTGTGTGTATGTCTGTGGGTGTGTGTATTTAAATTGATGTGATTTAATTGATTGCGATGACTTCCTTAGTATATTGGTTTTGTTATTATTTGGAAAGCAAACTATTCTCCTACATAGGTTTCAGTGTACTGTTCTGAGTTTTAGTGTTTATTTAGCACGAATTAGAAATTCTCTGCAAATTAGACACTTTATAATTTGGGGCTTGCAGATCTCAACGTAAAGCTGAAGGAAAATTACCGTGCTATAAAGTGAGCTGGTGTGTGGCTTTGGATGTGAAGGGATCGTGTGTTTTAATGGTAGAGGTCATTAGTAGGGTGGTGCGTCATTTCCCGTACATACTTGTATACGTTAGTGTTGCAAAGTTTGGGAGTAAGTATCTGAAAAGTGATTTGGTAAAGTAAGTGTTTTGTGGATAAGGAGTGGGGAAGCAAGAATGACAGTGTTGCAAAAAACCAACGCAAGGATCTTTCTTCTATTTTGGGAATTCCCATCTCGCTTCCCAGCAAGTGTACAGAATCTATGGCCTGCACAGTTTAATTGAGCACAAATTAAAAAATACCCCTGATAGTTCTTCATCCTGGCAGGCTTCCACAGTCCTGTAACTGCAGCCAGTTTGAAAAGAGTTATCTGTTGTGTGGTGGCGGTGGCGGCTGGAGGCGGCGGGAGCTTAGGGAACTGGTGCAGGAACTCACCTCGACCTGTGGCGTCTCTGCAGGAGAAGGGGGAAGCTGCGGCTCTGGGTCGGGTCCTCTGGCAGGAGGCGGCCACCCACCCTCTGTCCAAGATCAGGGTGCCACGACAGCGTGGTACTGTATCTTCTCGGGGGGGGAACTGGAATGAGGTGTAGGTAAACCCCACTGCTTTTAAAGAATGAGCTGGTGGGGAGAGGCGGATTCAGCACGCTGTCAGTAGCTGATGGTTAACTTTTTCTTTCTTTTTTTTAAAGCTCTAGCTACTGGAGGTGTGAGAGATGGGGAGCTTAAAACTACTACCCGAATATTGTGAGAGCTTGAGCATGTAACAGCTGAACACCTGATCTCATCTTTTGACGTTCATCTCCCTCATCAGGTGCTGTGGTTCCTCGGGTCCCTCTGGGGCTGCTCACCCCTTCAGGGGTGACGGTGTCGGGCGA
>NW_008824281.1:1080464-1094669 GCF_000699105.1 Pygoscelis adeliae | reverse complement strand
CCGCCCCCCCGCCCCCGAGACTGTCAAAGTCTGGGGCCAAAACTCGGATTCTTTTTCTTTTTTGTTTTGTAATAAGCCTGACGTTAGTAGAAACACCCGTAGTTAGACGCAGAGGTCCTTCCTCTTGCCGAGCAGCCTTGAGCACAAACCTTGCAGCGTGAAGAAGTGAGATGACCGGCTCTCAAACAGTTGTGGCCTGCAGAAATTGTTTGTCCGGTCATGCTTTGGTGACTTGCCCTGGGTTTTAGCTGCTCAGTTTGCCCTTTTTTTAAGAAATAGATAGAAGATGTAGTAGGCTCTTTTGGGATGTAGTGTGAGGTGGAAGGGGAAACTGTTCAGGAACTGTTCAGGAAACCCTTCGTCTAAAGGTGGCACTTGGCTTTCCTTCAAAGCTGGCTTTGATTCTTGTTCTTGAAGGTGGTATATATAGCTGCTTAGGAGCTAGGTATATTGCAGAAAGACTGTTTTGGACCCCTTTGTTTTCAAGGGTTAAAGTCACAAATTGGATTTAGTTTTATACACGTTCTTTAACTTCTATACTTTGAAAGCTGCTGTAGGGAGTGGGTGCTGTTCAGGGGCACAAACTGTTTTTGTGTTGCTGTTAAGGCCTAGAACATTGGAGTTCTGTGTGACTCGGTTGTCTTTGTGCTGGGGCAGTGTAAATACATTAGCGTGTTATATCAAGCTTGACCCTTCTGAAGTTAAGTTTCCTTTAACCAAAAGGAGTCAATTTTATGGAACTCTGTTCATCAGAAACCTAATAGCGGGGTTTTTTTTTGCCTTTTCACATGCAATAAGTCACTTCTTTCTTAGGAACTTTTCCTTTTTTCTGTTCTGTTTCCTTTTCCTGTTTTGTTAAAATTCACATAATCACTAGAAATCTAAAGACTAGAATTTAAAACTTACAGTTACATTTCAGCAATTATGTAAAATAACTGTTGGAGTATGTAGGGATAACTGTTTTTTGACAGTAAGTTCCTAATTCTTAGGTTCCCCTGTAATAAGTGAAGGAAGTTGAGGCAGGTAGACTGACTCCTCCAGTGCCAAAAGGAATCGACGGCTGTTTCTTTCTCATTAGTGGTAGGAGTTACTCCTATGCAAAGTGTATGTAGGTGGATATACTTGATTCCTTGTTACAGAGCTACTGTTCTCCTATGAGACGCTCACCGAAACATCTTTTGACAGAAAAATGCTCTCTAACACTCAGTAATGTATTATTCTCTCACCCTTTTTTTTGCTCCTTGAAAAGAGGTAATTCACTTAACCAACCCAGTGGGACCAGAATAAATATGGTCTCATACGTTAGAAGTTAGTTTTTTTCAGTAAGTTGGAACACATGGGCGAAAGAACAAAATACACACGTCAAAGTTTGTCTTTAGGGTGAACATGGGTTTTTATAAGTAAGACCTTACATACATAGGAGGTTTCCTCAGCTTTTGGTGAGAAGTTGATAGCGAAATGCACTTTCAGGGAGAATCCCACCTATTTCCTCTAGATAATGGTGGTAATTGGTCTGAGGCAAATATGGCACTCAGAACTACTTAACCGGCCTGTTAAGCGGAATTGTTGGAGCAAAATGAAGTGAAAACTATTTCTAGTGATACCATCAACTCCTGTCATTTAACAGATAACGTAGAGTGGTTGTTTTACAGCTCTGCAGGCACTAGGCGTTTTAAATTATCAAAAATACAGACAACTTGTGAAAACTTTGAACTATTTCCGTATAACAGGTCTCAAGAAATTTTACAGGAGTTGGGAAAACCAGTTTGTCCAGACGTGCTGGATAAGCAAGTTAGCTATATGGGCCTTTTTGTACATTTATCAAGAGTTACGTATTCTTATTTTCTGCTAGGATGTCCAGCTGTAATACAATAAACAATGTGTTGGCATTCAGGTAGCTGTGATTAGCCTTCAAAGTTTACATCTCATTTCGATGAATAGGGAAGTTCACATGTAAGTAGAAATAATAGCTCTGTCTTGCTGCAGGCTGAGACAACCATGCATCAGTTAACACGTTATGAAAATCTCTTTGCAGTCATAAGAATTAGAAACTTTATTTCCTTTTAATTAATTCTAGGCAATATAGAAGAACTGCAAACCAGTGAATTTTCCACCCTTTCTGACTCACTTTTTAATGTTTTACTGTGTGCCGTTGAAAGGGATTTGCAACGCCTGTTACTGTCTGTCCGTTCGTTGTCTGCTTGTGCTATACGCAGCATTACTTGCAATATAGCATCTGTTAATATCAAAGATGGATGACAGCTAAATATGTCACTGCGAGTGAGGGATGTGCTTAATATATTTGGATGCCGTCAGGATTCTCTGTGGCTGTGCAAGGCACTGTTTGAAGTAATTATTTGCTCTCTATTTAAGAATCAAAAGATGGTTTGTCTGTTTGATGCACTAGCAAACTGAAATCCTTGAACACTGCGAAATATTGGCAGAAATCTTGTCATTGTGCATAGGTTTAGTGATATTAATGTTGCGTTATCGTTCTCGGTATAAAATCGTTGGGGGATAAGAAGGGTGTTTTTCCATTTTCAGTATTTTTCAGTAAACTGATCATTGTTTGGTAGGATTTTTTTTTTATCTTTGTTTTGGACCAAATATGTTCTGTCTTGTCACGACTTACGGATATAGTCACTTATTACCATGGCTTAATTAAGGTACTTATTTTCATTTATATTTTCATGGAGTAAATTATTCTCTTTTATAAATTAAGCAGTTCCTCAATTATGTTCTTACTGGATGGCTGCTAACAAGTGAGAACGCATTTGTATTCTGTCGTAATATTTTTGTGTAGTGTAAGATCCTTACTTAGTCTGTGTGTGCCTCAGTCATGGCAAAAATGACCTGCAACTTAATTCTTTTTTTTTTTTCCCTTTGCTGTTTCAGAAGGCTCATGAACAAGCCACAGTTCCCAATTTCTTGGAAAATACAGGATTGTTCTTTTGTTTCCTAAACCTATTGGATAAGAATACTGTATTTGAATATGGCCTAATTGTTGGAATGTTGGAAGTTGGTGATTTCCTGAGGTATTCTGATATTCCTTTACAACTTCCGATATGCATTCAGAGTAGTGGGGAGGATTTTGGTGAGCCTCTGTGTTTTGTGGCGCTTTTTTTTTTGTTGTAGCTAAGTTTGTATGAAGTTTGCCATATTTGTTCTCAGTTCTGTGTTGGCAAAACAGGCAGTGCAGCTTTGGCTGTGGTGTATGTGTTAAGGTTTGGAGCTGTAGCTTCCAGAGAGAACAACTGGATAAAATTGAGCGGGGAGAGATTAAAATTGTCTAATGTTACCTTGAAGCTGATGTGAAACTAGCTTGGTTTTCTCCTAGGTTTTGCTTTAATTTAGGTTTTAAATTGTCACTTCTTTCAGTTACAGTTTTGGTTAAGAAGTGTGTGATGGATATGAAATGAGATATGAAATGCCTAACAGAAGGCTGTGGGGTCCTCCCCCCGCTTCTCTCTGTGACGATGAGGATTTTAAGTAATTTACGGGTGCAGCTGAGGATAGGTATTCCTCCTGCAGTGCACTTCTGGAGCTGTATGAGCTATGGTATGCTTCTTGGTCCTGTTCTTCCGCCTGCCGGCTTTGCCTCTTGCTCAGTCTCTTCCCGAGTAGATCATTTTCTGGCAATGCAGCTGCTCTTAAGCCTGGAATCTGGGTCAGTGTGTCACACCCACTCTAGTCAGGACCTAAAGCACCTTGTGCAAAAAATGCAACCAAGATTTTGATTTTACATTGGCAAAATAGTCAAAAGCACTTAGAACAATCACATTTGTTGAAATTCTGTTGTACAAAAATCTGAAGCAACCTAGAGAAGAAGTTGAGCAAGTTACTGAGAACATTGCTGCAGGCTTGTAGTTCTGGCAGGTTTGCTGAAGCAAGATTGTTGGGAATTAGTCCTCATTAAGGTATTAATCTGAGATAGGAATTACCTTTTCATACAAAGCGGTGCAGTAATCAAGATTTCTGAAATGCATACCCTTTCTGATAAGAATAATAGACTATGCGTTACTTTACGATATTTTAAGGTTTGTACCACTGCTGCCTTGGATTCAGGTGTCGTGGGTTGAGACTTCGAATTCTTGTTCAGACTGAACAGGAATACGTAAAAAAGAGGTACTTTTTTGTCCTCCTTCTATAGCCTTGCAGTAAATATAGGGAAGATAATGAAAGACAGCAACGGTAACTATTGCATCATGCAGTAAACTAAAGTTTGTAAGATACCTGGTTATAGATTCTGTCTCAGTAGTGGTATGCTGATTTGTGTGGTTTTAGTGTGAGTTTGTCTTGCATATTCAGTAAAACATTGAATTTGAGGGGGGGAGACAGTTGGGTACTGAGTCTGAATTTAGTCAGAAATAAACACTACAGAAGGCTGTTGACTACTTTGCTTCAGGCAATAATGAACTGTTTTAATTTCTTACAGATTTATTGCTCTTAAATCTAAACGCTTTTTCTGCTTTTAAATGCTGTTTGTGACTAAATAATTTTGCTCCAGTTTGAGGAAATGTATGAGTAACTGTACACTTACATAGCTAAGAGGATGTTCTGAGGGAAAATTTTATTTTACTTTAATGAGCTATATATGCTGCCTGATTTCAAGTACAGGAGAATCTGGAATTCTGGAGAAGCCTTGTGGAGTGTAAAATTTAATAGAAGATACTCTAATTTGTCAAATCCCAAGCACTGTAGATTTCATCCGCTCAGCTGGTGGGTACGCGCTGTGCCTGTATGGGAATGCTGTCTCTCTGTTCCTCTTTCTCAAACCTTCTTTTACATTTCCTTAGGCCTTATCAAGGATATACAAGGCTCAAAGCAATTTGGAGGTTAAAAATGTAATGAATTGAACATATAAATAATTTTTTTGAAAAGGTGTTAGTTCTAAATTCTTGCTGTAATCTTACAGTCATTTAAAACTGGGCTGAGCAACACCACAACGAACTGCAAACTTTGCATTTATACTCTCTTTGTCTAAATGCTGTAATCTGATTCTCGGTAATAAAGGGGAAGAAAGTAAAGTTGTCGCAGCTATGCTTGCAATGCATAAACCTCTTCTCTAAAACTAGAGAGAGAGATACATATATAGTCTTGAATGTTTTGCAAAAGTTTGTTTTTTGTTCTACTAAGAAGCTTTTGATAGTGCCTGGTCCATGAGAATCTAGATGTAAATTTGAGTATAATTAGTTGGCTTACTGAGAAAGGAAGTAGATGGAAAGAGAAGAATCTGCCCTCTGAGTTCCAGCCTAATTCATCAAAAAAAAATGCCATTTCAAATAAACACATGAGGTTTCCATTAATGTTTGCCCACGGTACTTTGTAGTCAAATAATGAGTTAAAAGTAAATTTAAAGAATTCTTTTATGAACGGGGTTCTTACCTTATTGTATGTGAAATGCCTCAGAAATACTAAGCGAGTCAGAACAAGAAGTTAATTCAGGCACACTTGAAATCTGTATTTTGTTGGGGTTTTGTAACTTTACAGTGTTTTCAGTTGAGGATCAGCTTATTTTTTTTTCCCTTAAACTAAACTTATTTTCATTTCAAGTTTGTCAGGGTCTTGAAGTAGGCTTGGGCAAAATTCACAGACCACAAGCTTTCCTTGTTTTTTAATCCTGAAGGGAGCCTGCAGCCCAAGCCCAGTTACAGGTCTGAGCCTGGGGATGTGGTTCCTAAGGCAGAAGTTCCCCCGCAAGCACTTCTTGAAGCCCTTCTGGCAAAGAGCTGAGGGAGGTAGAAACTTGCAACAGGGCTGTGAATCCTGATTTCTTGTGATGCTACTTGGCTGTCCGATTGATTCTGTACAACGTGTTTTTGTTTTTGCTGAGAACAGTGTGCCACTACTGCAGGCGAGGGAGGCTGCTCTGCCTCCTCCCACACTCCATCAGTGCCCGGCTTGGCCTCATCTCCCTGAGTGTAGCTAAGTTTGCAACCTGATTGACAGGTTTGAGGACAGTGAGATAAATGAGGACAGTGAGATAAATGACCAAGTTTAAGTCCTTTGTTCAGCTTTTCAGTTTTCCAAGCACTGACAGAAGTAGTTGTGTTAACGTTTTGCCCATGCCTGTGGGGAAAACAACAATGTCCTACCAGCGTGGTCTCACTTGAAAGAGGAGCTCTGGGTACAGCTGCAGAGCCAGGGCACTGTGAGGTAAGCGATGAGGTAAGGATGGATTTCCAGCACGATGAGCATTCTGCAGGAGTTTCCAGGGAGCGTACGGTGGTAAATGCATGGTAGCTTGCTTCTCAATGACGGTGAAGTAAGGCACGTCGTGTTGGCTGGTGGGGACCATGTCCAGGTAATGAGGAATTCTTAAGATGCTGTCCAGCCTGCCCTAGGATGAGGAATCCTAGGATGAGTCAAACCTCTCTTTTTCTAGTTATTATTGAAAGGGCAGGGGAGGTTTAGTAGATGTATTTGGATCAATAGACATGAGTTTTCAAGGGAAATTGCCAGGTAAGGCAAGAAGACAGAAGGTTGAACAATTCGGGTGTTGAAACAAGATTAGAGAATTTGTTACCATTGATACTGAGTTTCCCGTTGCGTTACGCAGTGCTGCCAGGCTTTGACTGTGCTCTGACACATCCAGAGGGTTATAATGAAAAATGGAGGGCAAGGGAGGTTTTAAGATTTTGTTGTTATGATTTAAGAACCTTGCTTAAGATACGGCATCTCTCTTTGTCTTTCTAAAGTATTAGACCAGTAAATTATTTGCCTGATAGCAGCTTCTTCCACTCAGGAGTAGAATGCACTCAGAATTTCTTCCCCAAAGAGTGAGCTGCTACGTTTTCAGCATTGAAACGAATAATTTGTTATATATTAATGATTTTTGTGCTTTGTGCTGGATACATCTTCTTTATGTCTTCAATTATCTGAGCTATTCAGATGTGCCTCATTTAGATCCTCTCATTATATCTGCTCTTTTTTTCCTCCTCAGTATCTGGGACTTAGTACACTTTCCTGCCTTGGTTTGGCGTGCATTGTCCTTAGATGGTCCCCTGCAAGGGTGTATAATTCACTGTCCTTACATAGTGTAATGAGCTGTGGAACTTAATTTTCTTAACTGCTAACAGCAGTTTTGCTGGTGTTACAAGCGCAGTGATGTTTGTTGTCTGCATTGATTAGATTAAGAGTTAGTAGGTTCGGTGTTCTGTAATAAAAGGGCAATTCGATTGAAGAGCGCCAGTAACCCTCAATCCATTTTTAGGCGTGTACAAACTCCAGTTTATGTAGGAGATAACAGGCTCTCCTGTTTGGGGAAGAGGGACTATGTTGTAGGAGGAGAATTTGTTATAAGTGTGCCTTCTAGAAAAGTTTAATCCACCAAGACTTTTCGTATAACTGTTTCAGATGTTTGAAACTCTCTTTGTCGCATGCTGAGGCCGTGGTTTGAGATGGTGGCTTTGCACTATTGCCGTAGAAGTCCTACCTCTGCAACTACACCCTTGTTTTAAAGCACAGCCATGTAACCAGAGTCGGCTCCCTGATCATTTTGCACTGTGGCACCACAAATCATCATATTTGGCACAGGAGAAGAACAAATGGCCGTGGATGGGAGATCAGTAGCTATCCAAGTTGGTACTGCTGCGAAATTTCCTCTTGCTTCAAACTGTGGCCAGCGCTTTGTTTATTCTGTGAAATTTTCATGGCTGTGGTTCTTGTTCCTTCAGCAGGGTGTGATACCAGTGCCAGCGTGTGTGCCCACCACCAGTGCATGCAGGCTAACGTGTGTATTTTCCGCTCTCGGTTGGCAGCAGGTTGCAGGGTGCACTTGGGAGGATATTTCCGTGTGTCTTTTCAGCCCCTTCCAACACAACCCAAGTGAAATCTTGTGGAGTCGCTGTGGATGCTATATATCCTCTTCTCACAAAGTTATTTTTGCTGCCGGTGGCTTCCATGCAATGGTTTTGTCTACCAGATTTTGAACGCCTACTTTCTTCTTTTTTGCTATAGGCATATGTTCCAAAGCACATTTTCCTTCATCTTTCTGAATTTTGGTTGGCTGGCTTCAAGGCCTTTGGGAAAAAGCTAGTAGGAGTTTTTGTGGGGTTGATGGTGGGAAACTGCCCCTTTGGAGAGACAGGAGGTCGTTCAAAAGTGGGTTTGCCAATTGTATACAGTGTAATGTATGTGGCAGTAAGGCATATGTCACTTGGGTAGAAGTTTACCTTTAGACCTAGTGCCTTCTTTAAAGGGCTCTGAAGGTAGAAGCGTTCTGGTTTATCGAAGAAACTAATCCCAGAGAGCGTATTAAGTTTGTTCAGCAAGATTAAAGATGGCCTTCAGTGTTACTGTATAAACAAAGTGAGTCCTCTGTCATAAATTCTGCTGTTTTTTTACAGTTCAAATCCGGATTGATAACGGGGGGTTTATAGCAAACCAGCAGGACTGGTTTGCTTTACGTTTTCAGGCGTGCACCCTGGGTGGAGGTACAGTATTTAGCTCCAGCGCTGGTGCCTAAAGGCAGGCTCGTTTCCACTAATAGTCACTACCTTCAGTCAAAGTTACCCCCTGACTCAAAAGCAGAGGAGAATGAGTTGGCATTATGCACTCCTCCGAGATCAATAGCGGAGGAGCAGCGGGGAACTACCTGAAAGTCCCAAGCCTTTCCCTGGAGGAAGGATTCCCTGTCCTGTAAGTCCTTTAGCAAGCATGAGTCATTGATCTCAGCTGGGTTTCTTGGGCTTTTTGTCTGCTGTACAAAGGTTTCAATCAACAGGTGTAGGATTTCAGTCACAGAAGTGTCTTAGTTCACATGAGTTTTAGAGGGAAAAGTCTCATGTAAAAGTCATTGAAATTAAAAACTCAGCTCTTTGTGTCCACTGAGATCATCCCTCTGGAGACAAGTTTTAGTGTTTCCTTACCATGGTTGCAAATTAGAAGGTTTCCATAGTATTTCAGGTTGTTACTGTCTCTTACAAAGAAACAGAATGCACGCAGCTGAGAAAAATACCTTAATACTTCTTTTCAAGAACTAATAGGGGGCTTAGACCCTTTCTGCAAAATCATCCTTTTCAGTATTAATAGTGAAGAGAGAAGAGTTTGTTCACATTGTCACCATCCACCCCGCTTCACGGCAGAGCCGTGAATGAAAAATGTTTTCAGCGTTCTCAGAATAGTCAGATTCTGGTGTGAAATCTTCCTCAGTGATGCTGGTGAGCTTATTACGGCACCATTTTATTGAGGCTGTCCCCCGAAAATCCCATAAGGAAGCTGCAGCGTGGCTGGGCTGCCGTCGCAAGCCCTGGGCTTGTCCCGCTGCCTTGACCTCTTGTCTTCCGTCATAACCGGGAGCTAGGAAGGAGGTAGCAGTAAATACTGCCACTATTTATCCACAATACATTAATGCTGCTCTGTGCAAAGTAGTTAAGAAATAAATTCTTTTCTCCCAAAGCCTTCTCCGTGGCTTGGGTGTTTTGGAGCTCCTTGGGGCTGGTGGGGGGAAGCGCGTACAGGCAGGGGCTTTGGATGCTTCTCTGACTGAAGTAGTTGAACTGATTCTCCTTTCCCGTGTGCTCCATGGCTATATTTTTGTAATAGCTTAATTAGTTTAGTTAGATGAACATACATTGCAGCAAACATTATCTAGGGTAGGTGTTAAGAAGTTCCTTAGAATAAAGAGATGGGATTAAACATGGAAAAATCTGTTGTGCTTTGCTGTCTCTGCACTACAGAGTTCCAGAGTGCCAAGCAACATTGCTTGTATTGAGGCAGGTAGACCCTCTAATTAATTGATTAATCTTTGCATGAAGTAGTTTTTGATTCCCATCCCCCCCTTGTTGGAGCATGCATTTTGACTCTTCGTTCCCAGTTCATAGAATAAAAACTGGA
The DNA here is from genome assembly GCF_000699105.1 of Pygoscelis adeliae. Lineage (NCBI taxonomy): Eukaryota > Metazoa > Chordata > Aves > Sphenisciformes > Spheniscidae > Pygoscelis > Pygoscelis adeliae. Next base: position 1,084,832 of record NW_008824281.1, on the reverse strand, counting down.
ATCGCTGGAGATGATCTTGTGGAAAAGATGGGATAAAACCTGGCTTTGACTATTTTTTTTTTCTCTGGTTGTTGGTAAAGCTGCAAATACTGGGAAGGCATCCCTGGAGCAGATGGTGCTGGCACGGATCCTCAGGACGGAATTCAAGTTCCTTTCCCGGAGCCAGATACGCCCGGTCAGCCGGTGCACAGTGCTGCTTGTAGAGCGTGACTTGGTGCTTCCCGCTCGGCTGAACTTTCGTGGCATTTCTAGACCCGGTTTAAAAATAGCAGAAGTATTCTCAGTAAGATTGTGTTGGAATAGAAGTTTGGGGATGGTTTCTGTCTGCGTCCCACTTCTCCAACAGTCACTTTTCTTTTTCTTTCAACTCTTCACCAGGATCAGCCATATTTTCCGGGTGAACAGTGTTTTTTTTCAGTAGTTTGGAGGAAACCTCTGGCAGATGGATGCCCGGAGCTTATCAGCTCCCATGGTTCGTCTCGGGGATGGGAGATGCTGTTTCCTCTTTTTGTATTTCTGAAAAACATTTGTGTAGTAGATTGTTTTTGTGGGTATGGATCAAGTATGCTTCTTATCTTAAAATGTTGACCCTGAAGCATAGCAATTTTTTTTCTGTATGGCAAGGTTGGAAATCTCTTCGGGCAGGGCCACCCTGAAGATGGGAGGGGTTGGTTAAAGGGCCATTTTGTTTTAAGGCTGCAACAATTTCTGTTGGAAATGCAGCTGTTAGCAGTATCTGTCGGCATGAAAGGAGTGAAACGGTATCTTCTTCCTCAGTTGGTTTTGCTCTGGGATATTGTGCGATATTGGAGTTTATAGTTTGATTTTTATTATGGAATGTGCCTTGCATCTCTGGCTCCTGGCTTGGGAAGAGCTCTTCTGACATCGCCTTTAGTTTAGGGGTGCAGTAACGCTGTCATTGAGGAGGCACCAGGCAGATGCTAGAAGATAAGATGAGCACGTGGGAAGCTGTGATTTTATGCATGAAATTCCTTTAAAGACTGTGTTGGGGAAGGGCTTAGACTTGCAGACCGCTGTTTTGAAATAAATTTTCCATAAAAGCTACTCTGAAAATTTCTAAAATTTTCTGTTTTCTAAAATTTCAAATCAAAACTGTTCATTTGCCTTTGACAAGAAAAAAACCTGTTTTACCCAGTTAAAATTGGAAAGGAAACCTTGGTGCTTTGGGCGAGCTGGGTGTTGAGTCTGTCCAAATTAGTGTGTGATGTTGTTTTTAATTGCAGGAGGCAGGCGAGAGTATCTGCTGTCTCTTTGGAGAAGTGTGTTTTGTGCCATGCTCACTGATTAAAACACTGATATAACAGTATTTCTCTGTTTTGTTTTGTTTTTCCTAACACAAAGAGTACTTTTAGTAGCATCTGGAATACTTCTTGGCTAGTTTGAAATCAATTTAAGTCCAAACATACTTTGCTTGTGATTTAGAAGTCACATTTGACATAGTGTTGCTGCACCTTTTATTCCTTAAAAGCCCCGTACTGCCCTCTCGTGATAGCTTGAGCATATTGTATGTGCTGTAGCTGCTTTTCTGACATGGAGAATATTTTCGTAATTATGTTTGCAACCAAAATGCCATTAAAACATTTTGTTTGCCTTACAAGTTTCCATCATAACCTTGCAAAGGTCCATTTTAAAAATTGTGATTTCATGCTGAATTGATTGTGGTGTTTGTTCCCCCCCCCCCCCCCCCCCCGCAAATTTTGAAGTAAATTGAAGAATTCTGCTTTTTACATTGAAAGACGTTTTGAAATTGTGCATCTACGTTTCTTTTAAGAATTGTCTGACACTTTGTGTACATTGCAAATGCAATCAAAATGTAACGAAGCTACATTTTAAAAACCTAATTTTATGATTTTTTAATGTAGCCTAGCACATGGGAAAAACAGAAGACATAGTAGCTAATACATTGGCCAAAGCTGCTGTTTTTGTAACTAAATATAGAAAAGGATCGAGCATTCTGGTGGAAAACTGTGAGGGGCAGCTAGTTTCATGCATGCACTGAGTAGGTGCTGAAGGTAGTGAGAAGTTTGTTGTTCGTGACTGCCATTCTGATGAGACACAACTTCGTATGATGAATGGAGTGAGCAATGTTAAGTCTATGATCTATATTTAGGCCCTGTTTGATCTCTCAGATGATACTGGTATCAGTCCTTCCCTGATACTTGACCCTTCTTAGGGCCCTGCTAACAAATAGACTAGGTGGATTTTTGGTCAGAAGCTCTTCATATCCGTGTTAGAGGATAGTACTTACGAATACTTTCTTGGGGAAATAGGGAGGAGAGATGAAAAATATATCCATGCCTTTTTGTGAAATTCATTAAAGAACATAGAAAGAAAACAAAGGGTTTTAACCAGTATTTTTTTTTTCTGCCTCTCTTCTTTCTTTCTCCCTTTTTGTTTCCCCTCTTCAGGCACTGCCGCCGTACTAGAAATATGGGGTCGGAAAACCCAAGTCCGCAGAACCCTGGCTGTAAGATCATGACCTTCCGTCCCACCCTTGAGGAGTTTCGGGACTTTGGGAAATACATTGCTTACATTGAATCGCAAGGAGCTCACCGAGCAGGGCTTGCCAAGGTGAGTTGCCCTAGCTTAGGTAGTTGAAAGCTTCCTGAAGGCTGCCTTGCCAAGGCTCTGCTTTATGTAAGGTGTCTATGAAGTTATATCGCTCAGAAGCAGTTTGCTTTCATGTAGTCAAGCAGAGCATGTTTTTGAAAATTGTACTTGCAATCTCTGTTTCGGTTTACCAAGAGAGGAAAGGCAGAGGAGTTACAGGCCTTTCATAAGAGCAAAAGAAGTGTTTATTTGCAGGATGTCTTCTCCTGATCCCTAAATGGAAAACAAGGACATTCTCAGCCCTTGCAAAGATGGGTTAAGGGTATTTCCATGTCCTGATTCTGTTGCTGAGGGTATAGACAGTGGCAGCCATGGTCCTCAAGGGCTGGAGGCGTGAGGTTTTCAGCTCCCTCAGAATGTAGCGTAAAGGATCAAGCTTTTGAAGTCTGCTTAGGTTTGGATGGGGAAGAGGGCCTAAACTGTATCTGTATGAATGGGTGCAGACTTTTTACTCTTACCTTTTTACTGTTCTGGGCTACCACCTTATGCTGACTTGAATCTAGACCTGTAAAAGTGTCCTGTATGCGTGTGCGATTCCCAAAATACCTGAAAGCCTTGTTGACTTTCAGGAAGCAGTTCTCCAGCCAGCTCTAAAACATCTTTCTGCTTCCTTCCTGTCCACATCTTTACACTGAAAGTGATGAAACAGTATGAGAACTCTTCAAGTGAAGCTTCTAAATTCCAGTGGTTGACATACAACCGATTGGAAAAAATCAGGACTAACTGATTAGAAAGAGTATTTCTGTGGCTGTGTCATGTTGCACCATAGGCTGGGAGAGATCATTTGTTCTGACAAGGTAGTTGTTACATACGGTATTTAGCAGAACGTAATAAAGCACAGCAGAGAAATAAAGCTGTTAGGCATGAAATAATTCTTATTTCTTCTAAAACACAGGTCAATTACTGTTTTTATTACAGTTCTAAATAGAGTTGGGTGTTGATAAAAAGCTCTCTGTGAAATGTTTCCTTGTCCACTCAAGTGTACTAGCAATTACATTCCATGAGTCCGCTAGGGTAGATTATTTTAATAAAGATTGTGGGTAGATTCCAGGTGTTGTAAAGAAATTACTCTACTTGTAGGACTAAATCTGAGCATTCCAAGTTAATTTTTATGTCTCTCTCTTGCAACTGCAGTTCAGAGCCTTGTAATGGAAGTAGAGCTCATCATATCCTGGAGGAACCATGCCCACGAAAATCAATAACTTGTCCTCCAGTTCCCGTAACTTTTTTTGGTTAATCCTTACACCAAATTAGATTGCAGATATTTTCCTTTTTCATTCCACATGCCCGCTGAATGTACTACTGGTCTCTGATCTTGAGCCTAGAATTGCTGGCAGCTCTTCTGTTTGAAATTACAGCTTTTTCTTCCAGATTCAGCACTGCTTTGCAGCAGTTTTTTTGCACAGCCTCCAAGAGTCAGGAGAGAGTTCTGGAAGCGTTCCCTACAGTTTTCTTTTGTTCTTCTCTACCCCTTACCCCTTTTCATTTAAGGAGTTGGTCCCCGATGTGTCACCTACAAATACAGAAACATTAACAGCAATAATGCAACAGGATTTTGAGCCTTCCTAGTTAAAAAACCCCAAACAAACAAAACAAAAAACCCCCCACCCCCTCAAGAAAACCCTAATGTAAGTGATCTTCTGGATGGAATAGTTGTTCAGACTACTGTAAAAGGTTACAGACTTGTAGAGATGCAGCATACTGATAAAGCTGCTGGAATCTTCATGCAGCTTTGTG
>NW_008824281.1:1064161-1080445 GCF_000699105.1 Pygoscelis adeliae | reverse complement strand
GCCGTTCTGGAGGGAAGGCATGTGCAGTCCTTCTGGCACGCAGCGTATTTCCTTGGTATAACTATATATCTTTTTATCATCACTGGCCATCTTCTGTGACACTGTACTGATGGGGCTGCTAGCAGCAGGCTTTCAGCCCTCTAACCATGTCAGCTAGTCCTGCACTTCAGCAGATGCAGAACAGGTGTCTTGTCATATGTGCTGGTTATTTGAGATGCTGCTGTTATCTGATAACCTGCAGCAGCAGGATGAAATATCTTCCACTTCAACAGTTTTTTCTTCAGCAGAGGTTTGGTTTGCCTGTTGTGAACATGAAGTTTGTTTTTTTTTTTTGTTTTGTTTGTTTGTTTGTTTTTCCAACTCCAGGTGATTCCTCCCAAGGAATGGAAGCCCCGAAAAACCTATGATGACATAGATGACATGGTTATCCCAGCTCCTATTCAGCAGGTGGTTACTGGACAGTCGGGGTTATTCACCCAGTATAATATACAGAAGAAACCTATGACTGTGGGAGAATACCGGCGTCTGGCTAATAGCGAGAAGTATGTTTGTGTTAAGTGATGCGCTTACATTGTGAATGGGGGAGTTGTGCAGAAGGCTTTTCTTTCTAGAAACAAGCTGAAAAGAAAATGCAGCCTTGTTAAATAGGAAGCATTTCTGAGGAAACAGCTTTTTCTTGAAAGCTTCTATCCAATCTCAAACAAGTTTGTAACTTGGTGGCTTTTGGTGTATCTTAAATCTTTTTCTGGGAGTTGGTATAGAAGGATCTTCAAAGTCAGTATTTGGCTAAGAATCTGCCTGAAAAGGATGGCTTGGGCTTCAAAGAAGAGCTCTCGGTGTATTAATGGTTGTTCTGGAAAATGTGTTCCATTGCTGAGGTAGAAGTACAAGTATCTTGGAGTGCCTGAGCTAATATTAATAACGTGAGTGTCTTTGGAAGTGACTGGAAACTTTGCAGAGCTCTTCAGTTAGCTGGGACAAGCCGACGGATTCAAGCTGCAGTTGCATCCTTTTTTCAGAGTCACTTTCCCAGAGCTCTGGAGTACCTTGGGTTTTAACTCAAGCATTACTGACATCATGCAATCAACTTTGAATTATTGCTAATACAGCATATACATGAGTGCTTTACCTGCCTTCAGCTCCCTGTGTAATAACTTCATCTCAAAGATCCTTAGGTTGGGGATCTGGTGCTTCACGGGAGTGCACATCCTGTTTGTCAGCCTGCGCTAAGAGGTTTTGTAGAAAGATTTAAAAGGCAGCAAATTATATGAATCTGAGTAGAATTAAAAATGAAATGCACCTTCAGTAACCTCCTGAGTGTGCCTACTGTGAAATGCACGCTTCTTTCCAGTCATTTATCTGTCTGTGATGAGTGTTCCTTAGGACTTCTTGCCTCTTTATCTTTTCCATGTTCTGATCAGGTATTGTACTCCACGCCATCAAGATTTTGAAGATTTGGAGCGCAAGTACTGGAAGAACCTCACATTTGTCTCACCAATTTATGGGGCTGATATCAGTGGCTCACTATATGATGCAGTAAGTGAAATGCTCTTTTACTTATTTTAAATATGGACTGACTTTCATATTGCTCTTTTCTCATTAAGGAACAGTAATTCAGAATTTATTTCATTTAGCAACCTTAAAAGAAGCAAATAATATCTTTATTTTTCCCTCATTACAAAAGTGTGACTAAACTTCCCACCTTCCCCAGAGGTTCAAGATAAGAGAGTCAATGGAAGCTGTGAAAAGCTTAGTTTTACTACGAAAAAAAGGGATTTAAATGAGTTCTTACAAAGTGTTTGGCCAAAAATTGTATATAGCTTGCAGAAAAGGTTGTTAAAGAAAACTGGTCTGGTATCATAATGATAGCCCAGATATATTTGATGGTATGCAGGTAAATTAAAAGTAAGCTACTGATCCTGATCTCTTATCGTGCTAGGGGTTTGGGTTTTTTTTTTTCTTTTTTTTTAAAGGGAATAAAATAGACATTTCTGCTGAAGCACCTTAGAGAGCCAGAAAAAAGCAGCATTTCAAGGAATTGGGTGCTTCATCAAAAACACTTTTTTTGATGCTTAACACAACTAAAATATTTGCATGTGGATTTTTTCTCTGTAGGCAGCTATATTAGGAAACAATGCACCTGTGTGCTAAATTATTTTACAATTCAAATTGTTTAAGCTTTTCCTTGGTGAAATTGCATCCTATGCTTAAAGTAGTTCTGTTGTGGTTTCTTCTGCTGTAAATGATAAAGGTTGCTAATCTTCTTACTCTGTTTAGGCAGCTAATTTAAAGCAGTGCCCTTCCTCTGTAGTTTTCTTTTGAGTGGAAAGTGGCCTTTTTTTGGAGTGCTGTCTGATTGTCTGCAGTATAAACTGCGTATTAACGTAAAAGTGGCTCTTTATTATCAGTATGGTTTAATATGGAATTAATTGGAATAAACATAGATATCTGAGGCCTTCACAGCCATGGACATCGAAGTTATCCATAGTATTTGGTGCTTTGATGAGAGTATCGCATTCTTGTCCATGGTATGATCAGGGAAGGTGACGTAACCAGGCACAGATACAAGCTTTAGGAGAAGTAGCTTCTGCAATGTACTGAATATACATTGTGTTTCCTTCAAGTTCCTGTAAGCAGAAATGAAATAATTGAATTACCAGTCACACCTAAAGAACATTTCCTACTGCCCAGTTACTGACATTGCTGCAAGCACTGAGGCGTCAGAGTCATGAAAAACATTCTCCTTCTGCACTCCTTTTCATCTCACTTTTCAGCTGCTTCCTTTCTTCAGCCCTTTCCTCCCTGCCCCCCTGTGGTTTTTTTTTCAGATTGATTTAGAAAGTTTCAAGACTGAGCAGCTTGAGTTTCACTGTCTTGCAGTTACTCCAGCGAGCAGCACGAAGCTGGGATTGCTTGCATACCTGTCAGTTACTTGCATGCATATTAAGTACGCTGGGGAAAAGGGGTGGGAAGGAAACCGTTTGTTTCCTTTTGGAGATTGTATTACCCTTCAGGCAATCTCAAGGTTAAAGATTTGTACCAGTTTATGTGACTTTTTCTGTTTCACACTGAAGTAGAGAAAACCAACTGTCAGATTTAGAACTTCTTTTCATTGCTCTTTCTGTTTAAATATTGATAATAACAAAACTGTCTTCCCTGTTCTTTATCTGAAGCACTGAGCTGATGTAGAGGCTTCCGCCGCTTTGGCCACATTGAAGTCTAGTGTTTCTCATCAGCTGATACATGTTCATCAGGTGAAGAACGTCTGGATGGAATATGTCATTGAAGAAGTGTATTTTACCCTTAGTTTATCTTATGTTTATTAGTAGAACAGTTACTTAACGGTAGAGTATCACATAGTACAAGTGCCTCTCCAGAGAACACATTTAGCGAGAAGCTAGTCATCAGTCCCTTTGCCACAAAGTAGTGGTAATGCATCCTTTTCACGGTTATTGATGAACACTAAAAGTAAGCTTCCTGGAAGCAGGTGGAATTAAATTAATGCAGATAACTCTAGGATATCCACATTTTAAGGCATTGAAGGGAAGCTGTGCACTATTATTCTGCTTAGCAAGTCCTGATATGTTCCAGTACAAAACATTTCTTTTGAATTACAGGATGTGGAAGAATGGAATATTGGCAATCTGAACACCCTCTTAGACATGGTGGAACATGAGTGTGGCATTATCATAGAAGGTGTAAACACTCCCTACCTCTACTTTGGGATGTGGAAGACAACATTTGCTTGGCATACAGAGGACATGGATCTCTACAGTATCAACTACTTGCATTTTGGGGAGCCAAAATCCTGGTAAGTGATAGAGTACTAACAGGTAGTGGCTGCGTACCTTTGCCCTCACTTAGAGACCACTGCAATACCCTTTTCTGCAGGTCTACCTAATTCTATCAGGCCTACTTAGTCTCTCACTTCCCCTTTTTTCCCCCTCTCCTACTCTACATTTGAAAGCAGTTTTACTTTTTTTCATGCTGTCTTGTTCAGAGGCCATTAGGCTGACTTTCTAGAAAAGTAGCAGAATTAGGGAGCCTTGTTGACGTCGCAAGTAAAAACAGATTTCAGCAGTTGGGGCTTTCTGGAAACTAATGCACAGGAGAGCACTCCCACTAATGTGGGAGAGCAAATGGTGATGGGAATGTGCGGATGCTTCAGATGCACTTTAATAGTGACACTGTTGTTCTTGCATTGTGCTGTAGTCAGGGAACATCTGTTACTTTAAGATTTCCATTATTTAAATGTGTAAATATGCTTACAACTCCAGGGACAAGATAGGTCAAAGGGTTACTCTTTCATCGTCAATTCTTATAATAACGATACGCATTTTTCAACACTGTTGATTGCATAGACTGGTTGGAAATAACTTTCCACAAAAATAATCAATAGATAAGGATTAAATTAAGAAGCTAGGAAATCTGGAATATGTTACCGAGAACCAGTCTGTCTTCTTTTTTTCTCAGGCCTCCTATTTAAAAGTATAACCTGAGAGACTTAGCAACCCAGAAGAGCTTTACTAAAGATCTTGATGTGACTAATAAATATTGACATTTGCGTGCAAATTAGAGCTTAAATGTCACTGTGAAGCTGCTGTCATTTTGCCCTGGCAGTGGCAGACAGGATCCTCCCATGACTCTGCAATATGAGTCCCCAGTGACACCAAGTATCTCCAGGCTGTTAGTGCCTGTGGGCATATAAAAGCTACCAACAGCAAAGAGGCTGTAATGAATGGATACAGTGTTCTTTTACAGTCTTGAAAAGGAGTGGAGGGAGGGGCTGAATCTGTAACATTCAGCTATAGTCTTAATGTAAACTTTAAAAATCTTTCCAACGTGTCAGAAAATCTGTTTCCCCAGCATACCTGATTCTTAGTCTCCCTCTTTCAGGCAGATGCACAAGGATTTCACAGAATCTCTTATGATACCTCTGTTAAACAAGCTTGATCTCAAGAAACGTATCTCTGGATTAGGAATGAAATGTGACACGCTCTCATTTTAGATGCTGTTGATTTTTTCCTTCATCTTCAGCAGCAGTTCATCAAAACCGGTTTTATTCGGTCCCCATCTCCAGTAGGTGGTGCCACCAGCACACGAGAAGCACGCGCTCTCCTTTGCCCATATGGCGCGTTGACCGCCAGCAAAGCCGGTGTCTTCTCTGGCGTGGCGGTTTCAGCACGTCAGCGCGCAAGAGTTGGCTGCTCTAAGAGTTGTAGGAGCAACTGACCTGAGGTTTGCGTGAGGGTCATGCGATCATGGCTGTCTCTGACCGCTCCTTTCCTGCCTGCATGTTAATCAGTTCTGCCTCATGTGTCTTCTGCTTGCTTTTTGTTCCGAGCCCAGAATAGAGGGTTATCTACTTCAAAAAGTAGAAATAAGAACAGATTACCTTGAAAAGAGAAGCTGGTTACAGTGTGACAATAATGGCTGTTCCACAAACTCTCACATTGTGAGCAAAAGGTAGAGAACAGATGTGAAATGAAGTATACACGAAGTATTTGTAGCCCAGCCTAAACTGTTTTTCTTCTTGCATGCGTCTTAGGAACTTCATGCTGTTGTTTGGTTGTATTTTTTTTTTTTTGGTTGGGTTTTTTTTTTAGGTTGTTTTTTTTTTTTTTAGTATTGTAGATAGAATATGTGGATATCCACATATGGTGTATATCATAAGGATGATAAATTCATTGCATGAAGCACTTGCCTCATCTTTACTAAACAGTGGGTTTTCCTTATGTTTGCTGTTGTTTCTGTGGGAAATACGGATTGTATAGTAGAGAAACAAACAAAACAAACCTCCAAACGTTTGTGTTGCATGTTTGTGTGGAGAGGTTAAGAATCAGAAAGAAGTGGAAATTGTAGATGGAAAACTGTATCTGGCAAATACCGGATCTTAAAAGTTCTTGGTAGCTTTTATTTCTGTCTAATCTTCTGAGGATTTTGGGGAGATGCTGGGGAACACCTAATATTCCCTTAAGAGGGATTTCAGTTGTTGAAGAGTTCAGTTGCTACTGCTTATAATTGGAATAGAGAAGAGAAATCCTAAAATCTTCTTGTAAAGGAGCTTAGGTGTTGCTGGGTAGAAATCAAAGCAGGAACATGCATGGGACCTCATTGGTTTTCGGTGGTTTTTCTTTTTTTTTTTTTTTTTTTTTTAAAGGTACCTTTACCCCACTTAAAGAGGAGGAGAGGATTTTAATCCAGCCATTCTGTGTTTGTATAGTTCTTTTATAGTTACTAGTTCTATAAACCTTACATGGTTGGGGGAAAATGAGGATTTTGAGAACAGAGACCATGTTTTGGGCAAAACGTTTTCCCATTTAACTGAGTTAGATGACAGTGTGTAACACAAAACTTGATGTGTTGTGACAGGATGCCACTGCTGGTTTGGCAGGCCTCTCTGCTGTTCCCTTAAGCATAAGGCAAGAGTGTGCCACTTGCCCAAGTCATTTCTTCCTTGTTCTTCACTATGACAGCTTCTGTTAATGAGTTCTCAAGCCCTTCTGTGAACAAGCATTGGCTTCTGAGGAGTAAATCTGAATAACCCTTTGAGCAGACCTGGAACTTTCCAGGTACCTGAGCAATCGCCTGTTTTCTGGTTGTGATTGCAGTCATCCCAGAGCTCAGTTGGGGGAGCTCTTGGGCTTCGGTGGTGAAATTCCAGTGGTGCAGCCTGGCTTTGCTCAGAGATGGCTAAAATGTTAGTTCAGTTTTTCTGGCACCACCTCTGTGGAAATTTCCCAGCTTCCTTCATCCTTTTTATAGACTCTTTGACTCTGACAGTGATCATCTTAGAAGCACCTCGGGGAATAGCAGGAGTGTGGAGAGTTACGAAGTCTACCAGTTTGGGGTTGAGCTCTAAAATAAGAGGCAGAGTTATTGTTTGGCTGTCAGAGATATTTATATAGTGAAACCAAGGACTCTGTATATTGGTAGTATTCTGCTTCAAAATTGTCGGTTAAAAACCATAACTCTTTCTTCATGTCTCTCGTAAATTATCTTAGGCTACTTTAATCCAGGCTTTGCAGGGTAGCGTGTAGGAGTGGTGAGAAGCCACCAGCTCTGTTTCCTTATGACAGCAAGGTGTGAAAGGAATCGGGCCGATTGAGGTTGCCTCCCAGACCTCATTCAAGTGGGTTCTATGAGAAATCTCTGTTTATTTGCTGTGGAAGGGGTGAAGCACCTTCTCAGGGAGGTCTGGATGATACGTTCAGACCATGAGAAGCCACCTCAGTCAACAAAGATAAGCTGAGAATCTGTCTCATGGGTCAGGGAGGATAGTTACTGAAGTATTGATTTCGTATGTGTCTTTCATTTCTGTCTTTGGAATTTTGGGTTATACCTCTTACAGAACAGGTGCTTTGGGGACTGTTGGAATTACAGTTAAAATAAATGTCTGTGGCTCAACAACTGAAGATGGCTTCTTTGTACAACCTAATGAGCATCTGCTTGGTCATACAACTCCTTGATTAATGTGTGTCTCTGTCACTGCAGAGAAGTCCTGCTGCCAGCACGTTCTGGTACTGTTTCCATACGCAGAGTAGAACAGGCTGCAGCAATATGAGTTGTCTACACAGAGTTGTGTCACTGGGGATGCAGGTTAAAAAACTGTTCAGCGCTAAGTGAAGTACTTCATCAGTAAAGGGTCATCCAGTGGTGAGGGAGAGGAAAGGGGGTAATAGAAGACAGCTTTTTTCCTGCTTCCAGTCTCATTAAATGATTTATCCATGCCTGTAGATTGCAATGCATTTATTTCTTAAATTCTGTCTTGTTGTACCAAGAAGAATGAGCACTGTTACATGTCTTTAGCCATAATGGTTGCTGCTGCAAAGATACCCGTACTGCCCCTTTCGGGTTATACTTGCCTCCTATCGAAGATGATCATCTTTTCTGATGCGCTGTTTCTCAGGCGTATGCATCTGGTCTACATTGTAGTCACACTGTTGTTGTTTTTAACTGGAAAATCAGTCTGACAGGCTGAAGAGAGGTAGCATGGAAGGCGTGGACACTTTCCATCAAACATACCAGGAATTGGGAGCTGTTGTGTAACTTCACGTTAAGCTTCTCAGGCAGGGAGCTGCCAGATTGAGTCTCTTGCTTGCTTGTTTCTCAAATTACAACAAAATGTCCCTTTCCCATTAGTAGTTTAATTACAACCTTTTCATAGTCTGTCTTCAGTTTTTTTCAAAAGTTTGAATGTATTTCATTTGCAGCCCTATATTAAACCTCTTGTGGTAGGAGTTTTTACTGTATCAATTATACATATTATGTATAATTACCTTATACATTCATATGCTGAGATCTAAAATAGAGCATATTGTCAAACGGTACTAACAGAAGACTGATTTTTATAATGACAGAAGCAACAAAACGGAATGCCAAGCCTCATACTTCATGGTTATTATGGCATTTTATTGAGGAACGTATGCATCTCAGCCCTTGCAATTTCAAAAGCGTATTTTTAAACACTGTGATACTCCACCATCGCTTTGTTTCTTCTCTCTAAAAATGTGCAATACCCACCTTGAGGGCTTCCTGTGGTACGGAAGTGCCGAAGGAAACTTTAAATCTCAATAATGTGAATTTGATGGATACGCTTTGGAGGTGTAATGTCTCTATCTTGTTTTGTCAACACTGTAGCACCTGTACTGGGTAATAAGGTTATTTTTCTCAGATATTTTGTGACTTATCTTGTTGTATAGCAACAATATTTAATATACCTTCTGTAAGTACTAATGGGATGTTACACTGTATTCTTTCTCTCAGAAACTGCAGGTGTTGAACCAGAGTGACACTGAGGATGGTAATTGATTTTTATAAAATGTCCCTGTTTCCTTATCATGTTGGATGTTTAATCCCCTTTAATTAAAATAGGGAGCCAGCTTTAGCTTTTAAGTTATATGGTCTCCTCTCCAAAACGTTCCCTTGCTGCAAGTGGATCATGCCTAATCTGTTTGACTTTGATATCACAGAGTACGCTTTATGCCAGAACAGCAGTTTATGTGGTATTAAGGACAAATTACCAAAGGAACTTTAAAATAATATGATTCGTTGAAAGCACTGGTCACAGATACAATTACATTTTAAAAAACACTTCTGGAATTCTGTCTTGTAAAAGTATTAAGATTTCAGGTAACTACTTTCAAGTAAGCAAACTTTGTTGGTTAAAGTATTTTAGAATTTCTGCTTTCTTTTCTCTGGGTGTCTCGTGAGGTTCCCTGTGTAGGGTAAGTCTGTCTGTCGGAATTGAGGAAAACAAGTCCATGGGAGGACTTGCTTGTAACATCTACAGTTTAATAAATTTGTAGTATCTGTAACTGATGCCACCATCAATAGGGAAACCTTACATTTTCTAACAGTGATATGATGGGGAGATTTAAAGCAAGACATGATTGTTCCCCTGGGAGAGGATTGTGAAAGGAGCCCTCTTTATTCTTGGCTAAAAGCATATACAGCTGCAGGTACAAAGTGCTGAGGATCTCACTGCTGATTTTATTTTTCATTGTTGTCTTAGGGGGTACTGCAGCTGTCTTAGTCAGAACTGCTGTCCTATTCTCCCCCCACGGCAGAAAATGTTAATCCCTGGGAAACTATCATGGGGGAAGAAAATGACCTAATACGGTCATGGAGCTGAACTCTTCCAGCTTCTCTCCTTCATCGTTTTCAGTGCAGGATGCTGGGTCCTTATCCCCATTTCCCCGTGTGGTATTCTGCACCATCCCTCTACTTTAACGCACTCTCACATATGTTGCAGTTTGTTGCGAGCTTGATGTAATCTCATTTAAAGCAGCTGGGTTTAATGTTTGATACTGAGTTGTATGGCAGCAGGGGGGAAGGGCACTTGTCCCTTGCATCATTTATTGCCTTCTAACTATTACGTTCCCTTAGGGGGCCATTGCACAGGGTGGTTGAATAGCTGAATTGATCAGATGTGATTATAAGTCTTGGTTATTGGGATCTCGGTAACCCTTGCACCCTGGAGATCCTGTGGGTTTCTTAAAGCTAGGTTAGCTGGAATCTCATATGCATTTTGCCCTTGAGGGAACTGAGGACTCTGAATTTGTTACACTATGGCTTTCTATTTTGCTCCATACAGAGAATATTTTTTCCCTGAGTTTTACTTTTCCTATTTCTTGGTGTTAGGGAATTCAGAAGAAGATTCTGCAGCCTTTGCTCCCTCGATCCCCAAGGTCTGCATCAGCCTTCCATGCGAAGTGTGTGGGGTTGCCTTGCTCTTAAATGTGTGCACACATTTGCGGTTTGTGTGTTCCACTCCTGACAGTAGAGATTTATAGGCTTGTTGGGGTGGAGCGGGGGGAGAAAGGAGGGGCAGGGGAAGGCCATTTGGCTGTGATGGGCTCCTTGCAGCTCACAAATTTCCTTCCTGCCTCTGCTATCCCATGTAATCTGTTTTACAGCTCTGCAGTTTTGGATGGAGAAAGAGTAGAATTTATGGTGATGGTTGATTTATAGATTAACTGCAACACCATTTGCTCTCAGGCAGATTTGGCAAAGCAAGACCCTTTTCTGTTGATAAAAGGGACAGAGGAAGGAACAGTGATATTCATTAAAAGAAATAAAAGGAAAGTGAGATAAAGTATGGCCAGGCGGAACAGCTTTTCACTCTCCTACCTCTTCCAAAACTGTTAGGTGAAAGCTGCTTTGGAACAGGCTTTCTGCATTGTGAATCTGTGTGCATGTTGATTTGCTCTGAGATTCATGAAAGGAGTGATATATTGAGATGCAGAGTTGCATCCCCCTGTAATTCACTGATAAATGAGAGCAGTGCAGCAGTGAGTTATTAATACAGCCTTTCAAGCTTCATATACCGCAGTCATTAGTTAATCAATACAAACCACCCTATACTACTAATATGCAAACAAGCCTTCCTCCAGGCTCCCCTCAGGTCTGCGGGGTACTGTTCGTCCTGGAGGTGGTGCTGTGGGTGAAGGATGATGTAAATCTCATTAGAAAGGGAACGATGCTAGCTGACAGTCTGCTTTAAAAATCCAAGGGATCGACATATTGTATAGAGACTGTGTCTTGGGCAACTGGAGTGGTTTTAATGTGGTTAAGTCATCAAACCAAACTATATGGAGAGTTATCAGCTCTGACTTGTGTTATGTGGATTATCTTCTCAAACAGGTGCCTGCAACTGGAATAGTGGAGACTTTTCTTTTTAATAGACTTAGATTTTTGTTGTGTTTTATTATGCCGTTGTAGAGAGATTATTAAAAGATAATTTTTCCAGTGCAGAGGAGGCACGGTATTCTGGGGAGGTAGGACTCGCGTGTTGCCTTTCTTCATTCACCCTCATCTAACTTCAAGAGAAAATGCCATGAAGATCAAGCCAGACTCTCGGACTGATGGGATCAACTACGGAACTTGTCCGAGGAGGGACTGTTGCTCTGTAAGAGAACAGATGAAATGAACCCAGCCAGCCAGCTGGCTGCCCGTACCCATTCAGTCTCCTTCCTCCTTTCACTCAGCTCTGTTCTGTATATGTATTTCCCCCTCCAAAGTCCTCTTTCTGTTTCTTATTCTTGTCTAAATCCACTGCAGAAGACATGGGATTAGTACATACTTTGCTGCCATTTTAGTTTTCAGTCTGTGCATTTTATGTCCATCTTTACTGGGCCTGTTTAGTTAGTTTGTTGAAATTATAAACTCTTAGAGGTTGGGGTTCATCTGTGAGTAGTTGTACCTAACCTAGCAAAGTGGAGATCCTTCCGATCTATGGTTCGTCTCTGCACCTTTCCAGAATGATCTTGGAAGGTGGTAATGCTGATCTGTGATGACATCCTCATTTTTACAGCAGTGTCTTCAAGTGGGCTTCTACTCCACTGACACAGTGTTTAATGCGTGTACTGCTGCCAGCACTAATAATTCATCACAGCTCAGTAGTCCCAGTCTGGATTGAGAGAAGCGTGTCTTTGATCCAAGAAGGCTCTTGCTGCAACTCATTCTTGCGTTTTGAAAGTGTCTGCTCAAAGCTCAGGCCTGATTTGAAATGAAGATCTATGGAAGTCTGACAGGATCACAGATTGGTTATAATAACTGAGGCTTTTGAACAGTGCACTCTGCCACTGAGACAACATGGGAGGGAGATGTGCTTCCATGCTTCATATAACTCTTTCAGTCTGATCTGACTTGGGCCCTGTGGGAGAATGAGCTTGCAAATTCTGGCTTGGCATGGCGCTGAAAGCAGGGGTTGGAAAGACCAGAAGGAAGCAACGGTGGTACTGCAGAGCTTTGTCTTTATTCACATTTTGTTAACACATTGGCAGAAATCAGCGGGGATTTTTTCTTTACTCAGCAGAGAAAATTGACGTTGGGTGATGCCAAGTGCAATACCAGTGTAGTTTAAAATAACAGAAACCTGTAGTAATGACAATACTTAAATAGCACTCTGCCTCGTCTGAGTGCTCTGCAATTGTTAACTAGTTAATGTTCTAAGTAATATATATGCTGGGTTTCTATCCACTTCATTTGTAACTGGCCAATCAACATGACAAAGGGCATCAAGTAGAAGAAATAAAGGAAACTTTACAAACTGTGTTACTGATCTTTATCAAATCTTAGCTATTAACACTTCTAGCTTTGATGCTGACAAGAGCATAGGCACTAACTTCAAAGTAGTAGCTGTAGTTTGAAACAATGCAGCGTGATGGATGAGAAGCATTAAACCTTTGGAATAGTTTTTTCCCTCAAAAAAGAAAAGTGTGTGTGTGTAGAGGCACTGCACCTCTAGCACAAGGGGTTTCCTAATCCAAAAATACCTTTAATTACTAGTGAGCAGATTTCTTTTGTTCTGCTGTAGGAAATTATCCGTATTTTTTTTCCAAAAGCAGTGAGCAGGAGTGTACATGTGCCTGTGCCCAGTAAAGGAGGCAGCTCTCACAGGCCAGTTGGTACAAGATAGGAACATCTGTGATCTCCCCTGGTTACCTTCACAAAGAGGTATTTTTTTAGAATATAAGATCTTTGAAGCATAATCTTCACTTTTCTTTATATTTGTACAGTATCCACTACAAAAAGCAACCAGTAATTAATAATCTGATTGCCAGGTTTGGGAAATAAATCTGAGTTGAACAGGTTTTTCAAAACAAATAACGGAGAATGGCAAGGGGATGAATATTGTAGTCATTCATCTCTGTTGAATTGTATACTAATTATCTTCTTGGCCAAACTGAATGAATAAATTATTTCATAATGTTTTTCCCAAAACACCTTTTCTTAGTAAAATACCCCCTTCATACTGCTCATTCACTGCATGCAGAAGCAGACTATGGGTTTATTTTGTATGTGTGGAAGGAGAGTCGCTCCAATGTGATTTGTAATTTTGTGCTTTGTGCCTGGCATTTGTTGCTATGAAGCTAACTGGACTGGTACATTGATAGTCTTTCCAAGAGCAGATGGTTGGTCATATTAAACTCTCTGTTTTAAAATAGTATTTAAAAATTGCATTTGAGTTCTGGAAAATTCTCCTTTTTGTATTCATTGAGTTCTGGGTTTGTGAAACACTGTGAAAGTAGCCAATTGCTCAGTTGTTTTGTGCAAATGTTGTAGTTACAAGTTCGGGTGTACCCCTTGAAAATTCATATTGCTTTAAAATCAGAATTTTCAAAAGCTGCTGTCTAATGTCACTTCTTGAAACTAATGTCTCTTTAACGCTATTTCTAGCTCATGGCAACTTTAAGCGTTAAAGAGTCTTTTAGCAGTATGTGATTGGCACAAGTTAGATTTGACTCTCATCTTCCAGGGGTGAATCCATAAGGATTTGATCCCAGCTCCAGAGTGACCTGAGATATTCTGCCCATCCTTACTGGAAAACAAATGGAGAGTTTGCAATTGCACAAACTTGAGTTTCTTAAGGGAAGGAGGAAGTTTCTCATCTTGCTTACTGTTCTGTTAGCAGCAAAATTGCTTGCCATTTCTTCATATTGTGCTTGGCAATGGGGTTGATAATTAGGCAGCTAGGAGCATGGAAAAGAGATCTTTCCGAGTGAAATCAGCTCTGTGGTGTAGGTGCTGAGAATGCTTACTGTTACCCAGGCCCTTTCTGAGCAGGTTTTGTCCTCATTTTCTTCCTGTGCTGGTTCCCAAAGGACTGTATTTGAGCAGTTGTCTGCAGAGCTCATTTTTCTCCGAGCTTTAGAAGACAGGTTGATTTGGTGTGTTTGTGTGGTTGTAATCTTGTTCTGTCATTACCTATTTACTCCTTATTATGGCTTTTTGAGCAGATACTCCCCAGCCTCTGTGTTTATCTTTTTCCCTATGTGTATTTCAATAAAAATGTCATTATTTGAAATCATTGACACTGCTGGTTAAAGATACTGAATTCCATCATCTATTGTCCTGTAAAATGATCCATTAAAGATAAAACTGCAGACACTCGATAAAGGTTCTTTCCTAGGAACAAGGAGCTCTCTGATCTGTGTGCGATCTTATCTCCAGAGCACGTGTTTGCATTCTTGATGTAAAGGAGCCACAAAAGAAGGGGACAGATGAGGGAAGCCAGAGGTTTTCCTTTCCACATGGTGATCTTGAGAAGGGAAACTGGATACTTAGAGCAAATTCACTGTGGGGTAACCTCAGATATTGATGAGGAGAAGGAGAAAGGGAGTTGATTTCTGTCTTTTAACAGACTGGGGGGAGATTAAACATGGAGGAAAATAAAGGTGACCATGAAAAGGAGGGTGACGACAGCGCTATCGACGAAGGAACAATCCATTCTTCTTGTTGAAATGCCTTTTTTTCATACAGGCTGCAGAACAGTTTAAAAATAGTGTGGAAAAAGTTCAGTTACTCTGAACTTTACTTTGACACTGCTAGGAGATGTAGTATTATAAATACTTTACCTTGAGGAAAAATTAGGCCTTCGAAGCAGGATATGAACTTTGCAAATGAGGGACTACCCTGTATGTAGTGGTGGTTCTTAATGGCTTCTATTGGGTGATAAATATTCTCGATAGACTAAGGGGTTTTCTTTGGAGGCATTGCTGCTGTCATGGGAGTTAAAGATGTTGAAGGTCAGGGTTCAGATTATGCATTTATGGACACACTTTGTCTTACAGAGATTGAAATAATAGCTTTTTATTCTGCCTGTCATGACTGAGAGTAGGTTGACATTTGAATCTTCAAAGGGTCAGTATTCTTGGCACAACTAAATCTGCTTTGAAGACAGATAACTAACCCCCAGCTTGACACATGGTCTTAGGCATTTTAAATGTGCTGTTCTCTTTTTGTTTCTGTTCCTTATTTCAGTAATTATAGCATGTTAAACTGTGTGGGGCCTGTTTGGCCAGACCTTGTGCAGACACTGTGAAATTAACTTTCTTACCTTCTCACGTGAATCAGACTGAAGTGACATTTCCAAAGCCTTGTGGTTGAACCTCCTCCTGCCCATGGTGCCCAATCTCTAGTAGAGAGTGGGTGCATGAGATTTAGTAGTCTAATCCCTGCTTAATTGCTCTGTGTTGGTGCAAGGAGAGGCTGACATGTAATGAGGTGGGGAGGCAAGGTGGTGTAACTATCAAAAACGCTTGTGTGCATGTGACAACTGCAGAAAGAAAAGGTCTTGGAAGCTTTGGGGGGAGTTTGAGCTGAGGGACAGGATGGTCTGGTCCTCTGCCAAAGCTAGTGGTAGCTTCAGGTGAGAACAGTTCTTCTTAAACGGAGAGAAACCAGTGGAGGATTGCCTTTGTTATAGTTAAAGTTTTTAATAGCTTTCACTGGCCAAGGAGAAGACAAAATTGAATTGCACGCCCTTTGAAGAAGCAGCGATGAGAACAGAATCTGAGCTAGACTGGAAAGTCCCTGAAGAGCACCTGATGCTGGAAACTGTTGCTGCTGTAGTGAATTCCCCGTTATGTCATCTCTTAATGGCTTCTAAACTGGTCCTTGTATCCCAGGATGGTCTGTCTGCTCTTTTTTACTGACACACTCATTTAATTCTTAACTCACAAGACATTTGCTTATTTATTTTCATTGTTTCTGGTAATAATTCTAAACCATTAGAGGGGAAAATTGTATGCAAAAATGCTGTTTCACACTTTATTTGTTTGATGATTTAGAGCGATAGAAAATAGCACATTTGCTGGCTTTTATAGTCTGATAATTATCCGCATCCATCAAGCCATTCCAGGGGAATAAACAAAACACCAAGAAAATTACACTATTAATGACATCCTTTTTGGCAAATAGGAAGGATCTTTCTTTTGTGTTAAGGATAAAAAGGGGACTGTCCAGTTAAACTTACGGTAACAAAAGCAAACTACCACT
>NW_008824281.1:998877-1064109 GCF_000699105.1 Pygoscelis adeliae | reverse complement strand
CTTTGGGGCAAATACCTTCTGGACCCGTCACCCTGATGTCTGGTAATTACAGTCAGAATCAGTTTTGAAGGATACTCAAGAACTCAGAAAATTATGTGGAAGTAGAGATCAGAAATGCTGGAATTAGGTTTCGTGAAACACGTTTGGAAGCTGAAAGTCTTTCGGGTAGAACAGTAAGTTCCCTATTTGTAGAAGTGATACTTAATCCATTTCAGGGACCTGCTTTTGTTTTGGTAGAAAGAGTAGAAAAAGGTAATTTAAAAGGATCAGTATATTACTTTCAGAGTGTTGACTTCGGAGTAAGATGGCATTTGAGTCATACAGCTATAACTTTTTTTATCTCGAGATTTTTATTTTCCTTGTTCTGTAAATCTTGTGTTCCCTGGCAAAGCAGCAAGACATTATTCATGCTGTAATCCTACAAATTGCTGAGTGTCAGGTTTTCAGGTTGAGCTTGGCCCTTTGTCTTGGTCAACGACTGCAAGGCTGACCCTTGGAAGTACGTACTGAAGGCATTCATCTCTCTGTTTGTTTTCAAGCCCAGTTTCTTGGAAGTTTGATATGTCTTAAAACAGTTGCTGGTTTAGCACTATTTATGTAACTTCGCTTTTATTGGGGAACCAGGTTGAACCAGAAGGGTACAGATTCTGCACTTGAAGCAGTGGCTCAAGGGCAGCTTTTTTGGCACTGTTGTGTTTTCTGTCGGCTGTTGTAGATGTTTTCTCTGAAGCAGAAGTAGTCTATAAAAGGACAGTTCTTAAGCAGGGCTGTTAAAATATTTATGTTCCCACCACCACTTCCCTTTAGTTTAGGTTGTTTGGGGCAGTGGAAAATCCTTGTGCCATCTTTGCTGTGGTTAAAAGGAAGTGTCTGCTCAAGGCTGGATCAAAGTTAGTCCTGCTCTACTCCTAATTCAGTTTTCACCAGGCAGAGGGATGTCATGAAACTGCTTCTGTCCACAGGGGTGAAGCATCAGACAGTTCTCAGTTCAAATCAAAATCTTTCATGGATACCGTAGTCCATTTTGACCAATTGATATCAAAGTGGTGTTTTGCTTGTTCTGAGGTTTTTTCTTCTCTTCCCTTGTCTTTGTGGAATGCATTTGTGCTATGATCTGGGGGGGACAGAGAAGGGAAGCTGCTTTACGTGCATTTTGATTTTTTTTTTCTTTTCCATTTTTTAAGATTTTGATAGGGTGGGTTTTGGTTTTGGTATTTTTCCAGAGAAAACCTACTACATTGAGTATTTGGGCTGGCGTACTAAAGGAAAAAGAACCATGCTGTTTGATGAAAGAAGTATTCATAGTGATGCATATAGGAAAGGAAATTATTGGGTACGCTTTACCATGCATAATCTTGTCAGTTGTCTCTGGAATTAAAGATATTTTGCTGTCAATCTGAGCCCCAGCCTGTGGGTGCAAGAGGGATGGTAACAAATCGTACTGAATGACAGTATTTTGTCAGGTCCCTCAGTCAAGGATTTTTGTCCCCAACAAGTCCCTGGCCATATTTCATAGTGAAAGCAGGAGGATGGTACCATAAGGTCGTACACAAAAGCCAGCCCTTTGTGGATGTTTATATGCTCAATAACAGTACACCTTTGATTGCAGCAATTTCTAATCTTTTCATGTCGCCTCCATTGTTATTCTACCTTGTAATCAATCATTTTATGTCTAGATTGAGCTAGCTAGCTCAATCTGTGCAATACTTGCAGAAGCCTTCTGTTTCTGTTACTGGTTTTAAATAGCAGCCCAAATTCTTTCTTTATTGCCTATCTTTATGTAAATCAGTCAGATTTGGGAGCGTAACTTAAAGCAGAATTTGACCTGCTTTTAATTCTCTTCTGCAGTTAATTTTGTGAATGCCTAAGAATAAATGTCTAAGGATGTATAAGTTCTGCTTCCTAAAAGACTGGCCCGAACAAAAAAGTTAATTTCTAAAACTGGAGTTGGCTATTACCAAGAGGCTGTTCTGTGGTAGGGTGTTCTGATTTGTATGTTGTTACATATAGTTCTTTTTTATAAACTGGAAATTCCTCCTCTCTTGCTGGTTTCTATCCAAGCAAGTCCTTTTTCTTTGTCTCTCCATGGACCGTTCTCTAAAGCTCAGCTTGGCTTTTTGCAGTCTGCAGTTTCCGATAACACAATAACCATGTTCCAATGTATTAAACTTTTAACATCCTCAAGATTCAATTAATCTTATCTTTACAACTCCCAATTACAGGCACTAATTAAGTGAAGGTTGCATTGTAGACTGGGGATATTACATTAATCATCGGCAGCCTTGTAGCCATAAATTAGTTCTTTCCCAATCCTTCAGCATTTTTCCCAGAAGGAATGGAATGTCTCATTTCCCTGTTTTAAGGGACATTAATCCCACAAAGGAGCTTTGGATCGGGATTAGTTTTATCACATTTATGTAAGTGATGAATGGTCTTTGTAAAATGAAAGCTACTAGCTTTGTCCCAGACAAATGAATTGTTTGATAATTATGCAATTTAAGGCACTGTCAAACTTTGGTCAGAGGGTGTTTGGAGCCCATTGCTATATTTATTATTTTACAAGATTAGGTGCTACATAGTGTTTTCCCTTAGATTTTTTTAAGCCGTCAGTTTAAATCGGCTTAATGTCTAAATCTTGAAGCATCCTGTGTATGATTTCTGTCCTTTGTTATCCTTTCTAACCTGCCAGACCACAATAGGTAAATTTTGGTTTGGTACAAAAGCAATACGGGATATGATGTCTATCTGTTTCTCCTTACGTTGTAGATAAACTTTAGACTTGAAAATTGAGAAGGTGAGCAAAGGGACTGGCTGAAAGTCCTCTAAAATCAGGTGTATTTTGAGAGATCCTATCATAAGTAGAGCAATACTGTTTACCTGTTGTTGAGATCGTGCGGTTGCCTGCTACAATATCCTGTTTTCAGCTTGTATAATGAGACATGATGGTTTTGACATCTTTATTGGAAATAACAAAAATAATGCATTTTTTATTACTCATATTGAACAAAAGTTATAGCTGGTAATAAATGTCATTCTCACAAATGTAAATTTTCAAAAGTCTCTGTTACGAAAAATGGTATGAGAGCCACATTTAATTTGATGCAGTATGTAAACAATAATCTACAAAATTCCATTGGCATTAAGATGCGTGTCATCACATTAAACATGTCTAAGTGTATCATGGTATTTAGTTACCTCGTTATAACCTGAACCCATAAAATCTTCGTTGCCTGATTTTGCTTCTGTGAATACTGAGGTAGTATGGCTTCAAAGCAGTAAGGTAACTAACAACTTTTGGGGAAGAAAACCAACCATTCGAAACTTTCCTGATTTTTTTAAAATAAACATCACACACAGCACTTTCTGCAACTATTAGTAGCTTTTTTGCAATTTTTTCCAAGTTGTTTCTAATGACTGCATTGCATTAAAGCACACTGAAGTGTCCAAATTGCCTGTAAAAAACCAGAAATTTCTTCTTCTTAACTTTCTGAAGCGGACTGAGCACATACGCAGCAGTCATCAGCGGTTGCACACACAAATGAGCTCAGTGGAAGGCTTCTGAGTGGTAGGAATGAACGGTCTTCGTTTTTCTATAGCCTAGCGTATTATCTCTTCACATGGCAAAACTGGTTTAGAAGTAGGACTCTGTTGCTGTTTTCCAGTGGTCACAGCAGAATATCGCAGTTAGGCTTGTGTGTGACTTTAGGCAGTTGATTGTTTTTCCAGAACTATGTCCAATACTTTGCACTTGTGGAAGAAAAACCCATTTCAATCAAATTCTTTTGCACTCTTTTTACCCCTAATCATACAAAACTGTCTTTAAAAAGTGTAGGAGTTGTTCCGTATACCCTTTGAATAAAACAAAAAAGGTTTGCACGGAGTTTTCTTTGGAAAAATTTATCTTCATTCGCTGTAGCTATGCCAATGTGCACAGACCCTCCTTCACACCTTCTCAGCCCATCCAAAATTTCTTGCCTGTTAATCTTTAGCACAGCCTCATGGTTTTATTTTGCAGATATCTTTCCAGTGGAAAACACCTGCTGTTCCCTGTGCTGATTTATTTCTGTTTTTTCCGGTGCTGTATCATCACTTTGCCTTCTTCGTTCTCCTTCTACCTTGTGAAGTCCTGTGATGCCGTTTAAAAAAAATAGCAGGAAAATAACACACATCATATAACATGTCTCAGGGCTTTTATTAAAACACTGGCTTTCTTCCATGTGTTATAATTATGTGTTACTGATACCTTCCAGACTTCTAAAATCTTGGTTTTATTTCCAGACATTAATTGTAGGTGTGGTATGCTAAAAGTTATGACCACATTTGTTTCTAGCCTTTTTCCTTCGCTGTTTTCAGGTTATAGTGTGATTTTAATTTTTTTTTTCTTTTGTGTTAACTTTCTCCTAGGTATGCCATACCTCCAGAACATGGCAAGAGATTGGAACGCCTGGCGAAAGGTAAGCTTTGCTTCCTCCTGTGTTTGGAAAAACACATGGGTGTGTTCTCAGTGAAAACTGAAACATCCCAGGGCAGAATCCTACCCTTGATTTTTAAACGGATTGATAAAGAATTGACATTGAACTAGCTGTTATAGTTTACTCTTGCAAGAGCTGCTAGTTGAACCTGCTGCATTGGTATAATAGCTTCAGAGTCAGAAAACTTGTCAGTGAATTTTCCTACCAGTGCAACTGTTTTCTCAAAGCCTCGGTCTTCTGACACACTGTGACCCTAACTAAAATTGATAGAAAAAACCTTGAATTTTGAGGCATTGAGACCAAACGCTTCCATGTCTGGGAAATGGGTCTAATAAGAGACCCATCATTCATCCCTGCGTGTAATATGAGGTTTGTCACAGTGAGGTGAGAACTGTTGCTCCAGTTGTGTGGAGTGCAGCCTGGGGGGACTTCCTGATACCCCCATACACACGTCCTGCAGGGAAAAAGGGTGGTAGGAACTGTTCTTTCTTCCTACACTATAAATGTTACATATACAGTATTAGTATTGATTGCTTTCAGTCAAGTAGGAAAGTGCTTACAAATTCAGCAACAGCATTCACGGAGAATAGCTAGTGGGGTTCTCAGTTCGGTCTATAATGATACACACTGTATTTGGTCGCTTTCCTTTTATTCCAGCCTCATCCTCCTTTATCTTTTCAGTACAATAAAGACCATCTTTAAAAAAAGGGGGGGGTGGGGATAAAGAGCAGGGCTAGCTCGAGCTGTGATAAACTTCCACATCGCGCCAGGCTGTCTGTAAATTTTTGACCTTACAAAGCACCAGCCTCAGCTGCTGAAAACCTCGGGTATGAGTTCTTGCCTGACTACCTGCCAAGGTCGTCCAGTAAGCAGCCGCCTGCCCCCACCACGAGCAGCAAGCACAGACTTCAGCGTCCTGTCCTTGGCATTTTTGCTGATTTCCAGTTGGTAATGCTGGAAGCTTCAGGGAAGATGTCTGACTGCAGTATATATTTTTTTTAATTTGTTGATATTGTGTTTGGTTTTTGTTGCTATTTTCGTTCACTTGCAAATGTTCTAAGCACTGCCCAGCTAAAAAAAGCTCCTGTCCCAGAATAATCTACATGTTTCATCTTCAGTGAGGCATACTTTAACGATTTAAATCTGTTGTTGAAGTTAGTGCAGCAGAAGCAGGCAGGAAAATCTGGAAGACTGTATTCTGAGGCAAAATAAAAAAAACGTTCTGATACTGTTTTTCCAGAAAGTAGGCAAATTCATAGTAATGGCATTTCTTGCCGATAGTCTAACATTCTATTGACTGTTTCATACTTGAATAAAAAAGGGGAGGGTGTTGAAGGGAGCAACTGGCTGTGTAGGATAAATGTAGACTAAATGGGTATAAATGTCCTAGGGCATGGTAGTATTTTCCTGTGCACTGAGAGCCATGATCCCTAAATACAAGTAATATTGAAAATTGCTGCTCAGCAATGTTGCATTTCAAAGTTACAGTTCAGTTTAGTCATTTGCCAGGTTTTATAAAAGTTACTTTTTCATCTATTAAAAAGTCAATAAAACCACATGACCTGTGTTCTATAGAATCTGAAATACCGCACCAAAGTCTGACATAAGTAGTACTAAGTCTCTTGCTGTTTGTAACTTATTTTTACTGATGGTCGATTTTTGAGACACATCGATGATGGGCAATGTTTAAACCAGAAGCAAATTATCAATGATCTCGTCTTTATTTTAGTTTTCTGTTGCTTAGTATCTTTTGGAAGTTGGGATGGGTAATGTTTTGAAACTACAATGAAGCAGTATTGCTGCTTGGGCATTCTCCCTGTCCTATGCATCACTGGTCTATGCTATGAAGAAGTTTACTATGGAGAAATGAGTATGCAATTAATATGGAAAATGAATAGCTGAGCTGTAAATGGGCTCACTGGGAGAGCTATGGAGCCCATGGAGAGAATGTTAATGTGTTGCCATGTTATTGGTGCTAATCACTTAAAATGTGCTTCTTTATTAGTAGCTTTAATGAGAGCCACTTAAACTGTGCATTAAAAAGAGGAACTGCAGAGAGGGACGACAGACTGGGTAGCAGACAGTCATAATTTTAATTGAAATGCTTTTAGTACAAAAATGTGAGAAAACCTGGAATCCAGTAATCCCTTTCACTTTCTGCAACCCCTTCCATTATGTCTCATCAATTAGTTTTGTTTCCAGAGCTTGAGTTATTTATTTTCCTAAGTGGCGGTGTTTTTTAATGCCTATAAACACAATTTGTTATTGAATCACCCACTTGGAGTGGAACACGTGGTCTTGAAGAAAATGGTGTTACATTGGTTGAGCTGACATTTCTGGGAGCGAAGTGCCGACATCAAGGGGTTTGTTTGGTTTTTACTACAATTTTAGTATTTTTAATTATTTGTGATTTGTTTTACTAGCTCAGCGTGGATCTTGTAGCTATGGTGGAACTTAACACCTTCATAGTGCTGAGATGTTGTCTGGGTCAGATCATACTGTCTCTGCCAGACTTGCTAGTGACCACTGTGGCCAGTGAACGAGTGTCGCTCCTTCCACTGCCTTGTGATGGATATATTTTGTTTCCTTTCTTTCCTTTGACTGAATATAAACATCTACATGCTTATTTTTTCCCTTTAGGGGGTGGTATGTAGGGCAGATTGGTCTGGAATCTTATGAGTTGTATTACTTTCCCAGGAATAATATAGCTGCCCATCAGAGAAGGTATAAAAAGGACATAGCAGTGTTTGGAGTGGATGGTGCACGCTTGTCACTTTTTCCTTGTCCGTATTCAGCAAAAGGATGGCTCAGGGTTTAGGATACTAGCCAAAACTTGAGACAGACAGGTTCTGTTTCTTAATTTGCTAGGGTTTTACTGAGATTTTGGCCAAGTTGCTTATTCCCAGACATAGAAGACTTAGATGCTCCACATGCAAGTTTTCATCACAAAATTTATCTGATATTTTAAACAATGAGGATGTGCTAATTAGGGACATCTTCAGTTGTATGCCTATTGTTTTGATCTTTATAAAGTATTTAGGCAGGTTTTCATTTTGTCAGCTTGTCTCTGCTTAAGTAAGGATTGGATATAATATCCCTGTAGTGATACTCCTCTTTTTAATGTCTCTACAGGATTTTTTCCAGGAAGCTCTCAGGGATGTGATGCTTTCCTCCGTCACAAGATGACCCTCATTTCACCGTCAATCTTGAAGAAGTATGGCATTCCTTTTGACCGGGTATGTACAAAGGATGCATTGAAGACACTGGCAAGTTGTTGAGGTGCACAAAGCACAGCACCCCTCTTTTAAGGAAACAATTCATTGCAAGCCGCTGGGGAGCAATTTGCTTAATTTCTAAATGTGTTATTATGCTAAACGTACCCTATCGGTTTAAACCAGGTGGCTGCCTGTATATGAGGATTTGTGGTTTGGCTAAGACGCTTTCTGTGAAGAGCTTCTCTTCATAAAAGCTTTCGCTAGAACTAACTTTGTCAATTAGGGAGCCTCTCCAGGTAGAAAGGGGCAAACTGTAATACAGATGCTGTGGCTTATCAATAGGCAGCATAACTCATTGGTAATTCTTGAACGCAGACTTTTTTCCCCTGGATCCGGTATGAACCAAAAACTGGAGTTAGACATGCTGGTTCTCTGTTGTGTAAGTGTTCTTTCTACGCTAAGCCAGTAAGGATCCATGAATCTCTTAAGTCCTCTTATTTGAAATGAAAGGGTCGTGTTTATTTGCTATGATTGTTTTAATATGCTTAGTCTTCTGGCAAGAAGTAAATCTCCTCAGCCAAGCATGCTTACCACGGATTTAGTATCTGTGCAGAATCAAACAGCTACTGCTGCTGTGTGTTACCGGCACACAGAGCCTGTCCTGCCAGCATGTCCTGCCTTTGGATGTGGGAAAAGGAATTGAGTTAGAGGTATCGGGGCTCTTAACTCCGGTGGGAAGTGTCAAAGAATGCCTGATTCAAACTGACTTCATCCTTTCCCATCCCCTTTGCATCATCATTGTAGATGCTATGACCATCTTTCTAAGTAAGAACTCTCGAGTTCTGGTTTGTTTGTTGTTTTTTTTTTTTAAGCATGGTTTTGTTAGAGTTAGTCTACCTGAGACAAAGTATAGCACCTATTCGATGAGCCTGGTGATTCTTTGAGATGGAAGTAAAAGATCTTGGCTCTTTTATAGCATAAAACCTGTGAATTCATTCAATTTACTGCTCCAGAGACTGTTTCATTTTTTCCTAGTGGAAGGCTATGATGAATGAAATTTGAAGTGTGATCATCTGGCTTGTCAGATGCGCTTGCCATCAGTGCAGGGGAGACTTGCACGAAGCAATGTGGTTCAACATCAGTGGCTAGACTTGGCCTAGTTTGCACATGATGGTTGATATTAAATTGTTCATAGAGAGCAACAAACCATTTTTCTTGTAATTCTATCTGTGGAACCTAATTCCCAAGTGTGAAAACACAGTTACCTGCTACACATGGTTGAAAAAAATAATGAAAATACCTAATTGTGGGATCTGAATTTTTTGGTAATGATTTTCACTTTACCAATTTCAGGAAAGTGGATATGTGGATTGGAATATGGGAGGCATCTCAGTTTAATGCATAGAATCCCCTCTGAGAAATTACTTTTGATAGAGGATAAAAGACGTTCTCTATCCCGACCATTTTCAGGAAAGAGTACAAAACCTGTAGCCACTGCAAGCTCCTGAAAAATCTGTCTGACCTTACCTTTATTTATTGGCCTAAACTGTAAAGTTTAAGGATTTCTTCTTATGCTTCTTTCTGCTTCAGTATCAGTTGAATGCTGTGTCTTGCTACTTCTTGCGGTGTTTTCCTTATGAAGCTGTTTCAACCAGAAGCCATAAGTGGTGCAATGATTGGCTGAACAGAGCCTGAAAAGTGTTTACTGCTTATCTAAAGAAGAAGCCGAAAATAGTAATTTTAAAAGTTCTGTTTGTGTGCACTAGCCATTCTAAGCGAAGTTTGCCATGCGATCCTGCAGTGACATCCAGTCCTCCTGCAGGATGGAGGAGAATAAGAAAAATGAATTAATTTCTGCCATTTCATTCAAGCAGCATGTTTAGGCTCTTGGGTCTGACGGAGGTCAGAAAGTGAAGGAAATTCTTGCAGGACTTCAAATGTTTGAATGTTGTAGGTGGGCATATTTTTCTCCAGAATAATAACGTCGCTGTGTGTTTGCTTTTCTATCTGAGGAAAGTGGCGTTGACTAGTAATTATATACTGATTTCTGATCAATAACCAAGCAAAAGTTTGTAAAAAGGCGGTAGAGGAAAACTTTTCTTCCAGGCTTATCCCAAGTCAGCTTTACTGAGCTGTATGGTGATAGGGATGGGATACAAAGTGGTTTAAATATCGGAGTTTCTAATTTATTGCTTGGTAAAAAGTCTTTACCTGCTTAGCGAGGCTTCCCACTATGAATTTCTTGATTCATGACATAAAGGTTTTTTGCAGATTGATGTCTGGTGTCTCCTTCATACTGAGTATATGTAGAAATCTTAATGCTAAGAATCTAGTTTTGTCTCCCTATTTTTTACAAAAAAATAGGAGAGACCAGCGTACACATAGAGGACAATATTACTGTCAAAACCAAACTTTCTTTTTTAAAGCAAGAGGGATTATTAACGTGTTACTTAAATATAATTCCTAATCCTGGTTTACAGAATGTGGGAGGGAAGCGTGTTTTTTATGTTTTTAATGTAAGAAGGAGGAGGAGATTTCTTTAGTCTGAGCAGCCTATATCTGAATACCTCCTGTCCTGAAATAGTAGCTTTTGAAGGAGGATCGCTATTATTCAGAAACAGTGAACATGTGCCATTTTTCCTTAGGAACAGAGATAGGATCCCTTCATCTAAATTCTTGGCAGGTTTCAATGAAGCGAATAGTCACGCATTTATAAATCTCTATAATGGTATTTACTTCTGCAAAAAAAGAAACAGATCAATACTAGAGCTTTTTAATAATTAAAAATGTGTATTTCTGTAATCTCCTATTGATTTCTCCATTTATTCTTCAAGAGCTTGCAGAAGTCAGTAAATTTAGGCTTTCTCCATGAGTGGCAGTTTGTGCTGGCTTTCCTTCAATAGTTATTACTTTTCTGCATGGCCTATCCATCATCTTGAGTGCTTTCTAATTTATTGTAGGGATAATGTTGACAGCAGTGACATGGAGGACATACACTGTGGGCTTGAAATGAAGACACCAGGATGTAGATTTCCTGACAGAAACATAATCTTTCTGTCTTCTGAAGTTAGCAATCTACCACTCTGATTTATGGAGGGGGCTGGATGGGAGGATGCTCTGTGAAGCTGGGTACAGCACCTCTCATCCAGAAATACTGCAGAAGCTTCTTGTATTATCATATCAGCTTTTATTGTCTCTCTTTTTTTTAATTATTCTGCTAATGTTAATAACATCGGCAAGTTTAGGTGTAAGTCCAGCCAAGTGGGTAAATGTTTTAATTTCTGTCTGCTAACGTCTTCTATTTGGACCCATCCTTGTGTTTATAAGTGTAAGTTCTTTGAAATCTCTGTGGGCTCTGAGCTGCTGTGTTGTGAGTTACTGCTGGTGGGAAGGAATCCAAATGGAGTTGCTTGGCATGTGACTGCTATGAAAGGTCTGTCAGCACTTCTGAGTTGGAAAGACAGGGAAGGTCAAATTTTGCCTCTTTCCTAATCCGTAGAAGGGAGGTGCTGTCACATGCTTGCTAAGCTAGAAAGCTGGACTGGAAGGATTGCTCCAAGTGCTCTATATCACTGCCAGTTGCCCTTATGATCTGTGCCATGCTCTAAGAATTAAATTCCTTTTTTCCCCAGTGTCTTCTCCGCATAAGATTTAAAAAGAGGATTTTCTAGAAGCATCACAAATTGATTGGCCTCTGATTGCAGCTGTAATCTGCAGAGTTGTTAAACCGTATATTAATAATCTCCATAATGCTTATTGTTGTTTTAATTTTACTTAAGTAGACAAATGGTGGGCTGTAATTTTTAGGTTGTTTGATTTACGGGTGAACAAATAGGAGTAATGTGAGTAGGGAAATACAGTGAAGGTTGTATGTACTTCAGTAGGACCCTGCAATGCAGAGTGCATGTTAGGAGGGAATTCCAGTTTCCTTGGCTCCACTAGCCAAGGTAGTGGGAGTGTAGATTTGGACTTACCATGAGCTAAAGTGGTCACAATCTAAAGATTCATTGATATTTTGGAATGCAGCAGCCTGAGGCCTTTTTTGTAACTGGAGCCTGTGAGTCTAAAAAGTTCAGATCTTGTGACCCCTTCCATCCATTGTACTGGCTTTTTTCCTTAATAGAAATACTTCAGTATTTCTGCAGTTAACAAGAAATTGTTCTAGGTTTAGCCAAGAGTTGGCAATGACTGTTCTGCCTACCCTCCGGTTGAGAGAGAGTGAGATTTAACCAGTGAATTTTTTTTATAGGTCTCTGTTCTCAAGCTGCTGTGTCAACTGATCTGTGGGGTATCTCTTCCTTTTATTTTTGTTTTTCAGATCACCCAGGAAGCTGGAGAGTTTATGATTACATTTCCTTATGGTTACCATGCTGGCTTCAATCATGGCTTCAACTGTGCTGAGTCTACCAACTTTGCCACTTTGCGATGGATTGACTACGGAAAAATGGCAACCCAAGTAGGTGTCTATTTGGATGAAGGGTTACTTAAAACCACTAGCTCATGAAACACAAAGAGTGGGAGACTTAATCTTAAGAACAAAATGGAAAGTGCCATTGTTTTGACAATGTGCTCTTTCATCGTGCCATGTTGCTGTTTTATGCCTGTTGATAATTTGTGTCATTTTGAGGGCGTAGTAATGACTTTCTCACGTGCCAGATGTTACATACGCCTTGTGAAGAGGTGGTTTTGAGACTAGTAAGTTAGGATTAGTTTTCTGATGCGTCTAAAACTGCATTTCACAGTGAATACGATGCCTGATATAACTGAATACAATTCATTAGGTGCACATTGAAGGGGAAGGAATAAGCTGGAAATACTTTTAAGCTTTAATAAGACTATGGTAATAACCTTCTGAAAATATCTGAATTTCTCTATGCACCGTACAAAAGCTCTCAGTTAAGTCTGAAGAGGAGAGTCGTCCTGGAATGGCTTTGTGTGGCTATTTCTCATTAGGGCAAATTTCTTGTATGTTTTGTTCCTTTTGACAGTTCTAAGTCAGTGACGGTTTTCATGGCATCATGCATGCTGCATTCTCTTGTTTTGAAGTGTGAAGTATAACTGATCAGCTTAACTGATGCAATGGGATCTGTGAATTTTTAAATTAGGGTTCAGTTCCACACAAGTCTTTGGGGAAAGGAGAAATTATTACAATGGGGTAGCAGTTTAAAATTGCCTCAGATGTTCCTTTCCAGAAAGGCAGACTTAGTTTTTGCTCTAGAATAGCATTTATAACATCTCCTTCACTTACTTTTCTTCTATCAACCCAGCTTGACTCTGTAACTTTTGTAATGCATCCTAATGCTTTGTTCTGGGCAAAACCAACTCTGTTCAAAATGGACTGCAAGTACATCTGTGTCTCAATCTGTGGAACAATGTAGTGATGTCCATTTTTCCTTTACAAAGGTTTACATTCTGAGAGTAGCAAAAGGTAGATGATTACTGAATGGCGTCATTCTCATCTCAGCGTTGGGATCCTGGGGTCCTTGACTGCTCCCTTTTTAACCCTCCACCTTCTTGCTGTAATGCCTTTGGCCATTTTTGAGCCAAGCTGAAACTTTGCAGTGCACAGAATTGTATTTGGTAGTGATCAATGTTCTGTGTTAGTCAGCCTGAGTGGCTGCTTTGTGACTAATGTGAGTCACTTTTTTGCTTCTGGAGGCTAGTGCTGTTTCTGGCACTGCGGGCCTCAAGGGATCTTGTAGAATCACAAAAAAACCCCATGCTGTTTCTTTCTATTTTCCTTTTTAATAAGTGAACATCATTAACCCAACTAGAAAAGGAAGATGGTTGTCACCCTACAGGAGCTTTTTTCCTGCTTTTTCCCCCTCTTTGGTATTCTATATCCTCCCTCAGCAACTGCAGGCAGTCTTTGGTTATCCAATGGCACCACACTCGATGTCTGAGAAGTTCATCTCACAGAAAGCAAGCTCAGCCCTTTAGGTTCCTGAAAGGTGAAGTGTCTGTCTTGTTTATTTTTTTTCAGTAATATCCATCCCATAGTTTCAAGGAGTCTGCCACTAGGCATCAAGTTTGGGATCTGAGCTCTCTCCTTTTCTAAAATAAATACATAGATTTTATTATTTCACTTCTGAGATGGCAGTGGTGTAAAAGCATCTTCTGCTAGGCGTGCTAGTGGCAGTGCCGTGAAATATAAAATACATTAACTCGCTGTGCCAGTGGGGTAACACTTCTAAATTGCTAGTAATGGCAACTGAAATGATTCCCATAACAGAAAAATTCTCATGCTGAAAAGTTACGTATTTGCCCTCTCTGGCCCCCACCAATGTTCAAGTAGTGAACCCTACGTTGGTGTTTGTAATCTCTTCATATCCCATCAAGGCTGTAGACCAGACCCTGTGGCAGTAATCGAGGCTCCAGGGCCAGGTGGAGGCTGGGCTGGGAGCCGGACATTTGAATTTGTTTCGGATGGGGAGGGATGGTAAGAAAAACCCAAAACTGTAAGAGGCCTCAAATCAGTGTTAAGTGTCTTAAACTCAAAAATAGCCAAGCAAACTTGGTTTGAAAATTTAAAAAATCGTGTTTGTCTGCTGTGACCTTGTATACCAGGTTTATCTGTAGCAAATGGTCATGGTATTACACCCCAGAAAATGGAGTTTATCATGGAAATTCTGACAGACCCTTAACTACAGCAGTGCCAGCAGGCACCACTCTAATATTAAAAGCAGTTTTGGGTTCAGCCATGTGTTCACAAACAAGTGACATTTGGGAAGTGCAGTTTTAGATTGAGCTTCCATGCTTACATTGTTAAGCAGCGTAGCGTGAAATTACTGAACAAGCAGCATAGAGAGCTCTGAGCAAATCTAGGGAGAGAAAGTTGAAGTGTGGAAGGAGACGCCCAATTTATTTCCATTGCACTCAGTGACACTTGTCTGTTCAGAGATTTCCATTTAATATTGCCTAAACCACACACTGCATACATGTTAATTAACCCTTTGATACCTTACTATCAGGTTCCAGATGAAGTATGAATGCTGTTACACTCTGAGGGCAAAAGGTTTGTTTAAATCTCATTTTAAGTTAAACAGGGACTTAATGAAATATCAGCTGACTGTGTACACTCGAGCTGTCTGCACGTTTGTGGAGAGAGAATTCGTGGGGAGAGACACCCTGGAGTGTGTGATTTTTGGTTAACTACTGCAGGTTTACTAAATTTAAAAACCAGCTATATTGATTTCTGTGCTCTCAGGCACAATTAGATTATCCTTGCCCACATCCAAGCGGGTTGTTTTTTTTTTTTTCTTGTCACATACTCGTTTATAAAAATCTT
Source organism: Pygoscelis adeliae (assembly GCF_000699105.1). Taxonomy (NCBI): domain Eukaryota; kingdom Metazoa; phylum Chordata; class Aves; order Sphenisciformes; family Spheniscidae; genus Pygoscelis; species Pygoscelis adeliae. Next base: position 1,049,134 of record NW_008824281.1, on the reverse strand, counting down.
GGAAACGCTCGACTGGGCGGCACTCTGCAGGTACATACTCTTACTGCACTGAAACCAGCTGGCTGGATGGTGATTCTTCTCCTTTCCCCAGGTTAGCAATACAGCTATCTTGTCCTACCAGTACTCATGAGATTGGTGACAAGGTAAGGTTCAAAATTAGCCAGTTGTAATGTTCTCCTGGACATTATCCTGGGGATGAAATTTGGATTCTGCTCTACTGAGAGCAATATATGTCAATGGCATAGCGTAAGAGAGAGCTCACATAGGAAGGTAATGGCTCACCTCGGAGAAACATAGACAGAGCTGTGCTAATTGCCTGCCAGATGGATGAAATGTTCTGCTAACCGCAGCAGAACCTGCCTAGGCTGTAAGATATACATAATAACTAGACTGAAGTTTAAAGATCAGCTTCTTAGACACTGGTTCTGCTCTAATTGTAGAACAAGCATCAGCATTAGCAAAAAAAAAAAAAAAGCAATGGCTGCAGAGTTGCGTAGGAAATTAATAGTGGGTAAATATGCTCATATCTGTGTAAACTTGTAACCTGGATGAACAGATGCTTAAAAATTCAAGCAGAAATTGGTTTGGTGAATACCCAAGTGACTAAGCTAGCTGTCCTATCGGTTCAAAGCTTTTTGAGAACCTAGTGAGAGGTTTTGGAGTCTCCTTCAGAACTGCTTAGGAGAGGTTGATGTGAAGGAACTGGAAGGGTGTATGTATAATGGGAGCTAGGGTGTGATGCTGGGTTTCGTGTCTTTAGGTGGAAGTTGTAACCACTGCTGACAAGTAGCTTCTTACCATAGGAACATACTGACCAAAACATCTTTATTAACTAAACGTAGGGCCAATACACAGAGATAAATTTGTGTCTTCATCTGTATCAGATGTCTCCGGTATCGTTTGGCGTGTTTAGCGTGTCCCAGGCTCAGGTGGGCAATTTGAGAGCTGAAGGCTTTTGGCACATGGCTTCCCACAAATGCTCAGCAGAACTCTCTGCTTGCATTCTTTAGGTTTTCCCTGGTCTTGTTTCAGCTTTTTAGTTATAGCAAGTGCTTGCCTCTTAAGTCTGATTTGCTGATCCTTCTAACAATTGCTTCTCTAGCCTCAATGCTGAGTGCTGCTACGTGGCAGCCAAAATTCATGTCATCTCTCATGATGTGTATATAAATCCTCAGGACTGATTGCTCTCTGTTCTTAGCAAATGTCAATCTCCTTAGATTCAGAGGAAGGGTATAACATTCTCCTTTACTTCACGTCTTTTAATTATATGGTGGTATACCACTGGGAAATAGATGTTTTGCCTACAGCTGGACACTGTGCGCAGAAGTTCAAGAATTAACAGCTCTATAACTGTTACTCCATTTATTGTCAATGTAAATGTCTCCACCTGTCCTTGAGGAACCTTGTGTTGCAGCTGACTTCTTTCCAGTCAAGGTGACTTTGAGGCCAACCACAGCTTGCCTATTCCACCTAATCTGTGTGAACAGCAGTGGTTGCACAGCACATCTGTCAGTTACTTGTCCGGGGGTGGGAGAGAGACCTTCAGTTAATCTTGGGGCTCCCATAGATAATCCTGGTGTGCTGTCACTAGGTCTTTCCAAATACGTGATGGGAATTCATTTCAGCATTCTTTGCTGTGCTGCATGGGGAGATCAAATACTGGCAGGGAGTGCTTTTTTTAAGATGCAGTCCTATTTGACTAACATGAGTATCAATCTGTCACAGTGTGCAAAGTAAAAAGGGATCCAGAAGAAATGAGATAAAAAGGTTTTTCATAGTGTTGGAGATACTGGCACAATATTTCAGGAGTCAGCTGTAATTTGAATACTCTGCTTTAGACCTTAATGTTACTGATTAAATAATACAGCTGAGCAGGGATGGTTTTGTTTGTATATACTGTAGTTAATGTTTACCCGCATAGGCAGAGCCTAGAAAATCAGGGAGAAATATTTTCCTTTGTACTCCATAGTTGGAGTTCTTCGGTCCTTTGTCTTCCATTAACTCTTTGTCATGTTCCTTTTTCTGTTTGGTTTTTGAAGAAGGCCTGGTGCATGAAAAGCAGTGAATGACAATTTTCATTCCTTACCATCAGGTTTTCTTTTTCTTTTTGTTTTGCTACATGAGCCTGCAGTTCCTTTCTGCATTACTGTTTTGATTCGCTTTCTTTCTGAGAACTCTTGGATGCAGCCATCCAAAGACAGAGGGTCTTACTAGCCGTGTATTTGACTAAACAACCCTCTTAAAGCCAAGTGTTTTAGTAAAGTGTCCTTCCTGAAGTCAAGGTGGCCTGTAAGTCTCCTGGTATTCAAAAAGGCACTTTCAGAGTGTACAATTTTATAAGAAATTCAAGTGCACCTCACAGGTCAGCTTTTCTATTTCTTTTGCAAACTGGACTGGAAATAAGTGGATGGGAGGGGAACAATTTCTTGCACTTCCCTTTATATTAATAGCAGACGCTCCTGGATTATAACGTCTGTCTTACAGCAGTTGACAACATCATACCTTCATTTTCTCTCCTGTTTACTCCAGAGATAGTGCTGGAATTATCTGTCTCAATATAAAATGGGGTCAAGTTGCCCTTCCTTCCCAAATCCTACATTTTATGTTCTGAAATAAGTAGTCTTCGTCTCATCCTGCACGGTATTCCCATACAGACCTCCGCTCTGGTGCAGTTCAGTCCTGCTCTGTTGCTTAGTCATTTCCCTGGGGAGAAGGGGAAGACAAGTAAGACTCTTCTGTTTGGATTTTACTGACATATAAAGGCATCTTGAAGAGAGGTGCCTTTTGGATCTCAGACTGTGGTCTTTTATGAAGCTTATTGCTTCTGAACCCTCTCCTGCCGTGGTTTTGGTTTTTGTATAATATTGAAATAACCGATCTCAAATTTACATTTGGAGTATTTGTAATTTAAAGTTGTCTAGCATATAATTTTTGTTGTAAAATTGAAGCTTACGTCTTACTATTCAGATGTTAGCTTTTCTCTTAAAACATGTCCCTGTTTTCCAAGAAAATAAAATTTGAGGTTTTTGCAGAAACTGCTTGGTAATACTGTAAAGTTGGTCTCTGAAATGAGGGAAAACAGAATTGTATTTTTGCAGTACTTTGTATGTATGCCTTGACTGACTTTAATTAGACTTGTTAAGCTTAGAATATTTTAAAAAAATCTAGCAAGGAAAATAATTTCCATAGTTTATTTTTGTAAGACAGATTCAAAAATTGCTCTTGTACAAAATCTTCTGCCTTTTTTGTGCTTTTTTTTTTTGGTGTTATCTGTAAACATCCCTAATACCTACAAAGCACTGATTTCTGTGCAATGAAGAGGAATTTTTACAGTGTTTTTCATGCTAAGGTGGAAAGGAGACAGTTATTTTTCTGAAACTATCTTGGAGCTTCATTTTATAAGCTCTCTTCTGAGATCACCTTCTGAAGTACTGATTGGGAGGTTGCTTGTCATAATTTTTGTTAATGAAGGAAGAATATTACGCTTCTGTCAGCAGAAATAAATACACCCTGGAGATTTCCAGGATTTCAGTCCTCAGGATGCCTGGCTGCTGCTGGACCCAACGACTGACTTCCGTGCGGATGGATGGGTGCTAAGTAGGTACCTGTCCTGCTGCTTCTGGATGTCCTGCCCTTGAGAAGGGGCATCTGAGAAACTAATTTTAAATCCAGAATGTAATTATAAACTGTTCAGGACTTGATTCACACAGCAAATGGGACATTTCTACCTTGGGGCAAGCAGCCGGGGGCAGCGATGACTTCAGGCAGCTGGCCTCCCTCTCTGCTCAGTGTTTGGTGTAACCCTTAGAGCGCTGAACTGGGGAGGATCTGGGTTTTTTAAACAGATTTTTTTTAAACAGACTAGGCCTATTTATGCTACTCAGCCTAATTTACTTTAGCTTAATTACTGCAAGGTGTAAAGTATGCTGTTCTTGACTTTTTGAATGCTGCTTAGTAATGACTTTGCCAGCTCAGGGTGACTCTCAAGAGCCAGCGATGGAAACTGCTGGATCTCTGGGATGGAAAGCTGCCCTGAACCCGTGGAGTCCTGATGTTGCTGGGTTGACACAGTCTTCCATTCTCTCTCTCTGCCTCACTAACCCTGTGATTTATAGCGTGGAGGTTGTGGTGTGCTTTGTGGCTGCAGTAAATAGCGCTGTGAAGAATGTGCTTCCTGCAGCTTATTCGTTCAGCTTCTCTGTCACACGGGAGTCCCTGATAAAGTCTACCAGCGCCAATCATTCATGTGTCAGAGTGGAGGCTTAAGGGTCGTCTGGCTTTGGGGATGCTAGTATGGCAAGACCATCAAAAAATGCCTTTTAAAAGTTGCCTTAGCATTGTGCTTCCCTGTGCAGCTGGTGTTGCTCCATAGGAATTGCTTCAGGGGAGACACATGGGGGCATAGATATGAAGAAAGAAGAGCAGTCTTACATTCCACCTAAGAATAAATAACTAAATAGTGCAGTCTGTTCAAGAATTGCAGAAATGGTGATGTTGGAACTCTGAAAGGCAGTGTAAAAGTGTGAAGTAGCCGTGAATTGATCTTAGCTTTCTTATCAGGTACCTTTCCTTTTTGATGTCCTCCACAGAAATTCCTTCAGTATACTGAGAGGCAACATTTTTTACCCTTCTGCCTCTTCGCTTTGTGCATGAAGAACACTTCAAAAATAAAGCCCACTTTTTATTATAGTGCAATGAGAGTAGGTTGCTTATGAACAGCCTCTTTTAATTTTTTTAACTCCATTTTGCTATATTATTTGTCTTTCCTGATAGCCGTGCTTCTAATTTTCTTTCAGCTTGGTTCCCTAGTGGCAGTTAGCAGTTTCAGGGTTTTTGTGGGGTGGCTCACAGCTGGGCACTTCCTAATCTCAGTCATCGGGATTCAGATCTTGCTTCTGCTCTGTACTCACCCAACTCTCTAACTGCTTTGAAAATACTTGCAAGTGGGTCTAGATTATTACAGGAAAGAGACAGAAGCACTTCATTTGGTGTGCGATTTTCAGAGGGGTCTTGATTGCTGTTTCCTTTAGGGTTGATATGCAACGTCTTGCCTCCTTTATTTATACATCAGCCCTCCCTTGATTCTAAGCTGTAGCATTTGGAGTTGCAAAAAATCTATTTTCAGCCTTGTATCCTTTTGAAAAATGTTACTGAAGGATACTCATTATTACCAAGGGAAGGAATTTCATAGTGTGCTAGAAGCAAATCTTGGGTTGTCACTTTAGATACTGACACTTCATGTTCCACAAACATAATTATTCACATTTCTACAAACTGCCTGTAGATCTTGGTTGTTGTACATGGGATACAAAATGGTGGATTTTACTACTTCATCTGTTGGTTTACAGGTGTGTAATACAGCACAGCATTCGGCTTTCTTTTTAAAAGAAATGAATAAAAAGCAGATGATCGAACAGGAGGATAAAAGGATAACTTTACTCACTTAGCAAGAATTGTCTGGTCTGTCACTTCAGAGATTTAGATCTTCGCCAAGCCACGTCAGTTCATGCTCGCTGCTTGCTTAATGCATGAACACAGGGTGCTGCCCTGCTGAAATGACATGTTTTCTGCGAATGACAGTGGTTGGTGGTAGGCTGCTTTCACCAACTGCAAGTCTTATGATGCAGAAGAAATAATACCTTGAGAGAACCTCAGAATGGTGTTTGCTGTAGACTACATCATAACTGCTGGATAAAAGTCTTATTTTGTTTATCCCTTGTATTGGAATGAGTCTGTCAAAACAGAAAGGAACTGGTACTTCATTGAATCCCCTTCTTGTAGTGCTGCTGAGAGCACTGAATTTCCTTATCTGTCCTTTCAGCCTTATCTGAGACATGTAACTGAGGACCCCACTGAGATGATCCTCCCCCCCACTGACCTTTAGCTGTGGTTGTGTTCGTCTTGCAGGAATGAGAATTGCATGTATTTGAGATAGATTCAGGAGTGGTCGGCATCCTTACAGGTGTAGTCTACAGAATAGTAAAAGATAAAAAAGAATTCCGGCAGAGGTTGCAAAATAGTTTTGCCAAAAAAAAAATTTTGTCAAAAAAAAAAAAAAAAAAAAAAAAAAGCAAGCTCTTTCTGACATCTCAGCAGAAGCCTGATGCTGGTTGGGATGGGTTATTATTTTATTTGCCTAAAATGAAGCATGTCACATAGCATTTTATATTATATCTTGAACCAGAATCCTCTTATTACAAATGGAGTGGGGCGGGGTAAATCTGACTCCCCAGCTAACACCACTTGCCACTTGCCCAACTCTTCTACCCGCTAAAATCCTCATGGAACATTACCGAAGCAAGTTAAGGAAGCACACAAGGAGAGAGCGTGCCCTGCAGCCAGGGACTAGGGAGAGTCCTTGGAAATCTTTGCCTAATTGTTTTGTTTATGAAACTCTGTAGAGGATTTCCAGTGGGTTTCCTAATGAACTGGTTTGTTGTCGAGACTAATGGCAATGCTGGTAATTACACTAGAAACAGGGGGTCAAGACTTATCTTCTTTCCCACAAGCTTTCAACTACCAACCATTAAACACACAAACTATGCATTTTAGGTTTTTCTCTTCTCAAAGTTTAACTCCTCATTTACTTGCAGAATACCTGGCACTCATCTTTCAGGCACGTACTGGCAATTTACGTGTCTTTGTCACTTTTGAAACCTTGGCTGTCTGTGAGAGCATTGCTGTACAGGGTCTGAGTGGAAATGTAGCTCTGGGCTGAGTGGAAGGAATATGAAACTGGAGCCCAAACTGGTTTATTCTGTCATATTGGATGAGTATTAACTAGATCTCGGGTAATGTAATCCGATAATAAATTGGGTAACTTTTACCCAATTTTAAGAGTATTGTTTAAGAGTATTATACTGGGAGGACTTTGTGTTTCTCCCAAAAGCCGAAACTTTATACCTTGTCCTGGAAATCTATGGAGAGAAGTTTAGGAGTGTTGTCTGCATTAGCAATATGTATTCCTATAATATACTGCAAGAATTTCTCAGCTGCCTTTTGAATGTAACCGTCTTTCTTTCCCAGTAACTTGCTTTTAAGCTTCATTGTTATGAAAAAGCAGATACAAAAGCTTTAAGGAAAAATTTTTGTCTGGCATTTAATGGTGGCATAATAGCTGAAAGAACTTCAACTTTGAGTGTGTTGGGTTTTCTTATATTTAAATTTCCATTAAGGCAAATTGGTAGGCTAGCTGAGTCTTAGACAACTGTGCAGTGGGCCCTGATTTCATCTAAATGTGAGGGGGTTTTCCATGAGAACCAGAGGTGCCAATTTAAATATATCATTTGTGTGACGGTGTCTACATAAGGGGAAGGGTTATTTTCCATTAACTTTTTGTATGTTATGGAGCAGGTGGGGTTCAGTTTAGTGTTAATAGCTGGGGAGTGAGGGAAATATTCTTACAAAAATGATGCTGAAGGTTGAGGTTGACTGAGGCTGCATTTTTCCATATATCATTTCATTTTATTGCTGCAAGGAGACAGTCTTTTTATTTGACTGTTATTTTATATAGACTTATTAGTGTTTTTATTTTTAAAAATCTAACAAATAAGATGATGGTTACACATTCAGTAGCCACAAATTTCCCACTATCAGTCTTTGAGTTATAATTGATGAGACAGGATTCCTGGTGTGGTCAGATATTTTACCACCGTCTCCAACTTTGAGTAGCAGATAATGAAATAATAAGTAGAGGAAGACTGTTGGTTTTCTGTGTTTGAAAAGTGCTTCACTCTGTGCATTTCCTTATAGTATTTTTGCATGTGCTTAGATAGCAAGTTGCCTTTGCGTGTTTTTATCCTGTATGGGTAGCAAAGCTGTTAGCTTATGAAAAAGCAGAGATGAGGCTAGGAAAAGCCTTCAGAAGATGGAACAAATGAAGTGCCTGCAGATCTGGTGAATATGGAAGCTCCTCTTGTCTTGTTGCTGTTCTGGGTCTCAGATCCCCTGTAACTGAAGGCTAAGAGCTAACCCTACAACTGTTATGATTTTTGTTTTGGTTTTTTCCACCCCCATTTTCAGGACTCACAGTCGGTTCTCGGAGGTCCAAGTTATGAATATTCTGTTGTTTGATCTGTCGCTCTGACAGCCTTGCTGTTCCCGAGCAGTTTGGTGTGGCGGTCTGGCTACCAAACGGGGAACGACAGAGGAGAGACTGGAAGATATTTGATTCGATCTCAGAGTTCCTTAAATTTCTCACCTGTCATTTTGACAAGACAGGCATATACTTCATGTTGGCATTTAGTCATGGTCGGTGCTTTGGGTGACCATATCACTCTTAAATCTTTCACAGGTCTACTGGTATGTAGGAGTTCTGCAAATACCTGAATCAGGGCTCTGTGGTTCAGTTTTGGCTCACGTAAAGGAAACGAGGTTTCGTATCTCTCCTTAGTGGTGGCGTTTAAGTGTAGGCATGTTAATTTTATTTTTTTTGTTTCTATAAAGTTTAATAATAATGGAATATGAAAGTGGGGGGGGAAGTGGAATATGGAAGGATATGTTCTGCAGAAATTAGGATAGGAGAGGCAGAGGTGGGGGGTGTAGGCATAATATCTCTTAGGAAATACATGTGTTTATGACCACAATTAAATACTTTGAAAGAAATATGACTCTGTGTATATGGAAGGGAGGCAATACGTGGAAATGGGTGTCATTGACAGGGAAACACAAGCTTGCTATTTTTGTCCTGCTCTAATGGAATAGAGCAGGTAATTAATTGCAAAGGAAATTTCTTGCCCTTCTCTACCCGCAGTCTCCTTTGATCTCCTCCATTTTCCTCCCTCTCCCACCTCTCACACACACAGGCACATTCCCTTTTGCAGTTCTATTGGAAGCATCTGCTGTATTAAGCAGGATCTTGCTGCTGGGTCTGAGGGAAGAGTATGGAAAAATACCCTGGCTGTTATGGGAACGTGAATGTGACACAACTGCAGCAGCTGAGGAAATATAACTGTATGGTCTGGAAGAAGCCCCAAAGGAAAGAGGCTTTGTAAATTATTCATGCTTGCTAGTGTGAAAGCAATAAAATTAAATTAAAATTGAAATATAAACGTACATCATGTTAGATTTGTGTAAAGAAAGGAATTTGGCTACTGTGGGCTTCTGGTGTTGCAGTACGCTGGAGACTGCAGCCCACAGTGTCATTTCTCTGAATAGCAGTCTGAATAGCATCCAGATAGCTCAGCATGTGGATTCTCGATAATCTGTGTATACTTTACATTTTTGTGAGACTCTCAAGCTGACGGTGGTTGGAGACCCTACTTGAGACCTTTAGATCCATCTGACTCAGGATTTGCTCTGCTTGACTTGAAGGAATTGACATCTGTGTGCTGCAGCGTGTTTGTTCCAGGTTAGGATCAGAAAGTGGACTGTTCCCCTTTTAAGCCATTTTTCATACTTTGTAAAGGCAAAGGAGGTCAATCTCTGTAGCTCATTGATGATGTGTGCTGTGGGGTGCTCTTCTGTATTCCTCTTCATAGCAGCACACAGGTGCTTTTAAAATTTCTTTAGGAGAAGTGATTGAAAGTCTGCTCAATACAAATCCCTTAAGCCAGTATTGATGGAGGTGCCGGTGAGAAGATTCTGCCTGGCCAGGAATTTGAAGCATGGGTACCACCTGTGTTCCTGCCGTTCTTTGGCCAAATTGCATTTCCAGCCTTTCTGTCCCACACTATTTTTCATTAAATGAATTGAGTTTTCCTGAAAATGCCTGTCCATAAATATTCCTTCCCACTCAGCACACTCAGGTTATTACTGCTCTCCCAGTCAGAGCAGAAGGTAGCCAGCGGTCTTTGCAAAATGAAAAACAGGAGCTGGGAGGGAAGTGGGATAGCCGAGAACTGTACGGAAAGACTCTTTTCGCTCTCTCTCTTAACTGTGGCCATAAATCTTTTCATAACGGTAGTGAAAAATGAAAGAAGAAAGGGGAGAAGCAAGTTTAATTTCATGCATTTCTGCTAAGAGAAAGGATAGCATAGGTTTGAAAAGGTGTGGAGGGAGGGTGAAAAACAAGTCCTGCAAAGTGACTGTGGTTACCTCATCCTCAATTTGAAGTTGAAAAGCAATTTAGAGCGAGTGCATACCAAGCAATGCTTTGCACCGTAAAGCAGAACTAAAAAGGGGGCTCAACTTTTCACACACAACAGCAAAGCTGTAGTTGCAGCCCCTGTGAGGCAAGTGGGTATTGGTGTGTTGCTGTGTCCTTTTCAATCCCTTACCTTCTTTTGAGTTAAAAGTTGATAAAGACTACATGCTCATTCAGTCTCTATCTGTGTCCTGGGTGAGAATCCCCTTGCTAGGCTAGGTCTGTTAATTCTGTGCTTCATCAGAGCAAATGGATATCCAAGTGAAAACGCCTGTAAGTAGTCTTTGCGTAGGCACGTACAATGGCAAGGGTGTAATTCCAGAGGTTAATTTTAATAAGCATATGCTAGTTGAAATGAATAATGCGCATTTTTCTTGGCTTAGGCATATGTGGTTTAGACGCAGAGTGTAGTTATTGTTGTAGACTTTTTCATTTCTCTACAGTCTTGTGAAGGACTTATGTGCAACCTCATGATGTATAATTATGAAGTTTAACTGCCTTGTTCACTAGGTTAGTCTTTTGTTCCTTTAAGGCTTTTTTCAGTTATGAAGTGATATTAATAATCTCTTTTCAGCCTGAGAAACTCAACAAGAGCCTGGCTAATGGGAGGAACGTAGGTTTGAGATCAGACTCAGACCTGGTCTGCATCGGCCAAAGTTATTACTGTCTAATGACTGTAAGACAGTAGATGAGTAGTATATTTGGTATCAATTACCAGAAAGTTTTAGCTTGGTTGGTGGGCTTAGAGGGAGAAGAAAATTCTTGGGAACAGAGTCTTCAGCTACCCTCAGAGAGTGTGGCAGCTTGTGCTGTCTCTGGTTTTGCCAAGGGCAGGTAGAGTCAATGCTTTCCATTAAGCTGAAATACCCATGTATACGTCAATGCGATCGCTAGCATTGACCCACTCTAGTAACCCCCCATAGACCTTACAGACAAAATGGGTAGAGTGTTAGTTTGCCTCCGGAGAAAAGCAAACTCAGCTGACAAGAAAAGCAAACGTTCCTCTGATCTGATGTGGTGTTGGTGTCTGGATATCTCTTGCAGTGTACTTGCCGCAAAGACATGGTGAAGATTTCCATGGATGTCTTTGTGAGGGTTCTGCAACCAGAACGTTACGATTTATGGAAACAAGGAAAAGACATTGCTGTCCTGGACCATATGAAACCCACAGCTCTGACTAGCCCAGAACTAGATGCCTGGAATGAGACGAAGGCAGAGTTGAAGGCTAAATTGCTTCGCAGGTAAAGAGGGAAAAAAAAAAGAAAAAAAGTTGTGCCTGAGCACTGTGTTTGATTTTAATTGCTAATATTTTAAACACTATAATTCTTATTTTGGGATAGTTTGAACTCTTCTTTTTTCCTTCTTTTTTATTTTTTTTAACCACTTCCTCTTGTAGTTTTTCTTGTGTAATGTGCTCCCTCATTGTTCTGTTTCCTTTAAATGTTATAAAAGCACATGTTTTCTGAAAGTAGGACGCTGTGTGCCCCCTCACATCTCATCTCTTATCCTGGAAGACAAAAAATCTATAGTAAACATTTATAGCTTCACTTATCAGAAAGCAGGAGGGAAAAAAACCCATCAGTTGCAAAAGGGATTTTATGCATGCCTTTCTGTGCTTCCTTTGATCTCTGTATTAATTTTCTACAAGTTTGTGGGTTTTGTGTGTTACAGCATGCTTGACTTGAAAATTTGGCATGCTAACCTTTTACTGTTGGCATCTTGCTTTATAGGATAGGAGATGAGGAAGAGGACAACAAACACCGGTATGTGACTTCCCTCATCAACTTAAATGACTTCATTCTTTTTCCTGTCAAGTTTCTTAAAATAGTAACTCTGAAAGTGTTTTCCTTTTTCAGTTAGGTTTTTTCATGTCTGCTTCCTTGAAAGGGCACAGAAAATCCTTGGGCATCAAGGTTTCTCAGACTTCATCTTGGTTTTGTGTAGTTTTCTGAGATCTCCTCTTGCGTCATTAGAGAAGCTCAGCTATCTCATGCCTGTTTTGGTTTTCCATTCTTGAGTGTGCAGTTAATCTACTGAATTAGTAGTGATGTGTAATGATTAACTGGTTGTGGATAAAGCTAACTGGTCACCAAAGCAGATAGCTAATAAAAAGCTGCTGCTGTCCCAGAAAGTGGACTTGAACTAGTTCAAGTGTTTTAGACATGGGATGCTGATGGGAGAACTTTCCTTCCTCATCAAGCTTGCTTGAAGAATGAGACTCTATATTATAGGAAATCGAATTATCATAGGGCTTTCATGTACTCAGATGTAAAGCGTGTGCCCTTCCATATGCTCCCTTACCCTTCTTTTTTACATCATTCTTATTCCTGCTCTGCCTGTTGCTCAAAGTGCTTGCAGGGTAGCACACAAAGCTGCTTTCTGCTCTCATCTAGTATTTGTCAGATTTCTGGTGTGAGTGTTGGCAGTATCTGGAAATTGTACCGCTTCATCCAGATGTAATACTCTGCTTGTAATTTCAGTTCCAATATCACTTCTTTGAAATCCAGGAAAAAAGCTTTAAATAGACTTTAGGTTTCTGGGGCCATCTTTGATAGGGACTTTGAGTAACAATTTAAAAACTATTGACCTAATAATTTGATGATAGCTGATTGATTTAGGCATTCTAGCAAAGAAAAAGATAACGTACTAGTAAGAGTGTCTCTCTCTAGCACTGGTCTTTATTGTCTCCTAGGAGCTTGCAGTCACCTGGTGTTGCTTTGGACTGGTGCTCCTGTGTCTTGCCTTTTCTACGTGAAATGATTAGTCCATTATTTTACAAATGCTGAAATGGGATAGTGTGTTCCCCATTAAATCCATGCTCCAAAAGATGTAATAGTGTATTTTGGCACATAACTGACCTCTGCAGTGTTGCTCCACTCCAGAGGTTATATTCCTAAAATGTTTTCAGCTATTCCTTCTAGAGTGAGCTTCAGGAAAAGCAGTGTAGTCAGAGTCAGAAGTTGTGGTTTATGCTCTATGGGCAATGACTGTCTGAACTCCAGCGGGTCCCTGGATCTTTTTCTTCCACATCTGGAAATTGAGACTCTCTTTACTGCCTGTGGCTATTAAGGGTTACTCTAGATATTTGTAATGTTTGCATACTGTAAGGTACTATATGAACACCAAGGATTATTTTCCCTCTTCGAGCCTATTGCTTAGAAGAGAAGCCTCTCTCTTAACCTGAGCTATTGCAAAAGAACCAGGTACTTTTTTTTCCTTTATCTATTCATTATTTCCTAGATTATTTCAGTATTATCCTGAAGCAGTTTTGAAGCTGTTGAATACTGCTTAGCAGTAGTCTCTTTCCTATGCTTATGTCTTGGAAAGACATAGTTTTACTTGAGGACTGACTTTTCTCAGCAGGATAGACTTTACTGGAAGAATGGGATTTACCTCTGCCCAAACCTCTTCACAGTTGTATCTACTTAATTTAAGTCACTTTGTGGTCTGTTCTTCAAAGAGTACAAACGCTGCTTTTTTTGCCAGCTCTCTTGGAAAATGTAGCTTTTAAACTCTGCAGGGAGATGTGTTATTTCTTCTCTAAGGTCATTCATACTTAGTTACCTTGAAAAACTCAACTTTGTTTACTTTATGGCTTCAGTGAGAGACTGTTTTAGTCTAGTGCACAAAAAGCCCATTTCTGGTATGTGAGTTATGTCAGACACAGAACATCTTCACTTCTGGAAATGTACAGCCTTCAGCTTGTAGTTCTGGAAGCACAGTTTCTTTAAATGATGTGCTTTCTGCCTCTCTTCATTTTTCTACAACTTAAGAGTAAGAAGGGCACTGCAAAAAGATCTTTTTTATCTACTGTGAGTATAAAGCGTTGTGATTTAATTGTTGCCTGGCATTTCTACACCGCGGGAATAAAACACACACTTTACTAAAAATAGCTTGTAACACTTGATTCTACTCCAGTGCTTTCTTCACCAACTATGGAAAGTTCCAGCTGCAGCGGAAAAGTCTTACAGGTTTATCTCCTCCTCCCACCTTGCTTTTCCCCCACAGAGAAGGTGGTGTCTACTTAGAATACGGGTGAAGAGAAAAGTTGATTCTTCTGGGTTCAGCTGTGCGTTCCTGCTAATGAATGTCTTGCAGGTGCAAAGTTAACATCTATACCTGGAGGACTACCGTATGGTTAGAGTCTAGCAATTATAAATTACTGTGCCTATAGATCAACTTTCTTTTCTATTAATCATTCATCTCGTGTTGAATTTTTTTCTTCCTCCTTTGTTGGTTACGTGGTTAAGGGCTCTTAACTTCATTGTACTCCAGATCTAATTAGCAGCTGAGTTTCTGGGCTCTGAGGATGGGAAGCTGAATTTCAGCTTTTCTGGAGTTTTGGGCCGATGAATGCAGTGTGATTGTGTTTTACAGGTTGTTACATGGTGGTAGATGCAAGGGCCTGGAACAGGGAGGCCATATGGAAGATGCTGCTTTCAAAAATAATCTCTACATGCTAAAATTGGTGTAAAAATTGCAGGTCTCTGAATCAGTCTCTCTTTCAAAAGAGAGCTTGTTAGACTTAAACCCGACATTCAAGCAGCTATTTGATAGAGCCTGTAAAAAAAAAATAAAAAAATTGTACTGGGTCTGGCTGGGATGGAGTTAACTTTCTTCATAGCAGCCCACGGGGCTGTGTTTGGCATTTGTGGCTACAACAGTGCTGATAAGGCACCGATGTTTTGGCTATTGCTGAATGGTGCTTGCACAGTGTCAAGGCTTTTATCTTTTTCCCGCTCTGCCCCCTGCCCAGTGACTAGGCTGGGGGTGGGCGAGAGATTGGGAGGGGACACAGCTGGGACAGCTGACCCGAAGTGGCCAAAGGGATACTCCATATCGTGTAACGTCACGCTGAGCAATAAAAACTGGGGTAGAGAAAGAAGGGGGGGTTGGCTTCCAAGGCGGCCGTTGTTTGGAGGCTGGCTGGGCATTCGTTTGCCTGTGGGAGATGGTGAGTGGATTTCCTTTGCTTATTTCTTTCTATTTTTATTCTTTCCTCTTCCCTTCACCTATTAAACTGTCTTTGTCTTGACCTACAAGTTCTTTGGCTCTTGTTCTTCCTGTTTTCCCTCCCCGTCCCACTGGGGAAGGTGGGGAGTGAGCGAGTGGCTGTGTGGGTGCTTGGCTCCTAATACGTTTCCTAACCAAAGTACGTTATCCTGACTTCTGAATTTGCATTTGTCTTTGCATTGTGGCTACTCTAATCTCTTTCTCTTAGTGGCATTGACTCTTTAGAAAGAACAGCATTGCTGTTGGCTTGTTAGTATTAGTCTGATCATACTAATATGCACTTTTTTTAGTTAGATTTCTTCATAGGCCTCGGACCCTTTGAATTATACTACTGAAAAATCATAGACTGCCTATTGATTATGCTATAAGCATTCATTGTACTGTGTTTTTAGAATCTGGCAGTGCTGGGTAATGTTTCAGAGCTGGAAGATGATGCTTTGCAGACTTCCAGCAGTTTGCCAAAGGGAAGCATATACAGAATGAAACGATGGAATGGAGGCAGAGGATGAAAGGAAGTTATAACAAGTTTTCATCTATATTTTGAAATACAAGCAAAATAGATTTAAAATCAATTAAAAGAATTTTAACTGCAGCTCATGAGCTTACATTAGTAATGGTGGGAAAAAGCTCTCAAGAAACCCAGACAATTAATGGCTGCTGTGAATGGATCTTAAATGTTGTGTTATGCAAGGTTCATCTGTTTCCTTTCAGATATCTGTTTTGCCCTGTAGCTATTGTTAGCTACCTTGTGTTTTCCCTCCAAAGAAGATCCTTTTGTTTTGTATTCAGCTTTTTAAGTCAGTGATCGTTTTATATATTGAAGGCTGTTCTTTTATGTCAAATCACACTTCTGTACTTCTAGGTCTCACAGAAAAAGAAGTCAGCCCAGAAGACATAAAACGGAGGATCAGAAGTCTCTTGGGGATGTCATGGCTATTGAAACTGCCTTGGAAGATGTGAAAGTAAAAGAGGAGCTGAAAAGAGGGCCAGATCTAGAGGAAGAGGAGAGAAGCAAAGTGATTGAGGGAGGAGAAGGTGAGGGCCCTGCTCACTGATGGCAGATCACTTCAGTGAAGAACTGGGGCAAGCTATCTCTCTAAAACACATTTGTAAATCACTTGTCTGCTGCTCTTTATTTCTGTTGAAATATTAGCGGAGTCTTTCCCAATATTAAATCTATGCTCACTGAAATACACCATCATTTACAGCAGCAATTGATTTTTCTCTCTCTTTAAGGATTGGTTCCAAATAGCTTTCTTGGCAGGGCTTGAAACTTCTGCCAAAACTATTACAGGTTTGTAAAAATATATATTAAGGGAGGAATATTTTTAAATATTTCATAGAGACACAAATAAATATATTTTGTGTACTACTCTGAAAAGGAATGATTTGTGCACTCCCTTGTGCAATTAATCTTTTCCCCTTTCCCTGCCTTCCTCCCCATTTCTTACAGAGACTGTGAATAAAGTCAGCCTTAGGTTGTGTGGGATCCACAGCTGCTGCGTGAATGCAAGTTGCAGGTTTGGTTTTCTTCAAGCCTAGCTGTAGGAGGGAAGCTTTTCAGCTTTCTTTGCATGGCTGAAGTTAATACCAGTCCATGACAACACCCAGTCCTTTATGATTTCTTCTGCATAGAAGCGGGTTCCAAACTGTTCAGGAGAAGGCAAAGAGGAATAGGAGCTGATAAAACAACAGAGCTGTTTTCCACAAAGCTGTGGCTAAATTTATGTGCAACCTCTGATATGTCACCTTTCTTTGCTCATTGACACATCTGTACAGTGGCCATAATCTTTTTTTAATACTATGGTCCTCCTGTAAGAAACAGTGTCTGTAAAATTCTTTGAAGCTGTTTGTTGGAATACACCATGACTTAAGGCAAAATATAACTGAAGGCCTGCTGCAAAAATAGAGAATGTCTTGGTTTGTGTTTTTTGTGGGACATGTTCCTAATACATATGGTTAGTCCAAAGGCCTGACCTCAACCATCTTGCTGGAGGCTTTTTTTGTGATACCTTTTTTTTTCTTGGCTGTGTAGGAAAGGTTGCAATTCTTGCTGCTTTTTTTCCCCCCTCATGTGCGTGGTTAAGTAGTTGATGTGTCTATGACGCGCTCTCGAGCATTTCATAAACACTAATGAATTCATTTTCATATATTGTATATATCCATTATTTGTTTAGCATTTGGAGAAAACTGATGCTGCAAACTATTTAGAGAACCTTGATAATGATCTTAAAGGAAATCTGTGGAAGCTCTGGGAAAAGAATTGAGGTCTTTGTTCAGTTGCAGAGTTTTTTAGCTAGACAGTGTATTTTCTCTTTTCATGGGAAGTAAGGAGTTTGAAAATCATTGTTGTACGGAGCAGGAGTAGCACAGTGCAGATAGTTAATTCCCATTGCTCTAAGCTTGAAAGTGTCAGCAGTGTGTTAAATTGTATGCTCTTAGCTCTTGTACAAGTTTAACAGTTGATGCTTGTAATAAATGGCCCGAAAATGCTGATATCCCTTTGGAGACGAGATAAGTGACAAGGACAGATCCGAGATCCTTAGAATGGCAGAGGAATAATAAAGACTCTGTTCTAGCCGAATAGGTTCCAAATCATACACTTAGACTGCATGTTAAGAGCTCTTTAACTGTTAGCACAGGAGGAAAAAACTTATTTTCAGCACCATTGCAGAAAGCATCACTAGAACTAGACTATTTGCTTTGCAGTTTCTTAAGGGTCTAGTGCTCACTGTGGCTGTTAGCAAATATACAAGTTTCTTAATGCAGTATAGCGATTAAATACCACTAAATTCTCTGGTTTTCTACATCCTACTGTCTGCATTACCTCTCACAAGTGTCTTACGGTTTCATCTTGAAAAAGAAAATAGCATCTGTTTGGATGGCCTTGCTTATGGCAATGTAGCTTCCTCCCCCACCTTCACTTTTTCTTTTCCTCTGGTTTTAATTTGGCTTGATTTCCTACTTACACCAGAAATGGTGACCTTGAGAAGGAGGAAGAATGAGATTTCAAAGTATTCACTGGTACTTTCAAAGTAGGTCTTATGCTTCGTGTTGGTTATTTGGACTAGCCGAGTATTAATAACTTGAGGTTTTCAGGATTTCTGACCCAGATACCTTAAGGTGTTTTCTTTTGGTTTTTATGACTCAGCTTTATATTCATAATTTATTATGTTGCTATTAATGCATTTAGAATTCTTAGCAGGTTGTCTTGGGACTTGAAATGAAAAAGGAGAGTCTTTAAGCTCTGCTCTTCTCTGGGTGTGCTAAGCAGCATAAATACATCCTGTGAGTCAGCAGGTGTTATCTGCGATGCTGTGCCTGTTAAGAGTCCTGCAGACTTGGGCTACAAACCATGCATCTTGCAGGAGGATTTTTTTTTTTTTTTTTTAATAATGTGAGAAGAAGCAATGAGATGCCTAACTGTGAAATAGTTGTGTGGTATTTTCTACCACATTTCATTAAATGGCATTCCCACATATCCTCTTGAGTGTTGCAGTTGTAAACTAAGTACGTAATTACATGAAGTAATACTGTGATCAAGATGCCAGTAAACCAGAACTGAAAACTTTTCTGCTGTTAGCTGTATATAATAGCAAATTGGTGCATAACTAATTCTTAGATGACCATTTGCTACATGAGGATTTTACTTTGGGCAAGATCTCAAGAACTGGCCATTAGCCAAGTGGCTCGTCTCTCGCTGATGTTCCTCCAGTGTTGCTTAAGCTGGCAATGTAAAGTCATTAAGAGATGAGACTGTTTAATGTGTTGGAAGGATTATCATGAAACAATGTCATAGCACAAGAGTTTGTCCTGGAGACGTTCTGGACTTTTCTAGCATCATGTAGAGAAAATAGAGCCTTTTCAGAAATCTGCTAGCAGTCGCTGTGGCCACCTACATATTTGTAGTATGTGCCGTGTGAAGTTCTGATAACAACCGAGCAGACACAACCCCTAGCAGCAAGTAGGTGTTTTCCTACCGCTTTTGCTTTCTGCTCTTGTATCAGTCATGTTCGCATATTCTGTTAGCATAGGTGATGTACAGGATATAAACACCGAGTGTGTAGGGATTGCTTTAAGGTAATACTCTCTTCCTAGAAGTAAGTAATGCTGTTTAGGTGAAAACGTGAACTCGGTGTTTAGGAGGAACTTCAGGATGGTGGAATAGTCTTTGTGATTACTTCATCTGCCGCACAGTCTCCCGTGGATTGAAGAAAAACCCTTGAGTGCAACTATTACACAAACACAGACATCTTGAAGGATGCAGTGCCCTATTAGAGGGATGTACTGGCAAAATTCTCCTGCTTTCTCCTGTGTTTAGTTTCATCTTATCTCTGTGCTTGTGCTTCTGCTAGATTAATAAGTCTAATTTACAGTTGCTTTTTGAGCTGTTGATGGTACAAATTATTTAACTAAAGTTGTGGCTAAATTACTGACGCTGAAGTCCATTTCTAATTGTCGTGGCCCAATACCAGGAGATACTGCTCTAGGAGATAAAGTCCATACTCTTGTAGCAGCTTTTTATTGCCCAAAGCTATGCTGTATGGTCCTGTGTAAGTGGATTGATTTCCCCACCAACACCCCTTCCCCTCAAAGGTATTGTATACCTGCAAATTTAGTGAACTCAGTATAGTATTTCAAATTGTCTCTAGACAAGCAAGTCTTCCCACCATGAAAACCCACTGTTGTGCTGCTGTTTTCTGTGTGTACTAGCTCTGCTACTTGTGCCTTTCTTCTTCAGTGGAAGGACAGCTGATAGACAGTTATCTGTTAACCTGCCATATTGACTTGTGTATAAAGATCCCTTTCCTTTCCAGAAGTATTCAGAATAGCCAGATAGGGCCTTTGAATTTTACCTCACTTTCTCCTGGCTTCTGATTTTATAGATTCACTTGCAAGCTAGTTTGTTCATCTTAATGCAAAAACTTTAAACAAAGTTCTACATGCCAGCTGCTGTCAAATTACCCATTTAGAAGTCAATAAAGCTGGTGAATGGCATTTGTTTTGTTGTTGGGTAGGGAATTCTCCGAGTGTATAGAGAGTAAATACGATCTGGTTTTGTGCAACTGGGGAACAATCCATTTTGCCTTTCATTCAATATGTTTGTTTCTCGAAGGAAATTCAATATTCCTTTCTCTGTGATAGAACAAACCAGTTTATCTGAGGGACTGCCTACACAAGTACTACAATAACTATTTGGGCTGGACTTGTTACCATTTTTATAAATTAGTGTAAATAAAGTCGTCAGACCAGACTTCTGGGAAATGTTGAGGTTGAGGTATCCCCTAGAAGATTTCAGCAGGGATTTTAGCGCTTTATCTTATTGTGGGATTATTCACCTTGTCTTTTCAAACCCTTCCTCCTGCAGATACCTTGTTATTGTGTGGTGGTTTATCTGACTTTCTGTTTATGAGGTTTGGCTGGTCAGCTTTCGTTTAGTCCTTAATGAAGGAGTCTGAGTAAGTTGGGATTGGTGAAGCATCATTATTAGGGGGAATAGTCTTTCTCTGTCTTTCATTATCAGTCCTCCTCCCCATCCTGTTAGTGGGAAAATGACCTTTTGCAGTAGTCATCTAGTCATAGCATCTGCAGGTGGAAAACAATCTCTCACGAAATAAATTGAGCACTGGCATATGTCTGTGGAGCATCTATTATTTACTTTCCTTTAAGTGAACTGATTACTTCATTCATGAAGTGGGGAAGAGTTGGGCAAAGGGAACATATATCATTTTAGATGGAATAAGGCAAGATGTGAAGGCATCTCCTGTCCTAACCTGGAGACGCTTGCTCAATGGCCAGTAGGAGGAATTTTAATTACTGCTGTAAAATTGGACTGTGTGGATCCTTTAACAGAGTTAAATTGGGAAGATAGGTGGGGAAGACTTTTATGGGTCGTTACTGCCTCTGGTAAAAATAGTGAGACGTCTAGCTGTTCAAGACGTGTTTTTGTTGTCACAGCCATGTTAAGAGACCTGCAACACCATGATGAATGACAGTAAGCTAGGAGAAACAAGGACAAATGGAGCAAGTGTTAGGAGAGGATATCTCGGTAACCAGTGCTGGCATGGTGTCTGTAATAGACTTAGTTCAATACTGTACTTGATTTATGCTTTAAAGGCATCTTTTTAAAAGCCCCTTACAGTAGAAATCTTTTGATAATAATGATTGAGGTATCTTCGTTCAATTCTTCATTTCCTAGGGCTGTTGAACGCACGGACACACAGAAATACTCAGACAAGAGCTATGCTTGCGAATAGAGGGAGCAGTAAATGGGGGTGGTCCAGAGGTTAGGACAAACTAGTGATATACAGCAGCGGTCTCCACACTTCTTTGATCGTGCCCCCTTATCAGCAAAAAAATTTTGAGCACAGGTCCCGATATATGTATATTTATTTATAAAATCTATACATGTTTTATTGTGCTAAAATATTACGTACATTATAAAACATACACAAAACCAGAAATTTTAAAAGGGTGAAATAAAGATAAAATACTATTTTAAAGATGTATTTTATTTTATTAATGGTACAAAAATATTTTCTTCCTGCACCCCCTGGATGGTTTTGCTCACCCCACTTTGGAGACTTACTGATACAGAAAACTTGAAATACAGAGTCAAGGCTAATGTAATATATTACATGTTTTTTGGCACACTGTCCAGTTTCTTAGAAGTTTAGATATTTTCCCTCCAGGCAACATTCGTTTTGGCAGACTTTCTGTTCCAGTCAAGAATTAAATAGTCCATAGAAATGACACAAGTCACTTTCTAAAGTGGGCTTCTCTAAGTCAGTGGTGAAGTACGGCTGAATATGTCTACAGCTTTCAGTCTGCCTGTTTGAAAGGAAGAATAATACCATAATGTAATATGGTAGCCCAGCACTGGAGCTTTTTGATAAAAGGAGAAAAATATTAAATCCCAGAGATCTTGGCATATGAAGCTAAATGTTGCCTATTATCTTGAAACAGGTGACTGCAAAGTAAAGGCCCGTCCTCCAAAAGTAAAAGGTGAGAGGAAGAAGAAGCATCTTTTCCACCAACCCCAGCACCATCTGCAAGCACCTCAGCCTCCTCTGCAGCAGCAGCAGCAGCAGCCACCACTGCCACCACCACCTGCACCGCAGCAGCAGCTGGCAGGGGACGAGGCGCCAGCAGCGCGGCCACCAGTACCCCCAGCAGTACCCACATCATCCACAGCAGGAAAGAGCTCGCCACCAGCTCCCCTGAACATTATCCAGCCCTCGGAGGCACCAGTTGAGGAAGATGACTTTAAACCTCGGCCGATCATTCCCATGCTGTATGTGGTTCCACGGACCAAAAAGGTGGTGTTTGACAAGGAGCGCATGTCCTGCCAGCAGGCGTTTGAGCAGTTTGCCACTCAAAAGAGTCCAGGTTGGCGGGAACAGACGGTCCCTATGGAAATCCCTGTGAAGGAGGAGGAGAATGCAGAAGCAGAAAATATGGAGGTCACTACAGAGGTCAGTGGTTTACAGGTATGCATGACCAAGGAGGTGACTATAAGATTTGCTAGTTGTAAGCAACAAGTTGAGAAGTTGAGGACTAAACTTGGAATGAGAGGAGTCCTAAATTGTGCCTGAGCCTCCAGTGGAATAGTGCCATGTTGGAGAGCCACAGAGTGCTTTTACAGGAAGAGATTGATCATTTTCTCACAGTTCAGTCCATCATTGCATTGATGCTAACTGATTAATCAAACTTGTTACTGTCTTCAAAAGATAAAATAGAGAATCTCTTTTCCTGCTACTAATAGTGCAGATAATACTGAAACGATCATCCCAAGCACTAGGCAGGAAGACCCCGCACAAGCAAATGATGGCTGTTGCAGAGCGACTATTCTGAGAGTGGTGAAACCAAACAATCCCAAGGGGAACTTTGATCACACCCACATTTCGATAATTCTTCCCCCTTGTTTCTGACTTCTCCAGCTGGTATCATGAGCTTTTTGCTTCCAGGTGTTGGCCTGCTATATAGCGTTGCCTAGGGATCTTTTTCATCATTAGATTTAGAATTGGAAAAGTTGGCATAAAACTTTTTCATGGACAATACAGTTCATGGCATATAACCTGTCACAGGCATCCCTTCTCCTTGGCAAGTGCTTTCCCGATCCAAAAGAGGAAGGAGGAAAATATTCAGGAATTAGCAGCAAGTCAGAGCAAGGTTACATAGCTCTGTTTTCCTGCATGAAGCTGCTGAAAGAGCCAAGGGAATGGCAAAGCACTATTAGAAGTTGTGGGGATAGGGAGGAAACATGCATTGCCATACCGGCGTAGCGCAATTAGCATGCCTTTCATGTAAATTTTTCTAAGATAATGACTGCAGACTAGAGGGTTAAAAAAGGCTATGCTATGATGGGCTGCTGCTAAGTACCTTCATCTCTGCTCACTCCTGTGTAACATGGAATGTACTTGGATTTCATTCTTAATGCTGTAGCACTGCTGCTTGTCTTCATGTTTGTGAACCAAAGCACGTGGTACTGTTGATTTCTAGTGCACAGTAACTCACCTGTAATGTGTTCAGTGCCCATCACCAAAGAGGACTGTGAGCCCCTGTGATTGGGATGCATGCAGTATAGACAATGTTGGATGGTACAGAGGGCAGTGGGTACAGTACAATATAAATATATGTGTCATAAAATGCACTGTAATGTTCTGGTAAAATGTTTCTGGTCCTACATGCTCTGTACGTAATTTTCATGCTAGAGTTCCTAGCTGTTTATGTGATTGACCAGACTTTTCATAAGCTATTGGAATTGGCAAGACTTGAAGCTGTTCTGAGGCTGTTCTCATTTTAAGAAAACACTGTAGTTTACCTTTACCCGACTTCTTAAGAGATAGCGTTGGCTTTATCTACTACAGTAACTGGCTTGGGAGGCTTAATTGATTGCAGCCAAAAGGCAGTGAAAAGTTTGCTGTGTAAATTCAATAACTCTATGACAAGGATTCTGCCTCTGTTGTTCTGTATTCTCCTTTGCTTACCTGTATATTTTGGGGTTCCCACCTAGCTTGTTCTGATTTGTTACAGACTGCTTCTGCTTTTTCAAAAATGAAGATGGAGATAAAAAAGAGCCGTCGTCATCCACTGGGCAAACCACCAACCCGCTCCCCATTGTCAGTGGTTAAACAGGAGACCTCGAGTGATGAGGGTGAGTGCACTAGCATTAAGAATGCTCGTATGTCTTGTCTGATCTGAAAAATTGCTGAAGCCGTTAACGTAACTGGATGGCCTGAAACTTTTTATGTTACACTTAACTGATAGAAAATGCAGCATGTTCCCATTTTGATAACCCAGCTGGAAACAAAATTCATCCGTGGGAGGTGTCCCTTCTCACCTCCCACCCTGTTTTCTGTCAAGAAAAATATTTTGCTGGCTGCAGAATGAGGCAGCATTTTGGGCAAAGGGAAAAAAAAATAGTTCACAGAAAATAACATCTTAAAGTAAAAGCTCCTTCTTAGATATTGCATTAAAATGAGATCTGTTCACCTCAGAGGGTGGTGGAGGTTAGGTCTGCTGTTATGGGTATGGGGAAAGTTAATTCTAACTTTTTGGTTGGCTTTTTAGTTCATGTGAATGTTGGGATCCAACTTTTCTTGGCAGATGCCGAAATGAGAATTAGAAAGTCTCTCAGTGCTTAACTGTACGTCACTGATTTTTCTTTTCCCACATTCCAGTCACTGTGAATGCCATAACAGTGTGGGCTAAGGGAGGGGAGGGGAAAGACTCTTGCCTCTCACTTCTGTTGTGTGGTGTAATTTACCACTTCTGGGTCTTGCCCACATTATAAAGTACTCAGAATATAGAAAAGTCCACAGTAAGAAGCTTTTGCATGCTGGGGCAGGTACGTGAAGGTGTAGTTGGCACCTGCCAAAGTAAGAGTATGCTGTTTTCAAGGTACTTACAACTTTATATTCAAGAGGACAACATCTTTCCTGTTCACTTTCCTTCAGAGAATATCCATTGATTTTAGAGAAACTTTGTGTAGGAAGGGGATCTTTTGTACATACATAGCTCCATTTCCTTACCAAGGATGATGCATTTGATGTCTTGCATATGTGTAATGTGGAGTGAAACGTTGAAAGGCAGTTGAGATTAGTTACCTTGTTTTGGTGGTAACCTTACAACAAACTTTGTGCTGAAGGATCCTCATTAGACAGATTCTTTTCGCTGTTTTCACTTTTTGGGTGGTGTACGGGGACTTTGCTGGCTGACTCAGGAGCAACTTTCTGTGAAAGCTGGCATTTCTTGGGGACTGATTTACAGCACTGTTGGGCAAAATCTAATCAAACAGATTCTTCTCTTCCCTGCCAGGGAATAGAAGCAGCTCTTTTGCACTCCTTGCTTTTTCAGGGCTAATGTGTAAGGATGATCTGGAGGCTGCAGTGAGGAAGAGTGAGCATGTAAATTAAAAGAATGCATATGCTACACTAAGATTCAGTTGAGACAAATTGTTAGCCTTTTCTACTTGCATATAACTTGCTTGAAATGTAGGAGCCATCCTGAAGGCTGTGTCTCACCTAGAATCCATCCTGGAATGAGTGAAGGTGATGGTGACATACAACAGTCATTTCCTTTTTCCTCTCAGTCTGTCACTGGATTATGATGCTGGTTTCCTTGATTTCACTGGTGTCGTAAATCCTTGCCTGTCTTCTGATGTGCTTTGACTAAAATTTGGAGAAACATGTGGTTTGGTTTTTGGCTCATGCCTTAAAATGTCATTAAAGGTGCTTGATTCTTCAAAAGGTGAGCGGTGAGCTCGGCTTTGGAAGTTAAGACATCTTGAAAGTATCAATCTGCATACCCAAGGTCAATGGTCTTTTTAAATTTTGTCTGTGCCTTACACGAGGTGTGGACACGTAAGCACGTTGAGCTGAAGTTAAGACTGTAGAACACGTCCTTGTAAATCTGTTTTGTTACGAGGGTCAGCTCTGGTCTGATACATGCTGAACTGGCAGTCGGCTCCTGGCATGAGCAGCATCTTCCTCTAGGGAGGAAAGCCTAACTCGCCCACTGGCAAGGCTGTTCCTATTTGTCTCCCTTTCCAGCAGAATCCTATGCAGTGTTGTGGAAAAGGCAATGGTATTAGCAATTACTGTTAGCCTATGGATACCAGTTTTAGTCTAAGATAAAAATAAAAATACAGTAAGAAAGCAAAGACAGTTTTTAGGAAGTAACCCTGATTTGAAGCATGACAGAGATACACAGACAGTGTTTGTCGTCTCAAAAAAGGATTGATTAATTAAACACAATAAAATTTCCCACGTTGTCTGGCAAATATGTATCAGATTAGTTGGGGGGAACATTTAAAATCTGATATGTAAACTTAGCCATTAGTGTTTTACTACAAGTTCCTTTTTTCTGGTAACCTAAAAGTCTGAAACTCTTAAAAGGGAGGTAGAAATGGGGAGGGGGCTTAGACTTGTTGAGAGCAGAACATTAACTGCGTATTTCCAGTAATTAACAGTGAAGCAGTGAACAATTTGGTTTAATGTGCTGAGCTGTGGGGATAATGTTGCACTAAGATGTTTTTGAGTTCCCCTGGCCAAAGCTGCTGTTTTGGAAGCTTTGCAGATTGACAATGCAATGAGTGATTTACACTTAGTCTTGCGTGGAAAATTTCTTTAACGGTTACAGTGACTCAAATTCCTTAGTAAGGAATGGTGAGAAACTGGACAGTTTGGACCCCCAAACTGACACAAATGGATTCTGCAGTGGTTTAATCATGAAATACCAAGGGCCTTTAAAAGGTTTTGTAAAAACAAAGAGTTAGCAAACTAATTAGCACAAGCAGTACCTATCAGAGCTCTGGCAGAAGAGGGTGGTGGTGAATGCAAATTGAAGGCTTAGTGGCGTGGGCTTGATGGAAGTAGCTGTGAAGCAGCTGCAGAAAAGTAAAATGAAAACTTGAACCCAGGGTACCTCATGGCCAAGATTTGTGTTTGCAGAAACAGGTGAGGGATGCATTTTGGGAAGGTTAAAACAGACTTGCTGCTTGACTGGTGGGAATTGGGAGCTGGCCTATCCAAACCAGCACGAACTGCATGTGCATCTTCCAGAGAATGCAGCTGCCAGTTGGAGAAAGGAAAGCGGGATTTCCTTGCACTTGCATCACGCATTTTGAACTCGGCTTCATTGGAAGGATATTGTGGGTTTCCACAGCTAGAAAGTGGAGAGAGTTATGAAGGCAATAAGTCTCTCTCTTCTTCTTCCTTGTGGCCGGTTCCATTAGGTCATCGGTGTCTCTATCTTGTCTATCCTACCCATAAAGTGGAGAGTATATCCATTTAAGGAAGTATTTGAGGCATACACATATGAGGAACCATGGACGAGTTGAATGTTCTTATTTATTGAACTTCTTGTGTTGTCGAAACATTAGCTGTTTAACCCTACCTTGCTGCGTTTTGCCTCTGCTGACTGTCCATTGTTTTGGGATTTTTTTCTTTCTAGAAACATTTCCATTTTCTGGGGAGGAAGATATGAGTGACCCAGAGGCTTTGAAATCTTTACTTTCCCTCCAGTGGAAGAATAAAGCACATAATTTCCCAGCTGAAAGAAAATTCAATGCAGCTGCTGCCCTGAGTGAGCCATACTGTGCTGTCTGTACCCTCTTTTACCCGTATAACCAGGTAATTCCTGATACTGCTCAGATGGATGTGTCAGTGGTGGGTACTGAGTGGTGGCTACTGTGTAAGTTATGATGCAGACCTTTACAATAAAGGAAGAAGACTCATACAAATTTGCACACTAAAGAAGTGTGTTTGGATTTGGCAGAGGCAGTGGATGAAGCCTTTTTTGTTCTCTTTCCTGGCTTCTCTGGCTTTCTCAGCTTTCATTTTTTAAATTGCACATAAAGAGCTTTGCACTGCAAACACTATTTCCCGCAGAGAAACAGTGCCATGTTGGGCATGTGATCGCTCTTGTTTAGATATGGGCCCGGACTTCTGAATATATGCAAACAAGCAGCAAAATAAAAATTTACCGAGTAAGCACATACATCATTTTTTGGAAACTACCAATATGCTTTGGGATGTGTTATGAGCAGAAAGGCAAAATTTATCAGATGAATTAGTTATTTGCCCAGTTGTGTATTGATTTGTTCTTGCATGCTTATAGAGCCAAATCTGGCTTTGTGTGTCCGCTAGGAATACGTGCCTTAGATGCATATATATGTGTTGGAAGCTTTTTCTGAGAAAAGCAGAACCCACCTCCCCCCTGTATAATATATAAATCTCTTGATTTATTATACAGACTGAAAATAAAATATCTGTTCTGATTGCTGGGATGTTGTTGTATAATGGTTGTAAGGAAGACTGGGTACAGCTGGGCTGTTTTAATCCATTGTTTTTAACTCTGGTCTGCTAGCAGAAACCTTGAAACGTCCTTGTGGAGAAATTTTTGCAGAAAGAGTAGGGAAGGATGCCAAAAGGATGGGAGAGGGGGAGGGAAGGTCTTGCTTTTATTAATATTTTCCTTTTGTTCTTCCTTGGTGTTTTCAGCTGCAATTTAGGAATTCAGAGTTTTACAGAATAAAAACAGGGAAAACTTCTCATTGTTCTAATGCTTCTTTGAGCTTTCAGAATAAATTACAGATCGCAGTGCAGGCCTAAGGAAGAGAGAGAGGAGCAAAAGCAGGGGTGGGGGTGCGCATGAGAAGGCAGGATTTGAAGTTCATGATTTGTGCTGCATGGTGTCAGGTGTTGGATGACTTTTTTTGCGAGGGGAGTGCTCTGACTTGAAGGTTAAAATTTTGACCAGGGAAGAGGCGATTTCCATATGATGGTATTTTCTCTTTAAGTCCTTACAGATGGATAAAGAAGCTGTCCCAGTCTCTGTAGGGGAGACCACCTCTTTCATCCACCTTTCTAAGTGCGGACAAAAGACCAAGCCTCTGATCCCAGAGATGTGCTTTACCTCAAGTGGAGAAAACACGGAGCCCCTTCCTTCAAATTCGTATATTGGAGAGGATGGAACCAGTCCCTTGATATCCTGTGCCAAATGCTGCCTGCAGGTTCATGCTAGTGAGTGTTTCCTTCTTCACCAAAGCGTTTTGGGTATTGAGAAACTCACAAGTTTCTTTGTGTGTTGCCTATATTTGAATTCCTTTTTGGCATGCTTGCTGTACCTGTCACTCCCACTTTTTCCTTTTCTGGCATAGTATGTGTGTATATTCAAGTCCATCTTGGCAATAACTGATCTTAAAAAGACATACCAATATTCTTTTTATTGTTTGTTCTGTTGACTGATTCTTCTCTGTCTCACAGAAAAGATTCTTCTTTTGTTATCTTTTTTTTTTTCTGTAATAAAGCAGAAATCGCAAAGCTGATCGCACTCTTTTCGCTTGTTCAAATATTGGTCTGCTGGGTGAGGTTGTATTGTTCTCGTGTGCATCAGAGATTATGGAGTAGCTTCTGAGATATATTTTATTAGTGTCTGTGTTACTGTTTGTAGGAATGGCTCTTGATTACAAAAAGGAACATATGTCTGTTTGTTTCCCTGATAGTTATGTCTGAAAGAAGATCTGATTAATCCTGGTAGAGTGTACCTTCACTGCAGACTGTATGACATCTAGTTAACATTTGCACTCGTACTAGGAGATGTGACGAATTACTGTTCAGCTGTTTGATCTTGACAGATGGGAAAACTTATTTGACTTGCATCAGCTGGAATTACTTTTGTTGTTCCAATTTTGTAGTCCGCGGGTCACTGTGCAGCTCAGCATGACTGTCTCTTGTGGAGAACTAGAATGCAACTTCTATTTCTGTACTGCATCCATGATTATGGTCACTTCTGGCTGATAAGAGCACATGATGCAGAGCGAGTGTGAGGATAAAGACTGCTTTCTTACTTCACAAATTGTGGTCTCTTTAGCGATCAGAACAGAGATGCTGCATCTTGCACAACCATATGTCTTCAATAGACTAGTCTGTCAAAATGGTTTCAGTGGCCAAATTCTATTTAGGGACAGAGGGATGTGGGCAAAGTGACGTTAATCTGCAGTCTCAAACAGGGTGTAGAGAAATTCAGCTTTCTATTTTGGCTATGCTCTACCCTTGAGGATGGGACAGAAGTTAAATCTAGTCTGATGTGGTCTCCAGTGTCGTCTTGTCTCTTCTCCCAAGTAACTGGTGATAGGATGAGAGGAAATGGCCTCAAGTTGCGCCAGGGGAGGTTTAGATTGGACATAAGGAAAAATTTCTTTACTGAAAGAGTGGTTAAACATTGGAAGAGGCTGCCCAGGGAAGGGGTTGAGTCACCATCCCTGGAGGTATTTAAAAGACGGGTAGGTGAGGCGCTTAGGGACATGGTTTAGTGGGCATGGGGGTGTTGGGTTGACAGTTGGACTCGATGATCTTAGAGGTCTCTTCCAACCTTTATGATTCTATGATTCTATGTTTCCTTGTCGCTGTTTGTACTTCTAGACTGTGATATCCCTTTGACTTTGCTGCAGAGAATCCATTTGCTTTTATTATAGGATTGCAGTGTTGAGGTGTATTTTGGTTAATCTGGCAGCATGCTGAAAACCCAGTTGGCAGTCTACTTGTTATTGAGAAGTGCCCTCACCCAGCTGCGCCAGGTTATGACAACAGCAAGGATGTACAGAGAAGAAAGCTTTTGCGAAGGTTTCTGGGCTTCTAAGGTGTTCACAAAATCCATAAAAAGAGCATACTTTTCTTGTTCCGTTAGGATCATCGTTATGGGACAATCTGGTGTTCAGTAAGTGTGACTGCTTCTCCCCTCAGATTCCGTAGTCCAGCTACCTGTGGCCCTAAAGCAAGAAACCAATGCTGAAATTTCAGCCTGTTCCACACCGTTTTGAGCTCCAGCAGTATTTCGGTTAAGGGTGTTTCTCTTTCAGCTCGGTTTCCAGATCAGTTTTTTAGACTCAACACCCCTGCTCATTTTCTAGGGCTAGGTTGAAGCTGCTTTCTTGATTTGCCATGTGATGAAAAGAGACTTCAGATGTGGAAGACAGCTGTGGATCTATATTATTGACTTTTTTTGACATAATGTTTATCTGGTTAAGTGGATGATTTTTATAAATCAGATTATTGTGGCAATCTCAGTGCTTTCTGAATACCTTCTTTTCAGTTTAATTCAGTAATTGGAGACTCTCCAGCTGAATTTTTATGTTCAGTTTTGTTAGGGTAGGTAAAGGCCATGGGATGAACTTTGTGTTAGCTAGGATGCTGGCCAGCAATTTGTGGTATGTTTAATTTTCTGCTACAGGCTTTCTTTGCAAGCTTGTGGGAATCACGTAGAGCCAATTTTTCAAAAGTATTTGTATGTCTCGTCCTTATTGTCTTCAGTGGCAAACCTCAGTGCCTTTTACAGAATTTTAAGGGCTTTTTTGGTCTTATTTCCCTGTCTTTATAAAGAGTATAATACCACTTTAGTCTTTTGGTGCTGCAGAGAAGTATGTAGGAGGGTTTGGTGCTTGCATATTACAGTCATTGACGCTCTATAAAGTCAGATGTTTCTGACACTTCATATAACCAGAAATTAGTATTAGTTTAAATACAGTTAAATATGTGAAATGCATGTGTTTAATTTCCTTGCAATATTACTGGGTTTGTCCTTCCTCATAATACCACTTAGCAAAGATGACTGCTTCAGTCATGCTACAGTTCAGTGGTCTTAACTGTTTCAATGTGTGAGGGCATTCCAGCAGTAGTAGCATCACTTTTGAGTCCAGTTCTTACCTGAAGGATCAAAGTACTGCTATTGTAGTTCTTACAAAAGAGAAAAAAAAATGTCAATGGTTACCTGTGTGTGGTTTTTTTGTTTGTTCGTTTTTAGACCTGCTGGTCCCAAATTCTGCCCCCCTTCCCAAAGATTACTTTCCTTATGACTTTTGTCTGAGCCTAGACTATTGAATATAGTTATTCAAATGCGACACCTGATTCCAAAGATGCTTCTGAATTGAAAAGTCAGCAAGTCAATACTATAGATATGTTAGTAAAACTCTGAAGGATATAACCTCATTTCTTTCAGGCTGTTACGGAATACGTCCAGACTTGGTGAATGAAAGTTGGTCTTGCTCACGGTGCTCAGCCAACGCATGGGCAGCGGTAAGCATCTACTCTTCTGGAAACAGAAGAAAACTTACTGTGGGAATTAATTAGATACTTTAACAGAGATGGGTGGTGGGAGGGTACAGTTTGCCTTTGCATCCCAGTTGTGGTGTAGTCATTTTTTGGGAAAGGTAGGCAGTCTGGCAGAGCTTTTTCGTCCAGTTCTGAAGGAGTTTTGTTCCTACAGGAATGTTGCCTGTGTAATCTCAGGGGAGGAGCTCTTCAGATGACCACTGATGGGCGGTAAGTGATGTTTTTTAATATTTTTTCCTTCCATACTGCATCTAATCGTCTAGTGTTGTGAATTCGGTCTTGATGCTCAGTGTAGCAGCTAGTTTTGGCATTATGGAGGTAACTGCTACTCGCTGACTTGGCAGGATGAGCTTGAGTAACTGTGCTATCTTACACTCTGCACCAGGCTTCTCAATAGCAGAGGTAATGTGGCTCTGAACACTTGGTGAATTTGGTTATTTCTCAGAGAAAAGTCTTTTCAGAGAGTGTTTAGTATCATGCAAGATCAGATGCATAAGAAGGTTGATCCCTGTTGTTCCAGAGACATTTACCTTGTGCGACTGTGATTAACAATCAGTTGGTAATGTTGCCAAGGCTGCCAACCACAATAAATATGCCTTGATACTGACGGAGTCAGAGAAATGTTAACTGCCCTCTTGAGTATTTAATTCAAAGAATGGTAGACTGATTTGTCTCTTCACTTTTTTTTCCAGGTGGATCCATATAATCTGTGCTATTGCTGTCCCCGAGGCCCGTTTTCTCAATGTAATAGAGCGTCATCCTGTGGATATCAGTGCTATTCCAGAGCAGAGATGGAAACTGGTAGGTGTCTTTCACCTGTAGAGAGTGTTTGTGAACAAGAGCCAAAAAAAGAAAAAGAAAAAGGCTTTAACTAGACAGAAAAACATTGTGTGGGATCATAAAGTAGCTGAGATTGGAGGTGATGTTCTCGCGCTCATTTCCAACAAATGCGCCAGGAAGCTGTATCATTTGGATGTCTTCTGAGGTACAGTCTCAGTGCTTTGACACATGAACAAGTTGCAATTACCAGATCTGCCTTTACTCTCTAGGTGTGTGCTCTTACCCTGGGCAGAGCCTGGGACGCTTACCTACCTGGCAGTCAGGTCTAAACTACCTGAAAGCTTCATTTACTGAAAGTACTGCGTAGTGGGAATGTGAAGGAACATGGTAACTAGAAGGAAGCTGACATATTGCTGGCTTGTTCATCTGTAATTTGATTCGTCTTTCTTTACAATATTTCTCTTTTTCTGTCAAGAAATCTCTTGTAGAAATTAATAAACATTTCTTTGTGACCATGACTGCAAGGCGAGACTCTGCAAAGATTTTAATAAAAGTCCAGCTACAACTTGTTATTTAGTTGCGTAGCCTCATCTGAGGGATTAGTAATGGATGATTCATTAGCTCAGAGCAATTAATCTTAATGTTAGTTAATGCCCCATCACTACAGCGTGTTATTGCAAAATAAATTGTGCTTTTGCTGCTTTTTTCGTACAGAAGTCAGCTGGGCGACAGTTGGGAGTGTGGTACGGGGGAAGGTGATGTAGCAGTGATACATTGGTTAGCATTGATGTGTTTGTTAACTGTGCAGCTATTCAGTGCAGGCAGCCCAGCCAGGGCCTGGATGAGAGATTAGGAAGAATCTCTGCTTCCAGAGTTATTTCTCTGTTGTGCAAATGGGTTTTGTACACAAATGTGAATGTAAAAGGCATTCATTATTCAGGTGGAGTGATGGAGCAGTGTGATGTGAGAGTGATAAATCTTGCAGCAGCGGTTCTTTATGGATCATCTGACATTTCCAGCATGCATCCTCTTCATTACCAGCACTTGTAACGATGAACTAAAAATCCTTTTACACAAGACTCACTTTTATTGCTTAATGGAGCCTCACGAGGAAACATGACTTAATTCTTTAACTCTTCTGTGGCTACCTTACAATCCTATAAAGCCAGGGCAGTATTAATGTACGCAAAACTCTGTTGCTTCATTCTTCTCCGAAGCGTTGGCTATGCCATCCAAAGCCTCAGCACAGAGCTACTACACATCTTCCTGTTTCGTTCCTGAATTAAAGCTTCATAGTTTTGTTGATTCCTTCAGCGTTGTATTCCATTCACACCTCACGTTTTCTTCATGTCTCAGGAAAGGTAGAGAATTTTTATATGAAGTACCTTGATTTACACAGTCTAATGATGCGGTTTACAGACACCTATTTCTTATGTTGAAGTTAGCAAGAGCCTGGCTTGTAGCTCAGTTCTTGTCAAAGCCTGGCTTTAAGCACTTCACTTGGAAAGTGTTAGCATGGATGGTGCTGCACACTGCTTCATCATAATCAGAGTAACTTTTCTAGAGGTGTAATGCTGTTTTATTTCTGCCGTGATCTGTCATGACTCTGCCAGCAGGGCATGTTGGCTAGTCCAGGTAGCTTTGGACACAGGTTCAGGTCTTGGTCTTGAGTTTCTGTCAGCGTGCCAGAGTGATCCCTCTGCAAGATGTCTGGTGCCCCTATAGAGCTAGCCCAGCTGTTAGGATGTAAGAAGGAGACTTTCAGCCTAATTACTCTGTTCAAGAATGTCATCAGTTAAGTTTTGTTGTATTGAGACTGATTATAAAAATCTTTCTGCTCTGTTGGTATACTTGTGAACGTCTTTACAGTATGTATACGCGCACCATCGATGTCATCGATTGAAAACAGTTAGTTGGTGTTGCCACCACATACCCTGTGGCTTTATGAGTGTTGTTTGCACAGGAAAGAAAGCAAATAAATTATCTTGAGCTAAAATTGAAATGGGTTTTAGAGTTATGAACTAGGTAAAGATTTAAAAAAAAATTAATTTGGATGGCAGAATGTAAAGGCAGTGGTGCTTATAGCAGCAGCATTGGTGTAGCGTGTGAAGACGTACAAAGGAAATTTAAATTGGATAAGATTGTCTGGAGAAACACTTATGAGCCATCGTGGAGAGTTTTAGGATTCTTCATAGGAATTTGCAGGTAAGTCATGGAGCACATGAGGAGTCAGTGGAGGAGTTGGGGGGGTGTCTGTTTCTTGGAGGTGTGCAGCTGCATTTAGGAAGATAAAATGAAGGTGACTAAAAGGTGGTGGTGTTGGATCTGATGACTTTGGCAATGATGGAGTTGATGCAGTACTAGATAAAATAGGAGACATGGCCTTTGTTGCTGAAAAAGATGGAAAAGGAGAGAAGGAATGATGTGAAGGTTGAGGACAGTTGAAGTGAATGGATAAAGGTAATGAAGGAAAGGGGGGGAAGGGGTTATCTGTGATTTTTTTTTGTTAGTTTGTTTTTTCCTATGTTTGTATTGTTTTAAGTTACTGTGAGAGGGCTGAGGTAACAAGCAGTTGCAGTGATCTGTTTAAAGAGTATTTGCTGTTCTTTTAGCATGCACCAGGCCTCCCCTTTCAAGCATAGACTTTTCAGTCCATTTGTGGGTATTGCATCATTTTAAAGAATGCAGTTTGCATGCTTCCTGATTAATGGTGTATTACGGGCCTGTGTGCGTAAATTATTTATGACATGGAAATTTGGAATAATTAGCTGTCATTCCTCAGTGGAGTAAATGAATTGCAGTGTTCATCATGCAGGAGACAGCCCATTTCTTACTCTTGGCTATGACCTGACTGGTGTGCATTTATTTCGAAGATTTTTCTCCCGTGCTTTAGACCTTCTCTCTTCCTGCTACCTCCCCTCCCACAGAAAATGTCTTTAAATCTACATGATGCTGCTCTACTACAGCACTTGACGCCGGTGCTTCTGTCCATCCCATCTCCCACACTTCCAGATCTTCTGCATTTTCACTCCTTCCACCATCTTCTACATTTCAGTCTCACTGGAGCTCACATTTTTCTTTATCCTTTGATCATATTTGCTCTGAATATTCCATTGGTGTGGCTCTTTTGCCTGTCACGAGGAGTTTGTCTTGCCACTGGGCTGTTATTAGGTGCATGCTAATCCTTCTGGCTTGGAAGAACCCTGTTCACATCAATAAAGGCAGATTCCTGATAAGGGAGGGTTAATGCTCCCTTGAGAGGCGGTATTGAGCACACTGTATATCAGCAGTTGTCCCTGCTGGCGGGAGAATTAGGTATTGACAGTTTAATAATGAGATCTCATTGCTATTGACTTGCTTTCAGTGCCGTGCTCCTGCTGTGCACTTTGCTGTGGTGCTTATCTAGCTTTTGAACATGGTTTACAGAGCGATAAAGGCATAGCTTATTAAATACTAAAAAACACATTCTGCCAACACGAAGGCTCTGGCTTTGAATTTCCTGACTTTTGTTAGTTTAAGTAAAAAGGCCAAATTAATCTTTGGTGTAAACACACTGACTTCAGTTAATTCACAGGAAGTGAATTTGACTTCTTTCATACACATGTGGGGCAGACCCCAGTCAGGGAGGGGTGACGTTGTACAGAAATAGGGAAGAATGCATCTCCCTTTCTTCTGCATGTTATGTTTTCAAGGAAGAGAGAAATACTCTTTGGAGAAGGAATGGTCTTTTATTTGTCTTGGCAATGTGTTGTAGCTAGCGTGGTGGGGCCCTGGCTCTTAGCTATGATAACACAAATAAAATATAACATTGAAATTTGACAATTCTTATTTTGCATTTACTGGATAGTTTATAAGATGATACCACTCTTGATATTTTTGAGGGTACATGTTTAAGATAGCTCAGATCTAGAAGCAGAGTGAATTTGTACTTCTGAGGGTTGTATTGGCTTATTGTGTGATCCTCGGGCAGCTTATGTTACATTTCTAATCCCGTGGGATGTAGTAATTCATATGGATCTTAAAATTTAGGTCATGTGTTCTCTAATGTTGCATAGTTTGAGCACTGTTTTAATGGGACTGAGGTAAACGAGAGGCCATGAAGAATGAAAGAGGGGAAGAAAGGCTCTGTTTAATATCAGATGCTGCAGAGAGAAAAAGAATCTGTCATTCATGGTGTCATAGTATTTGTACAGGACATTTATGTTTAGATGAGTGGATGGATTGGGGGGAGGGAGGCAGGGGGTCAAACCTGGGGGGCAGTGGCTGGAGCAACCAGTGTGGTGTGCTTTGGAGACAGTCATCTGGAAACGGGCACTAAAAATGACTGCTTTCCTCTGTTCCTCCTTATATGTGGAAGTTATTTCTTTGTAATAAATAAATTACACAGCTGTATGGTCAGATTCATGGGCATATAATATCTCTCAGGATTTTATTTATATGAGCCGTTCATTCTAACAAGTAAAATGCATGTTCATCTCACGTGTGTGATATTAATTTTTCCCTGATTTGCCTTGTCCAAGCCTCAGATAAGGTAGAGAAGCTGCCATCAATCAGTGACAGATTCCCTAGACTTAGGGAAAGTTAGGGACTGTTAAAAGCTAAGAATGGCGTTTCCAAGTAGTTCCCTGGAAACATTACGCAAGTGCCAACTTAACTTTCTGTAGATTGGGTTTCCCAAAATCTGGTCTTCTGTATTTCTGAGGGGCTGGAAACAAGAATTTGGTACTGTTAGGGACTGAGGAAATGTATCTCATTTCCCACTGACACCTAATGCTTGCTGCCAAGTCTACAGTGCCATAAGGCTTAGGAATTTTAGCTCTGAAAAAATTTAGATTTCTTTTTAAAGTAGTCACACATCTTAAGTTGATTACCTGTCCCCCCCACAAGTGCTGTCTAATTAGATTAGCCTAATAACTGGATCTGCTTTGCAGAAAATGAGTTTAAAAAATACTGAAATATTTCATACCTTTTTTTCTCCCTGTAATTCTGGTGTTTGGTACAATGTTTTTATATCTTCTGTTTGCAAACCAGTGAATGAATTATCTACAATAGCTAAATATGCAATATTTTTGTTCCATTATATAAAATTATATGCTATTAGATCTACTAGGTATAATGTTCCATTAAATATAATAGAACAAATTATTACACGGTTATTCTGTGTTCTGTTCTTTCAAAAAATGAAAAAATTATTTTCTAGCAGTGTATCTGTGAAGATCCAGCTGCTGTTTGAATTAACATGGGGGACATTTCATATAGCTAAGGAGGATGAGTATTGAGTTGTGGCAGTTCTCTAATACCACTGATGTGTGTTTGCCCGTTATGCCCTCCCTTTCTCTCAGCCCTCCAGTGAGCATAGTCTCAAATTGGATTTAAGTCTGCTTCACTGTCCAGCGTGGGTCTGAAGGGCTGAGTTACTGGTAGATGTTGTCATGTTCAGGGGAATAAGTTAGTATCTGCTGTAGTTTCTTGGCTTACGAGTGATTCTAGGCAAGTGTGTATAGGCAATTCTGGAAGCATTGGACTTGACCTCTCAGCAGCAAACATCACCATTTTTGGCTGTGGCTTCTGGGCCCTAGACACTAACGGTGCAGGCTTTTCCACCATGTCAGGTAACAGGGTGCCTCAGGTCACGTTAAAGCTGCTGTTGACTGCCTGCATAACGCTGACCTGTGTTTCTTTTCAGAAATGTGTGTACTGTCGGAAACGGATGAAGAAGGTGTCTGGTGCCTGCATCCAGTGCTCCTATGAGCACTGCTCCACATCCTTCCACGTGACCTGTGCACACGCGGCTGGCGTGCCCATGGAGCCAGATGACTGGCCCTATGTTGTGTCCATCACTTGCTTCAAACACAAAGCAGCTAACCAGAATGTATGTTTTTCTGGTTTTGGTTTGGGTGGGTGGTTTGGTTTGGTAGGTTTTCTTTTGGTGGGGTTTGTTTGGGGTTTTTTCTAGAACAGTTTCTCTGCGCCTATATTTTTGATGCAGCTTTTATGATTGCAAATTATTCCCTTTTCTCTGTAACACAGATTCAGTTTCGAAGGGAGGTGACCCTTGGACAGACTGTGATCACAAAGAACCGGAATGGACTCTACTACAGATGTAAAGTGATTGGCATGACCACACAGACTTTCTATGAAGTAAACTTTGACGATGGTTCATACAGTGACAACGTTTACCCAGAAAGCATTATTGTAAGCAGCTCTCTGTGGAGACTATTACCGTTACAGATGAGTACAAAGTGTAATGCGTGTGTTCCTCTTCTATGTGCTTTGGGGTGGAACAACGAAGTAAAACGTTAAAAAAAAAAAAATTTTTTAAAAATTAAAAAGCTAAGTTGCTGCTTGCATAGAAAAACTCATACTGCTCTTCATTACCGTTCTTCTTGTTTATGACATCTCATTTCATTTTTTTTGTTCCTTTACAAAGATGTGATTTTGCTATATGCAGATGACTTAACAGAAAGCAATGTTTGTTTTAAGTTGCGTCCTATTTGTTTCGTGGTTGAATAATCTTTTATTTTTCAACTGACAAGTTTGATTCATGGGGGAAGCAGATTGTCTGTAAGGACTTCTGGTTCGAAATAGGGAACTCACTTAATAGAAGGAATGTCTAGAAGAGGCTGACTTGTCAACTCATGCATTCTCTTCCTGATTGTGCCATTGATTCACCATGTAAAACAGAGCAGGTCACCCGGCTTGTTTTTGTTGATACAGGAGATCTGATGTTTTGGGATTTGTAATGAGGAATTTCCTAGAACTGAGTACTGTCACCAGAAGGAGGTGCAAGTGTTTATTTCTGGTCTCTCACTGGTTAATGGTTTTGTTTGAGATGACTGAAATTAATCACAAGTGCAGAAACTTTCTTATACTTAATTATAGTGTTGTGTAGTAACTTCCTTGAGCAGTGATTTTAATACACCTCTTTACCTAGTTCTTGAGCTTTGTCTGTGGTGGCTGGCTGACATCTTTCACTCTATGTCTTCAGAGCAGAGACTGCATTCAAATGGGACCCCCTCCAGAGGGTGAGTTGGTTCAACTGCAGTGGACAGATGGAATCATCTATAAGGCCAAGTTCGTTGCAGCCCAGATCAGTCAGATTTACCAGGTAAGTGTGGAAGAGTACTCACGTACTTCATGCCAACATGTCTGATTGTTGCTGAGATTGTATAGCTCACTAGTGTTGAATGCTTGCTCTGGTCATGAAGGGAGAATTTGCCTTCTGAAATTAATACTGCTGGTAGTCTAAAGAGAAATACAGTGTTAAAATAGGATCAGGGTAAAGGTATTCTGTGGCAGAATGTGGATGTATGGATAGACATATGTCTAGACTGTATCTGCTTTTAAAATATAAAATAAATTTGCCCTTTTCCTTATAGCTCAGGTCAAAAGTGATCTACTCGAACTACAGTGATGGCTATCCTATGGCTGGTGCTGAGCTCATCGTCTGTAGTTCCCTATGAGTCAATATCTACATAATTACAACTTTCCTCGATGCTTTGAGAGGAAGTAGGGGAAACGATGGGTCAGGAGACTACTTCGAGGGGGGGAATAATCCTCTGGTCATGGGAAGGTGCTTCGTGGAGCAGCAGCAGCGTGTGGGAATAATGTCCTGCCGCTGTTGCGCGAGGAATTAGAAACCTTCAACCTGTAGTCTCATACACTCTCACCATCTCTGTTTTTAAGGTGAGAAAAATAGCAGCCAGGGTTGGTTTTTTTTTGCCTTTGAGTCTGTTCCACAAATGGGATCCTTGTTTGTGGAAGGTTGTAATAGTCAGTAAAGGAAGATTTAACCTGGTACACAGTGTTAGTATTTCAGCACAGAAGGCTTTATAAAATGCAGTACATTCATTTGATTAAATCCTTTTTAAATGGTACCAAGAAGTTGAAAATTATAGTGATTTGGAAAGTATACTTTGTGCACATCCTTTTGAAAAATATATGCTGAAATTTGCAAATAATTGTTATTTTTAAGAGATTAATGCCTCTGGACAAAAGGCAAAGGAAGTCCTGTATCTTGTATTTGTTTGAAATGGGGTTCTGGTTTCTATCCTTTCTACACAGAGTATTTCGTATCTGTGTGCGAAGAGCACGATAATCCACCTTGTCAGTTAACAGTCTTTTTGGTGTGTATAATGGATGTTAACTGCTTCAGAGAAGATGTGATCTGAGGTGACCCTGGTTATGAATAAGTACAATATATAGTTCCATAAAGATCTACTGTTACGCATGCTTTCCAGTTTAATCACAGTATCGGAAATTGTCATTGATTTCTCGAAGGTACAATAATTTGAAATAGGCTGTTCCACTGATAGTGCCAGACGACGGAAAAATATGCATGAGGAGTCTGTGGTTTTCAAATCATGCAGTTACCTATAAGTAAAGCTCTTCTCCATGGGGAAAATAGCCTGGATAGCTTTCCACGTTGGTTGCCTATGTAGATACTTTTTCAGTACTTACGGTGCATCTCTTTCA
The DNA here is from genome assembly GCF_000699105.1 of Pygoscelis adeliae. Classification (NCBI taxonomy): domain Eukaryota; kingdom Metazoa; phylum Chordata; class Aves; order Sphenisciformes; family Spheniscidae; genus Pygoscelis; species Pygoscelis adeliae. The sequence continues at coordinate 1,007,668 of NW_008824281.1, read as the reverse complement.
TCTGTTTTGGAATAGGATTATATTTAAAACCACAGAAACAGTTTTGTTATGAAGTGCATTCATAGGAAGACAGCATGCTTTCTGAAATGTAGCTCTGGATGGCTTCTCCATCTTGTTTGAGGTTGTTTATCTTAATAAGACCTGATGGCATAAATTTTAGAAGGGAGTAATAATTTACTTTGTTATCCTTGAAAGACTTTTGGTGGCAAAGAAGCACCCTAGAATGCTTTTGCATTTTAAACTTGTCTTATTTTGCAGTAGCTTCCCAGTTCACATCTTTAAGTCTGTATTTTGTGTGCTAAGATTAGATGTGTATATTTTTAAAAAAAAATTGAGCCCAAATGACTGTCTCATAACTTGCTGTAATGTGTGTTCACAACAGGGGTCTAACCCATATCAGTAATTTGGAACTTAAATAAACAAGGTCCAAGCACTCTGTGATAGCATAAGATGGCACTGCCCTCAGTTGCAAATCCTGCCTTTCTACTAGAAGTTGAGCTCATGTAGTGGAAATGGCAGACAGCAATCTGCTTGTGCCTCGGCTGTTAAACCTCGTCATTCGTGTTCCCTTCTGACTCTGTTATGGTAGTGGTGCTCTGTAAAACCAGAGAGTAAATGGGACCAGTAGCATCTTAAACCACCTCAGCAGGGCTCATCTTTCAAAACCTCTTCTCCCACCTGCATAGCTATTCCAGCTGATGTATGCTGCTCGGTTAAGGGACCTCAGCAAGCATTGCTGAGCCTGCATAACCGATGAGCTGCAAGACCTGGGCAGCGCAGGAGGAGGAGGTCAGAGCACAGATGCTTTCTTCCTTCTGAATTTGTCCAGTCTGAACCTGACATCCCATATTAAGGTGTGGTGTATGTCCTTCTGCATTATCCAAGAAAGCGTAGTAAGTCTTGAGCAAAGGAAATGAGAATCTCTTAAAAAGTTTTAATAGTTTTAACATTTTTATACGCATGTTGCCATGAATAAACATTCCTGTAACATCTGATACATAATTCATGATACAATCAGTGCTTAGCAAAAAAGGTTTCACGTGAGGAGTTACCGCTGGTTTTTTTGTACCTGGCTGACTATTTCTGCTTGTTAAATACAAATGTATTTTAGTAGCTGGAGTTGTTTCCTTATGATGTGTAAAAATACTTTGTTTAAGATGAAAGAAGTTCTTATTACCGTATTGCCTGAATACAGGGCTGCCTTTTATTGTAAGTGAAAAGTTTCTTTTTTTCAGGATTTGAATCAAAAATCAGTGGAAATTTCTAATGCTCTGACTGGGAGGAGGGAGCAGAGGTGCTGGTCCAGCTGTAGCATAGACGTTTTAGGATCCACAGGAGCACTGAATGAAGCTACTTGGGCCAGATAAGACAGGGGTGCCTGAGCAGCACTGAAACCAGCACTTTTCGGGGTTCAGCATCCTTAACACAGCTTAGGGCTGCTCATTCTACAGCAATCCTAGAGACATGCAGTGCCAAGAACAGGGGATCATCCATGGGAGCTGGCCCCTGATGCTTCTTTGGTATTCCCATGAAGGGACCACATGCAGCATAGTCTGGCAGTGGACTGTTGAGGTACTGTAAATGTAGAAGCCAAGTTCTTATTTCATCTTCTGCCTACTCTACAGGTCGAGTTTGAAGATGGTTCCCAACTAATGGTAAAGCGTGGTGATATTTATACCTTGGAGGAAGAGCTTCCCAAGAGAGTGAAGTCTCGCCTGGTGGGTATCAAAGTAACAGAAACAGTAGAATGGCTGTGACTTGCAGTACTCATTCACATTTTCTTAGCATATTGTTTAGACATGGGTGAATGCAGCCTCCAATTTCTGTGGCTGTAAGACCACTTGTCATTCACAAAATACGTAGAAGAAATCCTTGATGCAAATGCTTGAGAAGCATTTGAATGATTTTCCCTTTCACATGTTCAGATCTGATTTTTGTTTTCTCTGGTTAAAAGATTATGTTCATATCATTTTACACTATATGAATTTAGTTATATGGACTGCCATTCTGTCTGAATGCTGCCTTTCATCAGAAGTGAGGTGAACTGGTCTACAGCTAAGTGGTTTCTGGAGAACTGATTAGCGACATGGGACCAAACCCCCGTTTCTCACCAAATAGGAGATTTAGAACATAGCTCTTACCTATAAAGTTCTTAATCTAAAAGATCAGACTGTCTTTAACTGCATACAATGGAATTATTGAGCCTAGAAAATATGAGGGATTTATTTCATAGCTTTTTTGGTTCTGGACTTGCTGGGCATTTTCAAACCTGGTGCTTTAACCTTTAAAGCCATCTCCTTTAAACAAATGATGAGACTGGTTTCTACGCAAATGGAGAATACACAGTTTTCTTCATCATTCTAAATGTCTGTTAACATCAGCAGAACAGGGACGGATCCACAAAGTTAACCTGCGATAAGGTTGTGGGCTTCTGTCTCTTTTACAAGACAAAAACCTTCCCTTAAGAATACATGAATTGCTGTGCCAAGTTAAACCAGTGATTCGCTGACCCCATGAATCTGTGGCCACTAGCAGAAGTGTGAGATGCACATCCTCAAAAATGGCCTGGTGACAGGCAGTTCTGTGGAAGAACTGGCGGCGATTCGGAGGAAACTTCTGTTTGCTTATGCATGAAATCTTCAAGGGTTTTACCCAAAAAACACTTGTAATATGCTTTCTGAAACATAGCTCTGGATGGCTTCTCCATCTTGTTTGAGGTTGTTTATCTTAATAAGACCTGATGGCATAAATTTTAGAAGTGAATAATAATTTACTTCGTTATCCTTGAAAGACTTTTGGTGGCAAAGAAGCACCCTAGAATTAATTTCTAGGCTGTGCACAACATTCCAGTTTATTTAAGCTTGTCTAATAATAAAGACAATGTATTGGAGCCCTGAAATACAGGATTTGGAAAGAAACATATTCTCTGCAGTGGAGACGTCAGGCTTTATAACAGTTCCAGAGAAAGGAATGCAAGCTGGAAAGTGAATAGAAAGTTTCAAGTCTGGCTGAAAGCTAAGGCTTTTCTCATGCACTTTCTGCTGCCAGAGGTGTTAGACTATGCTCTGCGGAAGTGATGCTCACAGTGCTTTAACGCAGAACAGCAGAACAAAGGAACAAAGCGATAGGAGATGGTAATTTCTACCAAGAAACGTATCTCATTTGAGAGCGTAAGAGCAGGACGAACAGGAGCAATTGTTTGTACAGTGATCCCCAAATGCTTTCTTTGGGTCTTTTGTGTTTTAAAGACATTAGGGAAGCCCCAGTTTCCTCTGTGCATTCTACTAGGAATGAATATCCTAAAGAGGCAGGGGAGGATAGGAGTAACCAGAGAATTGGCAAGGCAGGAGCTGAAGTGAAAGGTATTTTGAAACAGAAGGAAAGCAACTCAAGGGTTTCTCCTTCCAGTTTGGTTTCAGAAGCCCAGAATTTTTAATTTCAGCCGTGTGCTTTGCATGTTTCGGAGTTCATTTTTTCTACAGAAATACTCTGAACCAAATTGTTCACTTGCTATCCCTGCTGTCTTGTTACGCAGGCGTGCTCCACGGTTTGCACCCGTGTCTCTCCCTGTTTTCCTGCTGTGCCTCTAATGATTGTACTTTCGTGTCTCCTGCAGTCCCTCAGCACTGGGGCCCCTCAGGAAGATGTATTTTCGGGAGATGAAGTGAGAGCAGCCAAGCGTCCCCGGCTGGGGAATTCAAGAAATCCCGAAGAATATGGACAAAACCCAGATTACTTGGCCTTTATGGAGAGCCTGTTGCAGACACAGTACCAGCCTGGAACTCAGAGCAACATGTTTTAACCAGGATTAATTAAAAATATTAAATTAACCCTTTTCAAGCCTTTGGAAAAATAACTAGGAAACTCTGGAATAGAAGATCATCCTTGTGCAATAGCCTGCTGTGAATTCCTTTCATCTGCTCTTGGTTTGGACGGCAAGAAAATCCTGTCTGGCTGCACGCTACCTCTACTTTGCCAGACATTGCTGACCAATAGAGTAGGGAACTTGAAAAACCTTCAGACAGCATTTTGCATGGAGACTTTGGAAGAGTTTGTACTAACGGATCTTTGTGACTGGCTCCTTTTTATGAGGCTTGGAAAGGGTTAAAATTTGACAAAATGACTTTTTAAAATACGTCAAACTCTTTTGTCTTTAAAGGTGCTATTACATTGACTACTGAAGCAGCCTTTGGAATTGTGTTTTCTGTACATAGATGTCACCTTTGTGAAGTTTTCTATAAATGAGCATTATTAAAAAAAAAAGCAAACAAAAATAGGAAAACAAAAGTTTCCACAAAACATTTTTCTAGATTATGGCTTTAAAACAGAAAATAAACAAGATCCTCCCCCCTCACTCCCAAATGAAATGTGACTAATATTACAGCGGGGAGAGAGAGAGAGCAAGAGCAGATGTCCTGGAAAGTTCTGGGTTCTTTTTTTTGTAAAGAAACACTATCTTCTTTGTAAGATGGGGAAGATGGGGAAGGAAATGTTTCATAGCTGGGTTGTTTCTTACCGTTAGTTCTCTTTAAGACATGTTGATAGATATGTGCAGTTCTGCCATGTCACCAGGAAGGGACTTAGGGAAGAAATGGCCAGGTTTTGGTCATTCTTGTCATCTTCCTTCCCCATCTTTGCCATCACAGTTGCTTTCTAGTTAAAAATTAGCATGGCTTTCAGTTCCAATATGCCACTCCGTTTTGGCAAGCGTTCTGTTGCTGCTTCTTGTGTTAGTTCCTTTACGAGCCATCCCCCTTCCCCACTGCAGACTAGAGCATCGGGGATTGCTCTAGCTCTCTGGTAGGCATGTTCCCATAGGAACCTTTTTCTTTTCTTTGTCTCTCTTTTTTTTTTTTTTTTTTTTTTTTTGAGTTGTGCTCCTTACAGTTGTGAGAATCATTCCATGACAGAAGCCTGGGAGGTGTTTGTATGTTTTTCTTTTATCCTATTAAAGAAGAAATTCCACAAACATCTCTGATTGTTGTGACATCCTTTACTTAAGTAAAGACTGAGCCTTTGAGATACTCCTGGGGAAGAGGAATGCAAACCCTTCATTTGATTGGACTCAGTTCACTGAGAATTGAACGAGCATTAAAGGCAAAAACAAATCCTAAAGTATTGAGTGGGCAGCTCCCACTTGAACACTTGAAAATCACCTCCGGTTGAAGAGCTGTTGTGGAGCAGTGTTTTGTAAAAGAGCCTGATCCCAAACCCTGCTGAAGTCACTGGAAAGTCTTCCACTCTCTTTGGAGGACCTCTGTCAATTCAGAGGGAAAGAAAAAGGCAGCCCTAGTACAGAGTTGGGAAGGGGATGTGGCTTCCACGATGTCTGGGTGAAGGGGGGCAAGGGCACATCGTACCACTCACCTCAATGCCTTGGCCTGACAGAAGCCACTGTGAGATAGCAGAGCTATCCAGAACGCTGCACGGCAATCTTTGCCACTTAATTCCCTGAAATTACTGGACAGAAAGAGAAAATATTCTTTTTTTCTTTAAGCCCCTTTGCAAGGTGGTCATTGTTTTGTGGAGAGGTTTTTAAGCAACGCTATAGCTGGATCTTTAAGGGAATAAGTGGGAAGGATTTGTGGGCTAGCAGATGGTAGATTAGCATCTTAAGAGACTCGATGGGTATTAAACTGTCCTAGTGAAAGAGTGGAGATAGAATAAAGCAATTTTTTTTTTTTTTAAATTTTGATTTTTGTTCTCCCTTGGGAGAACTGGAGTTCCCTTTGTTTCTTACTGCCTCTGCTACGGGTTATTTTCTTTCTGTGTGTGTGTCTGTGCGCGTGTGCACGCGTGCGTGTTTGTAAGATGGTTTGAAACAGTTTTTTTTTTTATTTCTGAGTTTTTGATGTTTTCAATAGATGTCTCCAAGAATAAAAACAGACTAATAAAAGTTTTAAAAATTGGCAAGGTTCTTAAAAGCCTCGGTTGTTACTCCTACATAGCTGTCTCCTGTTGGTTAAGACACGATCTAGTAGAAACTTGCTTGTATAAAAGAATAAGAACGTTGCCAGGCCACAAGAGAAATATTTAAGGCAATTGAAAGAGAATTTAAACAGCAGAGGATTTTTTTTTTTGGAGGTGGGAGGGGAAGGGTGGGATGGGATGAGTGGTTGCGAGCAATGGGAATTTCCTCTGCATGTTAAAGTCCTGACTGAAATAGCACCATTACTGTATTCATATGTAGTACCTTTTTAAAATACTATTTATATTGTAAAAACAAAGTGTGTTTCCTCACCCCATATTCAGATGATGAGTTATGTTTAAATGTGAACCTGGAACTGTAGAATGCCCTTCCTTGTTGCAGGGGTTCTCCCTTTTTCTTTATTTTTAAATCCCTCTTTTTGGTTTAGGAATGACTTGTGCCGATTATCTATAATGACCATATTGACGGCCTCTGTGCATCAGACTATTGAAAAGGAGATAGGAAATGCACATTCCTACCCTCCCCTTCCTCCAGTGAAATATATTTGTAAGTGTCTGACTATGTGCTATAAAATTAATGATTTTTTTTTTCCTCCCCCTAGATTAAGGATGTGATGTATTTTTTGCATATTTTTTTCTCTGCCTCTAGGTTCATAATGAATTAAAGGCTGTTGAGCACTTCAGAATTACACTTTTTGGGGGGTTGAAGTCTCTTCATTTCTAAGTTTAAAGTCTTTTGTACTGCAGAAGGTGGCTCCCAGGTCTGGTTGGTTAAAGCTGATAAAACTGAGCCGTGAGGAGCTGAGACTGATGAAGAAGAACGTGGCCTTTTCCTTCCTCTCTGTTAAGCGTGCAGGAGAAGAGGTGTGTCGTTGCACCCCTTCCCAAAATTAAGAACCAAGCTTGCAATGCGTTTTTGTCCAAGGTCCGGGATTTGCTCTAGCTGGCTCGTTCATGAGAACCGTGGTTGCTAAATAGCCAGAGGTGGTTCTAAAATCCTTTATCTTTTAAATCACCAGTTTGCTACTTCCGCTTGGGAGTTTGCTTCGTAGCCTTCCAGTAGCCTTTCTTTCTAGCCCTTGGAGGTCATGCTGACATTGAACCTCTTAAAATAGCATCTTCCTGAACCTTCACGTAAACACCATTTCCTATCCTGAGCCCTGATGCTTTTCCACAAATTCCTCTCCAATTGTTGCGGTACGAGGCTAATGCTGTAGATTATGTGAAAGAAAAGAAATCTTGAACTTTGCAGTCTTTTGCAGCTTAACAGTTTTTCTTGAGATAATCTGAGGAATCATACCAGTGGGAAGAAGCTGCTGATACAAAGTCTGTTGGAATTTACACCCACGCAAAGCTTACTTTTGAATTTAAGGTCTGCTATATTGCTGTAATAAGAACTAACATAGTTTTAAAGATGTCTTAAGAAGCAGTACATCCTTCCAAGTAACTGTCTGGATCAGTGGTCAAAAGGCAAGGATCAAACCTTTCCATCACTCTGTCAGAGCCTCGCGGGGTGGAATAGACATCTCCACACAAACCCCCCTAAGTCACTGTGGGTTTGTTACTCGCCGAGATTGCTACGCTAAAATCTAGATGACGTAGGTTTGTAGGAAATTACACTGTGCCCAGCGAGTCCTCAGGGAAACGATGGGAGTACTACAACAACTGCTGTAGTGAAGAGCTTTGCTTCCTACGCTTTCCTCTAAGTACTGTTTGGGGCTGGATGAAAGACTGTAGATGAGCACAGCTCATTAGCCTCTTCTTCTAACCTCTACATCTTTCTTATCCCTAGAGAAAGCGTATTTGTGTATATCTTTTAAACCTATGCAGCTGAGCTGCATCTCTAACTAAAGCATGTTTCAGTTTCCTCCTTCTGCTTTTCCACGTTCTCTGTTTGTGCCAGCTCCGTCCTCCTGCCGGTTTGCCCTCCTCCAGCCCCGGACAGCATGTTCCTGCACCGGTACCTGCTGTGCAGCTCCCTCCTGCCTGGTGCTTGCCTCTGGTCCTGCCCCGCAGAGTGCTTTTCTTAGGACTTAGCCGTTAACGGGCCTGGGTTGCCAAGGTAGGGATGAGACGCCCATACGTGATGCTTTGTCTTGCGCAAAGGACTGCAGTTTCTTCTTACTGCTTCGCCGAAGTCCAGCTCACCTGGGCTGGCGGAACAGCAGGGTGCCTTCACACAAGCAGATGTTTTGAAGCCTGTAGCATAGAAGCTGATAAAACTCCCCGAGTTAGTGTCACCAACTGTCACACGCACAATAAAGTCATTTCGTGATAATTGCTGGCAGCCATGAGAAGATGGGGATCAACAGGCTGCTTATTCCTACTCTGAGGCCAGCAGAGATTTTTGCCATATGCCTGGAGAGTGGAACAGTGGATGGAGCTTCATTAACTCCTTGTCTGGTTGGAGAAGGATCTTTAGCTTAGTGAGAAGAACTGGAGGAGATAATTCCTTTTTCTTTCTAAAGGACAGGATTATTTAGAAAACTAAAAATTGCAGTGTTTATTGGGATGAGGCTATTTAGTGCTGGGGCTAAATGGACAGCCCCAGCTTCCATAAAGCTTGATTAGATGTCTACCACTTTGTCCTTTGCTGTGTCATGGTTCTCTCACTCTGGACGACTTCTTGTGGTAACTTCCAGTCCTACTGAAACAATTCTTCTTGCAAATGCGTTGGTGCAAATTTCCAGCGTGCAGACCTATGTGAGCATGTTCACACACGGTATTTTGTGGCTTTCCCATTCATGGCCTCTCCTTCTGGCTTCCAGCTTCGCTGCTTGTACATGGGAGGACATCATGGGCTTTCAGGCACGCCCTCTTCGGTGTACCTGCTCCTTTCCTTTTTTGCTTTACATTTGTGACT
>NW_008824281.1:998236-998829 GCF_000699105.1 Pygoscelis adeliae | reverse complement strand
TGTAGACTTCTGTGCTTTGGCCAGTTTTGCAGAACTTCTATTTCTTGAGGTTATTCTGTGGGGATTTTTCTCTGTTCCTCTTCCCTCGCTGTTCATATTAGTTCTTCATCAGTAGTTCTCCTTCAGCTTGAACAAATTGCACCAGTTTAATAAAACTACTCATTAAACAGGTGCAATTCCTTTCTGGAAGAATGCCATTGTTTTGCTTGGAGTGGTTTACTCAGGGAGTTTTAGCTTAAGGTAATCGGGAGCCGTTTTAAACTAAACTTTGCTTTGAATCTGGGCGTGCTATTTTAGTTTAGAACTAGTGGAATTTCTCAGGAGGGCATGCCTTCTGTGGTGGCGGGCATCATTCATCTGAGGGCTCAGAGGAAGACGGTGATAGACCAGCACCTTGCTTATGTCCATTCTTTCTCTGGCTTGAATTTCTTCACAGCATAAGGTGAAGCCTTTCCTGCAGTAGGTTCCTTTGCTAGTGCTGCAGTAGGCAAGTCCTTGTTAGTTTCTTGTTTGGGCTTTTCCCTGCCCTGTGTATATCTAAACGTGGTCTAATAAACTTTTTACACCCTTTTTGAAATAATTATGATGGCAAA
>NW_008824281.1:925647-998164 GCF_000699105.1 Pygoscelis adeliae | reverse complement strand
GTAGAAGAGCTTTTTCAGGTGTGCGATTGTACTTTGACGGATTACAGCAAGGAGCAACGCTGTCTGCATGGAACCTGCCAAGAGCCAGAGCTGTCCCTCTCACCAGGTAGGTGTGATAACAGCTACGTACAGCTATTTCCACACTCTCCCGTTGTCTGACACGTTGCTGCTGCTTCCCGGGGCGCTCGCCTGCGTGACTGTCTGCGGGATGCATGGAGGAGCCACGTGACGAGTACCTCTCGTGACCCTTGTTATTTCCCCTGACATTAGTTTCATGTTTCCTGGGTTAGAAGGACAATTCGTCCCTTTATCTCATTACAGGTTAATGAGGGACCCTGCGAATGAGTTTAACCCTGTGAAATTCAAACACTGTCTGCTTCAGAGTACCTAATACAGGTGATACCTGCCAGTGCTCCTTGAGCTTGCCAACAGGAATAAAGATTGAACAAATTGCTTGAGATCCCAGGAGAAACACTCCGAACGAGTTCCTCTGGGTTCCTGATTTCCAGCCCCACGTTCACGTGATCTCTCTTGCTTCTGGTCCCATGAACGACTGCACTGGCACATGGGGGGGAAAAGAAAAAAGGCAAATCAACTTTGGCAAAATACCAAGACTCAAATGAGTTGGAGATGTTGAGCTAGAATTACTTGGCAGCTTTGATAGCAGAAAAAGATAACTACTTGGTTTACTTGCACACCAATAGAAAATTACCGGGAGTTAGTTATTTGGCATTAGAGGAGCAAAACAATAAAATTTTTTGTTTCCAAGAGGGAAAACGTAAAGGTCACTGTGCAAATATTGTTTGGAATTACATAGCGACCACAGCTTAGCCACTTTTCCTGTGGAATAAATAAGAATTTGGCTGTGTTTCAGCGCAGTTGACTTTGGCTTACCTCTATACCCTAGCCTTGCCATTTCAGATGCCAGCTGCTAATATCCCCCAGCAAATGAGCTCGTAGCCAAGCTGCCTCTGAAACAGGAGTGATACCCTCCCCTGTGCCCCAGATTGTGGTTTAAAAATAAATAAATGGACAGATCCACTGCTCATCTGCTTCATTTAACGGAGCCATCTCTCGAAAACAGAGCAAATTTTCTTTGATTAGGAATGAATGGTCAGTTACCCATGATACAAGCCAAGATGCTGCTGCCATTTAGAATAGCAGGGATTCATCTGCCTGACTAAAAAGATCAGCTCTGAGTTGATTGTAGGTACGGAAGGGTCACTGCACGATTTTCTACGTGGAGAAGCAATGAGATGGGGAGAAGGGCTGTTGGGCAAGTCCGATTTCCTTGTGTCTCCACTTAGAGCTGAGGTTTATCTCCTTTTTGTTAGCTTACTAGCTTGGAGCCACTAGAGAATATCTAGACTGAAGAAGCGGTGCATTTGATTAATCTGGGGTTCAGATAGAACATGGAATTAACACTGCAATCCAGTAGCTTTGTGTCCTGTGTTGGGTGATTAGCCGGAGATTTTTGTCAGCATATAGTGAAAAATATGCCTGATTGCAACTGTTTCCGTGAGATCCCACTGCTTAGGGATGTTTCTGTTTTACAGGAACAATTTATCATAACATTTTTTACTACTTCAGAGCATAGACAATTGGCTGCTTATTAAACGCTATGATTTGTCTCACTTCTGTGATGTTCTCAAATCAAGGACCTGGTCCTTTTTGTCCAAATTAATTCTCTGTGGTTTTTCTCAGTAGTAAGAGACGTCCTTGGGGTTTTTTTCTAGCTGGGATTGAGATGTTCATGCTCAGACCTGAGTGGCTAAGTACCTGCCGATGACACGGTCTTCGTGGAGCTCTGCGGTGAGCAGCAGCGCGCTGACTTACTACAGTGGCCACATTGAAGCTCCCTTTTTTGGAAATTGCCCAGGGATTTCCCAACAACCGTGTGATAAAGCTGGGAAGGGAACGCCGACGTCGAGCCTCCCAACCCCGCCGCCGTTTATGCTTGTGGGTGCTTCCCTTGACTTCGGACATCATTTTGTGTTTTTAAAAGATTCATTCTCGAAGCACTAAGACCAAACTTCATGTCTAGTTATAGCACTGCTAGAATCAATATTTCACTCTCAGCAGGTGGTTGACTGCAAAGAAGGGAAACAAAACGCTAACCTCTTTCCTTGGCACACTGGGTTTTTCCTTACGCAGTTTCCATTGCGGCCAGGGCTCTCTCGGCTGCTCCTGGTCCTAGACCAGAGTGTTTTTAACCTCGCGCTTCTACCTCTCCCCCTCACCAAAAGCCCAATAAAAGGGAACATCCCTTGGGTTTCTTTTGTCAAGACCACGGCGTGCTTGGGCCTTGGCAGTCCCCCGATGCAATGTGAATACAGCCTGTCAGTGTCTTGTCACCTCTCTAATGTGCTTCTATTTACTGCCGTAATCGGCACCCCCGAAAGGCAAGGCTGAACTGCCGCTATTAAGTATAATTGTCATTGTGACAGGTCCATCATGGGGGAGAAAATTTGTGCCTTTCAGAGCTGTCTCTCTGATAAAGAGCAGCAGTGAAACTGGAAATTAATCCCTTGGCACAAGACTGACGCGGGGATTGGGGGGTCGGCACTGATGGCGGCGGGCAGGGGCTGCGTTCCCCTCACCTTCAGCTGGGGTCTGCTGAGCCACGGCCGTTCCCTGAAGCCCCCAGGCTGCAGGCAAGTTTTCTTTCCTTATCCCCTGTTTGAATTGAGAAAGGCAAAGCGTTAACAGTTCTGTCGTTTACTCCTCTCCGCAGATTTGCCCACCTTGGATGTGTTGTGTTCCCGTGGGGGACACCCACATGTGCGTGGACCCCCCGGCTTGGCGCAGGGCAGGGACAACTTCTAGGCTGAGCCTGGGACCGCTGGGAAGGTGACTTGGACCCACCGAGAACGTGGGCTTGCACGGCTCCGGTCGCAGGTAAGTTAATTCTCCCCTGCCACCGAGCTCTTGGGGGATCCCTTTTGGTCGCGTCTGATGGACATTCCTCACTGAAGAACAGGAGGAACCCGTCCTCCAGGGGCTTGGGCTGAGGCTCTTCCCTCCCAGCACGGCTGTACAACCTCAAATGATGGCGCTTAAATGAAAGGCGAATTGCCACAAGCTCTCAGTAGTGCTAGTGCTACCAGAACAGTAATTGTAGTTCCCTTACAACCCTCTTTTCAAGCTGTTTATTGCTACACGAGGAAAGTAGCATTGAAGTGTCTCGCGATCTCGGGCATCAGATGTATTTTGGAGACAAAGTTTGATGAAAATCAATTTGTCTGTTGGTTTTCCTCTCCCAACTTCTGCCTGGATACAGCTGAGCACAAAAAACCCCTTGGCTGAGAAGTTTTTATAGTTGCACCAAGATCTCTAAAACAGTTTCTCCTAAAATATTCAGGCTTAGTCACCAGTGTGAAGGAATAGCGAACTTCTACGGTTTGGGAGCTGCGTGCCGACACAAATGCGCAAAACGCCTCCAGCATTGCACCTGGGACCCGAAGACCCTGTCAGCGCAGGGGTGAAAACGAGAATAAAATTAGCTCCTGGGAGGCCCAGACGAGCTCCGGAGCAAGCTGGGCTGTCTGCCCCGAGAGCTGCCGTGTCCCAATGTAGTTTCCTGATGCCGGTGTTCATCCTGCCGTTGCCTTCTGCCTTAGGTACAGCATCTCGCTCTTCTGTGCCTCAGTTCCTAAATCTGTACGGTGATGGTTATAATCCTGCCATCCTTTTCCTTCTTATTTTTATGTCGGTTCTCAGTAGGGGAAGTTTCTTCTTTTGAACAGCCTTGCTTTCAATTTAACAACTCTCTGCTTTCCTGTAGAAAATTGCAAATAGGTTCTTCCAGCTGCTTTATTCTTACACCAGGTTAATTTCTTTCCTTGGGATTCGACTGCACCGTGTTGGGTGAGGAGGAGGAAGATGCCTGCCAGGAGCAGGCTTTCAGTGCTGAGGAGCTCCTCCAAGCTCTTGGTATTTCCCTTAGGGCTTCCTCCAGTCCAGAGCAAGGAAAAAAATGTTAAAATCAAGGTAGTGGAACCCATCACAATAATTTACACTTGTTTTTTATTTCAGTGTTTTCGTGATTTATTGACACCAGAGTAAATCAGGGAAACTTATTGCATTGCATTTTTGTATTACAGTACCATCCTGCATACACGATTGGGATTAAGACTGTATGATAGAGGAATAATAAAACACAGTTAAGACAGGCTTGTGCCCTGGAAACACTTTGCAGTCTCTGTTGGAGAGATACCACAACTCTGTCTAGGACACGGTGAAAAAGGATGACAGTGAAAATAATGGGAACGTGTGGTTTGCTGTACGTACGACAGAGTGTGTAATCATGAGCCTTCTGGATATTTTATTTTAGTGACACGGTAGACAAAGAAATAATAAAGCATCAATGAAAACTTGAGGCAGTTTGCCACTGCTAATGTGGTAGTGGTTACTCTTACAGAAGGATTTGAAGTTTACAGTTGCAGGGTAAATTTGGGGCAAGAAGAAAGAGTATTACATGGTATTTCTGCCACCCTTTGCAGCTGCCTTCTCGTAGTGACGTGGACCCAGCAGTAGCGTGGAATGAGATTACGAATGGATAAAGTTATTGGGAACGCTTAATTTCTTTAACGTGATTATTTGTTTCCAAATCATCTCTGCTGTGCTCTGAACGTACGCTGCGCTTCCAAAGAGGTGCATAAGCTCAGAAGAAAACAAAGTAACTACAGTGAATTTTTTTGGCATCTTAAATGTTTCGCGAGTCGGGTGCCGTCTCAGATGTTATGAGCCGAGGTGTAAAACCAGCTTTGGCGCAGATCCAGCATCCCCCCCCAGGAAAGGCATGAGAATTACCCATGAGAGAGACACCAAATGCACAGTCAAGGCTGGATCCTGCTGCCACTAGAATTCTCCGAGAGAGAAACTATTTTAGATGTTTTTTTAAAAAAAAAAAGTAAAAAGTAAAATCCCTGCGAATTATGTAAGGCTGCTTCGAAGTCTTGGAGGAAGCTGACATTCATTCCGCATCCCTCCTTGGAAAGGGGCCATGGGTGAGAGCCAGCTCCCGCCGACGGCAGCGAGAGGACGAGGCCCCAGACCGGAGCGGTGTCCTCGGCGATTTCTGCGTGGCAGGAGCCGTGCGCCTGGGAGCTTCACCCGCGGACCCCCCAGCCAGGGCCTGGGGGAGTCCCTGCCTTCCCCCTGTAAACACAGGAGCAGACAAAAGCCGCCAAGATCTGATAATAAAATCTGTTTGGAACAGCTGTCTACTGACAAGTATAATAAACCGTATTAATGGTGTCATTATTATTCCCTAATTAAAAGCTAATAACTAAGAGTTAATTGCCTTTAAAAGATGAAGCAGTGCTATGGCAGGGATTTATCTCTGTTTTTCTTTGCTTGCCTGGCTGTGCTGATATTTTCAGGCTAATTAATTGAATCAAATCTTACTGAAAACTAATAATCTCTCTGTGTCGATTCAAGCAATTGAATTAAAAGGTGTTTGCTGTGTGCTCGGTTTAAAAATATATATGTGTGCTCTTTGCAACTAGTTACCTCGGGTGATGTTCGTCAGCAGAGCTTAGCGTGGCACAGTACAGAGGCTCTCGGTGGCGAAATGTTTTGATGGGGAAAACTTTCCCCTGATGTTAAGAGGAGTGAACCGGAGCATCTCGGGAGCCGGAGGAATCCCGCTGCCTCTAACTCGGTTATTGCTGAGTAACTGTTGTAGTGTCGATGGACACAAAGCACCTGCGGCCTTAATAAATGGATTTTATCCAGAGACAGCAAAAAAATAAACTACAGCCATCCTGAGATTTCCTCTTCGGATGTTGATTAAGATTTTTGTGGTCGGTGCAGGATGAAGCGTTGTGTTAGGGTCTGATCTTTTTTTCATCTGATGGGCGAGAAGCCACTTGCAAGTCTTTTAAGTCTTACGAGGGCTGGGACCGTTTGCAGGCACGGGCGTTGGTTTCTGCCGCCCGCCGTCTCCCCTCCATCGCTGCTGTCCCGTGTCGGGCTGTGTTTTGGGGTGTAGGTGCAGCCACAGACGAGCCGTGCACCACGTTCTCTCCTACCTCGAAACTCCCATCCCTGCCCCAAAAAGTAACACTTCAGCATCCCCCTTAGAAGCTCCTGACAGTTGTGTGACGCTAATTGAGAGGAACCAAATGCTCTCTTTGGAAGTTCACTTTATCAGTGTTAATCTTCCATGTGGAGTAATTTTATTAAAGTTCCCCAAAGTGCAAATTGTAAATTCATTAGTGCCCATTTTGGACCGCACCCTCCCTCATTTTGGGTAAAAAAGAGATTAGAAGTCATCGGGGCTCCGTGATAATTAAAAAGAAGATGCTCAAACATAATTCTTAATTAAACAGTAATGAGATAAGAACTTGTGTAGTCTGCTTTTAGTCTGTTGGAAAGATGCAGAGGTTCCCGTTGTAATTATGTGATTTATGATCTTCCACACAAAGATGTAATTAGTTTTTTTTTTTTCCCCCCTTTTTAAAATTTAAACATTATCTAGATAAAAAATTGCGCAGCAATTTGAATCTGCTTTTCCTGGTGGAATAGTAATTTGTTTTGATTTATCTTTAGGCTTCAACCTAAAAAATTCCTCCATAGCTAAGAGGTGATATTCTAAAATGCAAGACCCCCCCACCCTGCGTGTCTGAGAGCCCTAAGGAGAGGGAGGCAGGTTGCTGGATGCGATGGGATGGCAGCGTGAGATGGGGAGTGAGATGTCTGAGGCCAGGCATTGTGAAAGCATTTCTTCCTGCGTAAAAAGGTGGAATTTGTGTTTCCAGGTGACACCTGTGGAATGCTTCCCCCGCTGATGCCGATCTGCCGTACTAATTGGATCCGTAGATGGTTTGTTTCTGCCTCTCTCGTCTTCTGTGAAGAGACGGAGCGAGCCCTCGGTGAGCTTTTGCAAATCATCGCCGGGGAGTTTGAACACATCTACCTCAGTGGAGTTACATGAATATTAAAAACATGCCTATAGCTGTACATTAACTGGCATTCTGCTCTGCGGGAAAGCATGCCAAAGGTGAGCAAGTTGTTTATGATTTCTTTGCTTAAACGCCTGCTTGAGTTTGCTTTTGAAGCTCTGCTCTCTCGGCCAAGCATTGCCCCGTAGCTCATCTTTTTGTCCCAAATTCACCTAATCCCATTTCGCTGCGGTGTAGGCCGTGCATACCAACCAGGGTGGAAAAACCGTCTCGCTGGCACAGGAAAAAAGGGCACGGTGGTTTAAGATCAGATTGGTGCCTGAAGGGAGAATCTGTGTATCACCTGTGGAACAAATGTCCAGGTCAGAGGAACATGATTTCTAGCTCTTGCCGCTTCATCGGAGTAATGCTAAATTGGCCTTAGTAAAAACAAAATAAAATAACTAAGCCCAAATCTCCAGACACTATGCTTTGCACGGCTTTTTAGAGATTTAGCTTGAAAGGACAAGGATCGGGGCAGAGGTGTTCATCGTGGAAGCGAAGAGAGTAGGATTTGGTCAAAGGCCTGTTGCTGGTATAAGACTATTTTAAAGAAGGAATTTCTCATATATTGCATCATCTGATGAGTCACGAGGTCCCACATCCCACTCCCCTTCGCAGTGGCACAAATGGTTTATATCGTGCCCTTTCCAGCCTAACCTGGCTGACCAGACCGTGCTGACACGAAGATCCCCCCTCCCTCTTCCCGGCACCTTATTCACTGCCGTGCCACAGCCGTGGGATTTCTTTGGTCGCTTCTGGCACTTTCTTAGCTTGGCTACGAATACTGTTTGCAGTAATCACCTGGTCACCTTTGAGTCCTGTTCTTCAGGGGGAACAGGGACAGAAGAGACGTCCCTCCTTTCCTCATAAACAGCAGAACATCTCCACCTGCCAGTTTTGTAAGTGTTGTTAAAGTATCTGGGAGTCTCGGCAGCATCTTCTGAATATAACAGCCTCCAAAGCTGGGAACGTGAGGGTCAACAACCAGTTTTATTTCAGTTTTGGAAGTGCAGTTTTCTGGGAATTGTATTCCTAAACATTTTTAAGACCCTTTCCTTTGTGTGACAGCTGTAGCAGATTTTCTCTTTGCATCTCTTTCAGATAAAGCAGCAGAGAAGCATGCTAATTCTTTTGTTTGTGGCCAGGAAGGGGCCGTTAGAGCCACCCAGCTGCTTTGCTGCCCAAATCACACACCTGATGCCACTTTCAGGTCCTGCTTCGCTCCAGCTCCCTGCTTCATCCTGCACTTGCTGGGTCAGGGGCGGCCAGGCAGGTCCGCGGGCAGGGGCTCAGCGTCTCCGAGAGGCTTCGCTTTCCCCGTGGATGGAGGTTACCTGGTACGGGTGAAGGTCAGTCGTGTTTGTGTTGCAACGTGTGATGGATCCACAGCTACAGGTACTATCGGTTTCTTTAGCAGTAGTCCTCCCAACTTGGTCTGCTTTGCTGGTAGTCCCTTGTTCCTCCTCCATCTTCTCCCAAGACATTTTTGCCTTCCCGCTCTTTGTCCCACTGGTGCGGGAGGGCTGGGGATCGAAATGTCCCCAGTGTCTTCCCCCCCTCCCCAAATCAATGTTGTTTGCTGGTATGAAGTGCCTGGGCACCAGCTGCTGCAGGAGGCTGTAAGGGGGTTTTGGTGGTGGTGTGGAAAAGCTCATGTAGATCCAGCTCTGTCCTGGAGGTGGTGGTGGCCACGTGGCATCCAGGGAGGCCCCCCCAGCACCCCCCATGTCAAACTCAAGTCAGATGGAGCTGCCAGGAGAAGGAGAGGCACGGCACCGCTTGCCCTGCCTGCTTCTTGTGCTTCGCTGAAAGCTGGCATCGCTTCTCTGCAGGTAGCTCTTCAGCATCTCCTCCCCAACCCTTAAAAATATCCCGTGGGTAGTATCTGCGGGGCCCACGGCATCTTTTTTAATAATTTGCATTTTTTTTTGTCATTTGCATTGTATTTATGGCTGTATGATTCAGCGAGGTGCCGCATGCCTCGACTGTCATCTCCAGGCCAGTCTGTAGGAAGGATTTGCACCTCACCCCCAAGGCAAATGCTCCGCGAGCTTCATTTCGTTGTAGTGCTTTGGAGGAAGTGGGGATGGATGCATATTATACTGAAATTTCACCATCTCTTCCTCCCCCACATTTTAGGAGAATATGTATAAACCTCTGCTGTGTCCTCTTCTGTCTGTTAAATGTAGCAGTATGGAAAGTGTTATTTCAGTTTTATCTATTTTGAAATGGATTGTATGGATTAACAAACCAAGCAGAAGGTCTCTGCTGCTGTTTAACTTGGTGTCACTACGTCCTTTTGGAAGGCTCGTGGCTGCAGGTCACTGGCAAGCACTCGCTTGTATTTCTGCTTCCCCAGACGTCGATGGTAACGCTGGAGGTGCCAGTGCCGTCCTGTTTGGAATAACAGCTTGGTGGGGTTTGGAACATAGTGGAGATGCCTTCAAAAAAATCTGGCCTTGTTGAGGGGTCTTGATACGATTGTGCCATGATGAGTCGTGTGAGAAAGCCGGGGTCAAGTTTTATTAAGAAAAGTCCCTTTGGTGTCTGGCAGAAATGAATTAGGTTGCTGTAAGGGACTGAATTAAAAATAGGAACCACAAACGCACATTTCCACCGGATTGCTTTGTCCGTCCCTTGTTGTTGTCGTCTAGGTTTGGAAGGGAAGGGAATTGCTCTGGTCTAGTCCTGGTGTTGCCGTGAGGGTGAGGAACAGCTGAATCCAAACCAGGAGCTCGATAGCAAAACCAGATCCAAAGCATTTGGGATAGGTTAAATGAACTGCACAGTAAAGGTCTCGCACCTCCCCTTTACCCACCCCACGTCTTTTAAAAGCGGGACATGCACTTATTTTAATGGTGAATCCTGGAAATGCAGGAACTCAAGTGGAGCCTGGGGGCTCTGCTGTCCCCGGGCCGGGCGAGCGTTCATCCCCTCGCAGCTGCCACCTCCCCAGGAAGGCACCAGAACCACCCCACCTTCCTTCTCCTGAGGCTTAACACACAGATAGACACCTCCTGAGCCTTAAAGAGGGCGTTTATTGCCCTGAGAGAAAATAATACATATATTGAATGAGTCTGGCTCGTTCTTTGTTCACAGAAATATCGGTGCGCCGTCCCCATCCGTGCCGTGGGGTGTTGGTTATTCTGCTGGGAAGTGCTTGGCTCTCCCAGCCAGAGAGAGATGGGAGGAGGGTCCAGTGGAAGTGGAACCTGAAGTAGTAATGTTTAGCAATTTCCTGAACACCACCTTACATGCAGCTCAGGCAGAATGTTATCTATTTAAAGAAAAAAGTGGGTTTTTTTAATCATTTGGACACAATTTTTTTTTTTTAGAGGGGTTTATTATCCTCAGTAAGCCTGGGATAAAACCCTTGTGTAACCTATTAATCTAGGATTGCCATCTGCATGCGTGTGTGTGCTTGTACGTATGCATCGCCATATACATACACAGATGGATGGAGCCCCAAACTCTCTTAATCAGGAATCTCTCTTTAATGACTGGAAGGGAATTGTGCGTGTCGGTCTTTTGAGAGATAAAGGCGTGATGAGATAGCAACAGGGGTGTTTGATCTCTGTACAAATTGCAAAGGAATCTAGAGTTATCGCTCTAGCGTGTAGATGGATGGATAGATAAGTAGACAATGGAAGAATAGGCGGATTAAAGACGGACTGGGATGAATACGGTAAATGGCTGGAGAGGGCGCCCTGTTAATAAATAGGAGTGTAGCGCTGCTGTTCAGGCTTCAGCCATCTTCCTAGGTTTGAAAAAATCTAGCAACTTGATTTTATTGTGGATAGTGCAAGCGCAAGAGGCAGACACAGCTGTATGCATGGGTGAAGTTTAAAGCAATCGCTTTCTTGTTGTAGCTCCTCGTGGCTGCATGGTTATGCCCTGGTTAGTCACCAGGACTTTTCTTCGACTTCTTCATAATTCTGTATTCTTTATCTGCTGTATCCTAAATGTGACGTTAAACTACATGCCCCCCCTTCCACTCCAGAGATGTTTTAAACAACAGTAAAAGCAGAGGGGCTGCGCCTTACCCCTCCTCCCTGGCCTTCCTCACGCGCTGGTCAGGAGGTGAAGTTGTCTCCTTTCCAAGGCTGTTCAATACCTCCTGTATCATCTCTAACGAGAAATTACAGGTCAAGCAAAAGCAACGCTTGGGATTCAAACTTAGATTTGTCTTTTGGATCTCCACCGCTGGCAGAGCTGAGTCCCAATCCTGCTATTAGCCGAGAGGTCAGTGTGTGCAGAGTGAGCCAAATGTTATCGTCCCCGCTTCCCTGGTATAGATGGATTTGGTGATCGGGACATGGGGACGTGCAGCGGATTCCATCCCTACTGAACCCAGCCCAGTGCAGCCAGCACAGCACCATCGATGCCTGGCAGCCTGAGGGGAACGTCCAGGGCATCTCACTTCTGCACGCTTGGGGTGGCAAGCCAGGGTCCGAGGACCGTCCTTGGAGTCAAAGGTGTTGGGGTCACGCTTTCAGCATACCAATGTACGTAGGGCTTCAGTGGTGAGGAAGGCTCCTCTCCAGGCTGACAGGGTGTTTGGCTTTATAGGAAGAGCAACAGCTGCCACATGGATCTGGGATGGCTCCGGTTGTGCCGGGAGTTGGTGTTGGATGAGCTGAAGGGGGTGCCAAGAGCGGGAGGGATGTGAGCAGTTGGTGGCAAGAAAGTGGTAGCCAGGGGTGGGCTTTTCCTTCAGACCCTGCAGAAGTGATCGAAGCTCGGATGTGTAAGAGGGAAAGCTGCGACAGTTCTTGGGCTGCAGCTTCCGTCGTGCGCCAGCGTGGGGTTTGCTCCTGAAAGGGGAGAGAGGGCTTCTGCGCAGCCGTGGGCGCAGAGGAGGGGCGGTGGCGTGTCTGTTCAGGTGCCTGTTGTGATACTGCAATAAAAGTGATTGAACTTGTTCTGGTTTCCTTCTTAGGAAGTTTGGGAGCAGTCTCCCGTATCCCTTTCCCAACGGATGAACTTGTTGAGATAGTAAGACAATTTTCTCAGCGCCTGTGAGGGTATTTACTTTTTCCATTTCAGTTCTACATCTGTTCAGTTACTGACTTGGAATTTGCAACTATCTTATTTAGGAGAAGGAATTGATTTCTCATTCTGTTACTGCTTCTCGTGGTATAATTAAAGCATATTGCAACATGAAGAATTTCTTCTGGCCTGGGAACTGGTTTGCCACTTGGGTAATTCTGTAAACCAAGAAAGGTTTTTCCTTTTCCTCTGGAATGTAAATTATAGTTACATCTACTTTAAAGTCTTTGTTCTGCTGCAGGGGACTGAAGGGGCTCTTGGTTTAGGTTTGTGCAGAGGCGTAGGGGCCTTTGCAAATCAATCCCTTGGTGATTTGGCATCCAGGCTGTTGCAAATTGTCTGATGCACAAGCTGGTTTTGCCCAGCGTGGTGTAAATGAGAACTGGGACAAGCCTGCCTCCCTCCGAGCCCCCGAGAAGGGCTCTCTTCAGCCGAACGCCCTCTCTGCTGCTCTGAGCTGACCCCCCTGGCCCATCGCTGCGGGGAGCTGCAGCTTCGTGCGGCAGCACCAGGTTGGCCGTGGGTGTCCCGGTGCCCCCTCTGCCCTCACGGCCCTGGCAGGACGTCCCACGGCAGACGGAGCGAGGGACGTGCAGCGTCTCCGCTGCCTGGGGCTGGGGATGAGGTGGTCAGGCTGGACTGGGCGGGTTGGGGTTGCCACGTGCCAGGACTTGGTCTGGGGTCTGCGGGTGGCCCTGGCAAGGGGGGCTCGGGGCTCGGTGGCCTTCCAGCAGCTGTGCTCGAGCAGAGAAAGAGTAATTCAGAATTGACCTTTGGACGTAGCATAAAGGGAGAGTTATGTTAAAGGGAGGGGCGAGGAGGGCTTAGAGACATTCATTAAACTGCGAAAAGAATTGGTTCAGGATTTGCATATAAATGATGTCAGAAATGCCTTGAGATCCCCCTGCTGCGGGAGAGGGCTGTGCAGGGGTGGGCGCTGGCGGCAAGGTTGCAGCGAGGGGCCGGGGGGAGTGAGCGCTGTCTAAGGCAGCGCGGGTGCTCACCCTGGGGGTCCCTGGTGACGGGACCAGCGTTGGCCAGGGCCGGGGTCAGCCCTGAATCCTGCCGGGGCTGCTGCTGGGTGAATCCACTGCTGTGGGATACTGCTCCTCGGAGCAAACGCTGAAATATGCCCTGGATGCTCTCTCCATAAAGAAAATCTGCGCTGTAGGCTGTTCTGGAGGGATGGATTGGGCTCTGTTCTCGATGTCTCTCTCACCTTTAATGAAAGAGGGCTCTGCAGCTGAGATTCCCTTGTAAAACCGCTATCTGCACTTTAACCCTGATCCTCCGTAAGGAATCGTATCAGTGTTGATCTAGAGCCCTGGCGATGGTCCTTTTCCGTAAAAATATTACCTGCAATGATTTACTCCTTCCACTGTGTGCTAGCATCGCTAATAAACTTGCTGTCAAAGCTGTCTGTTGGAGCTCATATTAAGAGTGAGACAGAGAGATTAAAAAAAGACCCTTGGATCAATAAGAAGCAAGAGTCCTCCCTACTGCCCTGCTGAAAATGGGCATTAATGGACTGTCACTTAGTGTTTAATTAAAATAAAAGGCAAGTCAGCTCTCTGCCAGATTTCAGGCTGGTGCTGTCTGGCAGAGCAAGCCCTGAAAGACTGAGCTTGTAGCAAGCACTCCGATTTCATTTGCTCTTTCATTTGCTCCCATTTCTTTGCGGCGAGGACCGGTGCACGGTGCAGCCAGGGTGTACCACGCACATCCTGGAGCCTGGAATCATTTATGCTTAATCACACCACGAGCACATCGCGTCTATCATCGCGTTCAGAAACCGCAAGTTAGGATGTGATTTCAGCAGCTTACGAGCAGCAGTAAAAGGCTGCGTCAATGGGACTGTTACGTGCAGTTTTTTTCAATGTCTTTGTGGTCCCTCTGCTGAGGCTGAGGATGTCCTGGTCTGAAGCAGAGACGGAGAGCATAAAACCTGCTGGTTATCTTCTCTGGTAAAACAAATCTGTGAAAAGCTTTGCAGTATGAATTGCACTGAGCCCGTCAAAGTAGCACCCGTGCCAGCTAGGAGTTTTTTGTGGAGCCGAGATCGGGTCTCTGCAGGTCCTCCGTTATCCCTCTTTGCCCTTAGGAGCTTGTACGTGGTATCTGCTCTTTGCTTACGGTCCTTCTGGCCCGTCTGCTGTCAGCAGGTATCTTTAGGTATCTAAAAGCGCAAGGACCAGCGCGGTTCGGCTCTGATGGTCTGAGTCAGCCCCTGCCTGGCCCTGAGCGATGGGACCTTTTTCCCCCCAGATGACTGAGCACTTTGTTTTGGTTACCTGTGGCACATCCAAACCAGATGTCCCCGCCTGTTCTCACGGAGGTATTTATTGGCGATGGGCGTCTCGGTTCCCTTGCTTGTCACTGGGGGTTTCTCTGTTTTTTTTCTGGCCAAATCGGGACACCTCAGATGGTTTTTTTTCTGTGCCAGAATCGTTCTCCGGAGCACCCCGGTGTGTCTGTTGGCTAAGGACGGAGGGCTCTGCTGCCTCTTTCCTCCCACGTGCTCTTCCTGATCTTGCAGTGTGAGGAGCAGGAGGGAGCCGAGTCTGTTTTTGTTGCTACAGACTCTGCTTTAATGTCTTCTCATGTATTTTAAGTTTTGCATGGAGTGATGCAATGGAAATCAGAAGGCAGAGATGGTAATGGGATTTTCCTAGCAGCGATGCTTGTGTTTCCTGACCTCCCAAGGGAGCTGTTGTAGGCCCATCACCGCTGCTCTAGTGTCAGGGCAGACTCGGTGTCATTGTAAGTCTTCGCAGCTTTTGTAAGCCTTACTCTTCTGCCGAGAAGATTTCATTTTGTATTTGCTTCTCTAACTGGCTTCCTACTGTATTGGTTGGGGTTTTTTTTGAAAGATTCACTTAGTTCCCAGCTGTTGTTCCAATTCTCTTTGTCACTCACCTTCCTGTACTCCATGTGATATTTATTTCTGTTCCGTAAGGGTTTTGCATCTCAACACGGGGGATGGTCACGCCAGCTCAAAAAAGGATAGAACAAAAATAAGAGACTGGAGAGCGGTGATGAGAGTGATTAGCGTCACCGAGCGACAAGAACAGTATTGCTGAGAGTGCAGGAGAGCAGGTAGGCAGAGGATGGAGATAGGGAGGCTGATCAACAGAGCTTAGAAGAAAGAGCAGTTTTTCCTTTCTATTCTTCAGTGATGAAATAAAGGGATTGTCAAAATCAACGCATTGATTGATGCAAGGCTGACGGAAGGCGTCTGTCCTGTGTTGTACTGCTGATCTGTACAGTTCAGTACTACAAATTGTCGTTATGAATCCAGGAGATTATGAAGAGTCAAAAGTCATTACTGTTCATATAACTGCCTGGAGGTACTCACGCACATGAGACATAATTATAAACCAGGAGATTTTTTTTCTTTTCTTTCTTTCTCCTTTTTTCCTGTGCCATCGGGTTGTTGCTGTTTGATGTTTGTTTGGCTCCCCGCCTGCTCCATCTATCAGGTGGAGTAACAACATTTTGAAGGTGATGTAATTCCCCGGGTTCACAGCTCACCTGATGTTTGATCACTGTTCTGTGCTAACTTGCTAATTTTTGTCTTTTTTTTTTTCCTCCCCCCTTTAAGCTTGAGCCAAAATGCTGGTGGTGGCGTCATTTGTGGAAGGAGAGATGGTTTGTGCTGGCACAGCCCATCTGCAAAGGGGAGGGAAAAATACCTGATACAGAATATTCCCGTCATCCTCCCGCCGCTGCTTCCAAAAGCCTGTGTCCTCGCCAGCCTTTCCCTGCTTAGCTCCTTTCTGTCTTAACGTGGATGAAGTGGGGCTCCGGCCGGCCTGAGCCTACCTGTGAGTAGCATCCGCTGTTAGCACACCCTACTAAAGGCTCTGGTTTAGCTGATTAGGCTCTGGCTCAGCTGGACAAAAGTTTTTAAGCAGCTCATGTTGACGTTGAGAAGGCAGCTAAGTTTTACTGCTCAGCATTGCTGCCCCGTTGCGTTGTAGGTTACGGCAGCGTGAGGCGCGGGCTTTTCCAGGCAGCGGAGGAGCTGTGAGCTGCTCTCTCTTCCCGGCCTGTTCCCCTCAACGCAGACGTGGGAACCTCCGGCAGCTAACAAGGGAGAGCTCCGTCTGCCCTGGCCATGAGCTTCAGATGGGACCTTTGGCTTTCGCTGCCTTCTGCTCTGGGTAAGTGTGTTTCTTCACTGAGATTTTTTACGACTTGCCTGCAGGCTTGGAGCTGTCCCCGTAGCCGGGACGGCACCTGGACTCCAGACTGAGCAGGCAAGGGGACGGGATCTGCTCCTTCTGAAGCCACCATTCCACGTAAGGGAAACCGACAAGTCAGCAGAAATGGAGATCACCAAAGGCTTTAAACCTCAAGGTAGGCACAACCCGTGCACCCGTGGCTTCTCCTTGAGCCATGGTCCTGGGTACGCTCGTGCCAAAGTCCACGCTGCTACACCTAAACTAGCAGCAAGCATACGCCTGTGTCACTGCAGCTATTTGGCCAAAAGCTCTCCAAAAGAGCTTGTTTCTTTGCAACCGTGTTTGGCTTGTAACGGTGGCCTATTTTTAGAAGGAGCATAAGCACAGCAGAGGGAGAGCAACCTGCTACCTGGCCCTGGGCGCCAGCGCAAAGGGTTTTTTGCAGTCGCTGCGTTACACAGAGCAACTGCTTCACTCATTGCCCGCTCCTACCAACAAACAGGTTTGCAGTCAGGCCTTTCAGACAATCTTCCTTTAATACAAAGTCAATATATCTACATACACAGTGGTATGAAAACCACTTACTGTTTCAGTTTGAAATAACAGTGTGAAAGCAACAGCACTTTGCTCTCATACAAAGAAAAAAACCTCCCCCCTCCCCCCAACTCGTCCAGTAAGATTTTGCTGCAACATACTTAGAAATTTGGGCAACTTTCACACAAATAAGAAGTAAAATCTTGAAGAAGCCTTTCGTTTGTTTCTGGGTTGTGGTTTGTTTTTTTTTTTTTTCAGTTAAAGACAGGAAATAGATTGTTGTGGGGTCTTCTGGGTAGCACTTGGTGGCCATGATTACCCCCTCTAGAAAAATAAAAAAAGGAAAAGTCACAGGCAAGCAGTGTTCAGGGCAGCGCGTCTTTTCCAAGACACGCTGTCCTCTGTGCACTTCTGCAAGAAAACTCCTTGTCACGTACACTTGCAAGAGCATTATATCTACAACCCAGTGCACGGACAGACTTGGTCGGTTACCTACAATACACCTTTGATGTTAAAAAAGAAAAACCCAAAACCAAAAACCTGTGTGCGCTCTGATGTGTGCCATGGCTCCGAAATCGCTGTCTTTCTGTCTTCAGCCATCGTAAGACACTGGTATTGTTTAATCTCCCAGTTCACCCCTGGCCCTGTTAAGTCCGGGCAACACGGCCACAGCTGAAGGGGAGCGGGTTGGCGCGGCCGCCGTGCCTAGGCCTGCCTGCTAATCTCACGCCCTTCCAGAGACACATGATATGTCTGCGATTTAAAACAAAAGAACCCCCCAAAAATCCAGAAAGGACATTTTGTTCTTACATGAGCAAGTTAAACCTTTTAAATGGTAGAAAAGCAATATGTAGAAGTAGCAATTTGCACTGCATTTTTATATATCACAGCCATTACACATAACATTTCTACAGTGAAAAAATAGACTGTCTTTGAACATAATATGAACAAATAAGCAAATTTTTCTTTTAAATTCATTTACTGATATTCTTTGTCTTTTTTTTTTTTAAAAAAAAGGAAAAAATACACTATTTAAAAAAAAAAGGTAATGTCACTTGTTACAGTTACATCGATACTTTAAAGAAAGCCACTCACAGTATATGCCACTGAATGCATCTTACTTGATCTTTCCCAGTTACTTATACAGCTAGGGCATGTTCGTAGCTGTGCCCGTGGGCTTGGTGTGACGTGGTACCGGGACAGTCCTGAGAGTATCTCTGCGTGGCTCCCGGAGAGCCGCTGTGTTCAGAGGTGAGGGGTTGGCAGCAAGAAGCAGTTGGCTATCGGTCGGATAGAAATTTCTTAAGGGTGCTTCTCGGGCTCCTTTCAGAGAGCTGCTCCTGGCCTTCTGCGGCAGGAACTGGCGGGGGCGGCACAGCTGCTTGCAGCAGAAGTGGGGTTGTGTGAATGTGCAAAGAGAATGGGAAAGGGGCTGCCTTTCTTTACGGGGTGTCCCACCACTGCTCAAATTAATGCCTTTGTGTGAGCTGGATGTGCTGACAAGGGGGAACAGAACCAGCAGTCAGCGAACCCAGCCCGGAGGAGCTGCCATCTCTGCCTGTCCCACCGGTGTGCAAGGGGAGGGGGCCACACCACACAGCCAGGTCTGGGTTTTATATCTCTCTCTCTCTCTCTTTCTCTTTCTCTATAATTTTAAATATCCTAAAAAATAAAATTTTGGAATTAGAAGAAATGAGGAATGTTCCAAGTATTCAAAATGTGAGCTATAAAACCTCTCGCGTGGCAGGGGCATTCAGTGAATGCTGTTTGCAAGGTGCCTGCAAGCCCAGAATCATCCCAATGTTGATACTGAGGTTATTAAGACTCCAGCTAGAAGAACTCCTGACCCTAAGTTTGCCTACGTGTTGAGATTTAGTTCCTTTTCTTATCTTTTACAGAACCCCTTCGATTCTGCAAGTGACTTCCTTTAAAGACTGCCAACTATATTAGTAAATAAACTGAACTCTAATGATGTAACCAAAGTCGGTTTCCTTCCCTTCTCCAGCGTAACGTTTCGCAAGGTGTGTTTTAGCTTTTGGATCTGTTTCATGATGTCCATACGTCCTCCACAGCGAACACCACTTGAGGTAACAAGAGCAGTTCACCACTTAAAGCAGTCCTTCAGCAATCTCCTGAGCTGCCTCTTCACGGTCCAGGTTACAACATGGAGTTCCTGAAGGGGTGTTCCTTTCAATCCTTCCCCCTGCTCCCCAATGCATTGTCCAGATGAAAAGGTACTTCTTCTGATTCAGTTTTGTAAGTTCAAGCGCTCCTCCTGGGTCAAAAGAGGCTTTCCAGGACTTAAGTGGTTGGTAAAGTCTGCACAACGGATGGCTTTTTATGTTGCATAGTGATCAAAACTTCCCAGATACTCCAGAGCTGCCTGGTAACAGAACTGGTATTCATCCTGCAAACAGTGAAGAGAAACGGCTTCAGAGGTTTGAAACAGCCCTTCAGGATCCCTGCCCTGCTTTCCAGCTAGCACATACTTGGGCAGGAACCATGCGCAGAATCTTTTATTCTCAAAGAGCTGCCAACTACTGGGAAAGGAAACCCCTTCCCTTTATTGTTCGTGCATCTCATCGATGCCAATCATCCCTCCACCAACCCTTCTGGCTCTGCAGCCAGCGCGGGCTGGGTCGAGAGGCAGGTGAATCCCCTGTACCCTCAGAGGCAGGGATGAGGTAAGAATCAGGGCTGGCAGACTGGGATGAAATCTTTAAGAGACTTTAGAACAATGGGAATTTTTTTTTTAATTAGTTAAGTAAAATCAGCAGTGCAGCCCTGGGCTTGCTTACTCTTCAGGTAAGGTTTTGCTAGTGGTTAGAAAGGCAAAAAGCCCGAGGGATCGGTCTGCAGCCGTGGTGCTTTGCTACTCAGTCCTCTAAACTGTGACAGAGGATGGGATCCCCACCCGCCCTTACCTCTGTTTGCACCATAGCAGGTCGTTGTGTTCGCAGCATCTTTACTGTCTGGAAAATATCTACAACACCCTCATAACGCATTCTTTCCAGGACGATACTCAGTGTGATAAACACTCCAGTCCTGCCCACGCCAGCACTGCAGGAATGGGAGGGAAAAAAGGAAACCGTATGTTACAACCTTCAAATGCTTTCCTAAACGCTGAGGTTATGGCATGGTTGAGCTAACAGCCGTGTCTTATGAACGTGTGAGAACCGGAGAGCCTCAGTCAGTCCTCGGTAGGCAGGAAATAGTAAAAGTGCCAGTGTGTGACCCAAGCAAATGTTTGAGAGACTGACATTAAAAAAAAAAATCAGGAGTTTTGGGTAGTGGTAAACAGCATTCAGTGTGAAAATTATTACTAATATGTGACATTAGGCTTTTTAAGTTATTTGAAGAATGCATTATCCTCTGCTGCCCAGGGGTACGAAGGTACAGTTCTTGCTCTCAGCAGACACAAGCCAGCAGCATTAGAGGTGCAGAACTGGTATAAAACCACTTCTAATTCTGCAAGTCAAATATTGATTACTACTGTGGTTCCCATTTCCTTCAGAGTATCAGCATTTCATAGCTCTCCCGTAGATATAAAGGCTCAAAGGCTTTACGGGCAGTGCTCAGGTCTGAAGGGGGATGAGTTTGGTTGGCAGAAGCAACAGTGTTTGGGACCCCCCCCTCCAGCCACCCCCAAGAAATCTGCCTGCGAAGATGGGGTGGGAAAGGAGGAAAGGAGGGAGATAGCTGCAGGATTTTAATCTCTTCTGCATCCTGAGATGAATGAGATGTTTCCATTCGCGCGTGCCTACCTGCAGTGGACAGAGATGGGGCCATCCTGGCCAAACTGTTCCTTGGTCTTATGTACCTGCCCAATGAAATCGATAAAACCTTCTCCTGATTTTGGCACGCCTTGTTCTGGCCAGTCAGTGAACTGGAACTGACGAACAGTTCGTGACTGACCGTCCTGGGGGAGAAAACAGCAATATTTAAACCATCCTGTATTTGTGGTGCTAAATACAAAAGGCAAAAAACCCCATTTTGTTGCTAGTTCATTAAGGGGCACAAAAAGCTGAGCCAACTTTGTGTTATAATTGAGTGAACATATACATACACACATATATATACAAAATATATATATAATGATGCAGCTGCTCCTGTCGCAGTTGATGTTTCTGGAGTCGGCTCGTCAGTACAGATCTATACTCCTGGCAGGTGTGCTGAAAGCTCTGACCACAGCAAAGACTGCACAGATGGAGCCTTCAGCAAAGGAACATTCAAGGTGAGGTTATGGCCTCTCTATCAATCTTGAGGAAGAGTTGCCGTAGTGTCAGAATTACAGCTGACAGGAAGATAAATCTTGTTCTACCAGGACTGATGAGGCATCCTCCTTCTCAACCTTGCAAATAGAATTATCAGGTTCTAAAATACTGGCAACCTCAAAAGCAGAGGACTCTACTTTGAGAGTGAGGGTTACATTTGCTAAACAAATTTCAGAAGGTACCGAAATGTTCCTTCGGAGGCTAAATCTGACATCAAATCCAAGATTATTTGAGTGAATGTGCCCCTTCAAATATGAGTAAGGGCAGTTCCTCTTAAAGCCAGAGGAGAAGTGTACATTTTCTGTAGGGTGCAGAGTATCCTTTGCAAGTCTGTTTTCTTATTAGCTGTTTGGGGAGATACTATTTTCTGCTTTCATCTCAAGTAAGCGCCAATTGAAACAAAAAGCTTGGTACATCTCTAACAAAGTGACTCACTGCTGTGATTAGTGAGCAGAGGTTAGAAAACTACCTTCCATTTGTAAGAAGATATATTCAAGTACAATCTGTTTGTGTGTTCTGTTCCTCATCACAACTAAGCTCTCCTCCACCGATGATAATCCCAGACTTTCACAGAGAAAGGGTTTACACCTCAGTCTTTCTTACAGGAGCCAAAACACGCCAAACTCACTTTTTTTTTTTTTTTTTTAATGTAAGCCACCTTCTCTATTGCAAAGGTTTGAACCACTCCAGCCCACCCCAGCTATAACCCTCGCAAGCACAGACTGCACGTTGTGCAGCACTTACTTACTTACCCTGGCATCAGTGACCTTGAATTCTCGCAGGATGTACTGAGGCATGTTGTATTCAGCCATGGGATCTACTACAAAGTACTGGTACCGGGCAGAGCGCTCTGCTGGCCAGTACTGATGGCACTTTTCCTGCCAAGGAGAAAGGTCTCTGTTAGCCCTTGTGCTGTAGGCTTCCCCCCCATAACTGCCCTTACTGCGCACTTACCCGACCCATCTCGCGAAGCTTAGTCAACATCACGACAATGGTGGAGTTGTTCTCCCATAGCATCCGCCAGAAATCTTCAGTGGTCTCTGCCAGCGGCCCTTGAGTAGCAATGTATGCCTTCTGTTGTCTGAAACAGCGCACAAACCGAAGGGGTGGGTCAAGGGGGCACCGTGAATCGCTTGGGCAGAAGCTTTGGGAACTGCATACAAAGGCTGACGAGTAGGAGAACAAATGGAAATGCTGGGGAAGAACTAGAACAGTGCAAGGTCTAAAGGGGTGGGATTTTGTGCTCGTTGCCACAGAAAAAAAAAAACCAACCCAACCCAATGGTGAAGCTTTCTCCAAATACCATTTCCAAGGGGTAAATCCAGATTACTCTAGCCTGATGCCTCATATGGAGGAAGGTGTAATGCTGCATGCCCGATTCTTGGAACTGGAATCCACGTTTTCTGGGCCTGAGTAGCACCAAGAATTCAACTGCCAGGCACAGAGATGCCCTAACCCCAGTGCCACAGCCAGGGCCAGGACTGCTGCATGCACCTGGAGGTGAGGCAACATGCGCATGGGGTTGCTTTGTTCCCTCAGTTAGGGCTCGGCTTTAGCTGGCCAGGCTCCGAGCACACCAGCGGAGGGCTGCAGCCCGTAGGGCTGGAGCACATGGCATGTATTGCCTGTGGGAAGCTGTCAGAATTGTAACGTCCCCAAATCACAGAAGTAATAAAAAGGCTACTCTGTTTTTAGAAACCTCCCAACGGCAAAATCCACCCCCTCGCTGACACTCTATGTTTAGGACCTGCACCTGGAGAGGGGTTTGGTTTGCTGTAGGGGATAAGTTATTTTAAGACCACAGAGAATAAAGCTTGTCAGAAGCTGTATTTGAGGCTATGTGTGGGTTGCTGGCCATGAACAAGAGGGAATTTCCCTCTAGCATTGCACCACCGCGGGCGGTATAGCTAGGTGAGGGGTCAGAATAACAGACTACCTGTTTTAAGGCCTAGTCCATCCCTTAGTACTTCTGCATCCTCAGACTCATACACAGAAAACTCCCTGACCGCGGCAGGGCAGGGAGGTGCTGTTTACCTGTAGCCATCAATAAAGCTGGCATTGATGTAGTCTGACCCTTCCACTCCTCTGATGGGCTGAAGGCAGACCCGTGTGGTCTCGTATGGCATGATGTTGACAAGGCGATTCTTGAATTTGTTGCATGGGAGGTTGGCGCTGATGAACCTGGACGTGTGGGCTTTGGAGTTGGCTAGTCGCTGAAGGCAAAAGCAGTCACAACCATTTGTTCAGCTTTATTTTTTTTTGCTTGAGCCCCACGCCAGCCCACTTAACCTGCCCTCCATGTTCCACCACGTTGTTCTGCCTTGTGTGCCCTCCTTTTTTTTTGGGGGGGGGAGGATGGGGACAGAGTCTGAGACACCTTTCCCCCCGCAAAACTTTCAAAGAAAAAAAAAAAAGCGCTTAAGAACCCAATCTAAAGAGTGAGCAAATTCAATCTGGATTTGAAATGACCAGACAAGCCTCCTGCAGCGGCAGGTAGATCTCCCCAGGGAACTGCGGTAGCATAAGTCAGAAAAGTAATTACTTCTCTAACACGGAACCAAGAAGTTCCCATCAGTCTTGTAAAGGCTCCCTGCCTGCTACACATGTCTGCCAGCAGAAAAAAGCTCCTGTGAGGAATACAGAGCCTTCCCCAGTGACTACTGTCCCCATTCAAGCATCTACCATTACCTTGAACTCCAGCTCCATGCCTGTTACGTGCTCTCCAACTTCAATCTGTGCCAGTTTCTGGATGTAGGTGTAGAGATTCCTAGCTGGGACCTCTGTGTTGCCGCAAGCAACAGCCTCGAGCAAGGCATCGTGTATAAAGCTGTACTGGTCTTCTGTCTGTACCATGTAGTTGCGCTGTGACCTCATGAGGGTGACATGCCCATAAATGTCCACTGTCTTCTCATGTTTTATCCTCTCTAGCATGGCGTCGATCACAATGAAGCAGCCGGTCCGTCCAACGCCCGCACTGGAAAGAAAAGGGAAAAAACAGTGAAGCGATGGACTATTCTGCCACTGAAGAAAGATACTCCAAAAGGCCACCCGCGAGTGAGGATGTTCCCACTGCCACAAACAGCAGTAAACACAGGGTAGAAACAGATGCACAAGGCAGAGAGTGAACAACAAATGCCCTCAGTGACTGGGAAGGAACCAAGGCCTTGTGAACACAGCTACTGATGGGCTGAGGCAAAGGAAATCTGGCAAACGAGCCCAATGTGTGGGTGCTTGCCGCCGCATGAATTTTGTTGTATTCAAGGAATTTGCCTAATGAAACTGGTGCTGGTGAGTGCTACTGCCCACTCACCTCAGCGTGTTGCTCTTGATTGTGCCGGAGGGTTTGGGACAGTTCTACAGCGTGCAGAGGAGGACAGTGGTGACACCAAAGTCACTACTGCTCTGAGTCACTGGTGCTCTAGTGCGTGAGCACAGTGCTGCACCGGGGCCGGTGAAGCCTGCAATGGAACCTAAAAAGCTGTTTATCTGAGCCCCACCTGGGCCAGTGCTGCCACAATGGCAGGATCAGAGGCTGGATCCTGGATCAGAGCCAGCGGATGGGAAGGTCCCTTCATCTTCTGTGCCAGTCTGTACGCAGAAGTGCTCAGGCTTAGACCCGAAGAGTTTGCAACATGCAGAGGTTTGCTTCGAGGCTCAGCTCAGTTTAGCAAAAACTTTCGCAACCAAGTTTGGTCTTATGTCACCCGAGGAGAGGACGGAAGATGAAAAGTTGCCTCTGGTGATGTGCCTATTGCCCCTCCATACTGATCTGCCCCGTTTCTTCTGCCTCTGCATCTGTGACATCCCCAGGATGAGAGCTCTCCCGGCAGACACACAATTACGACAATTCTAGGTAGGGGGCTCTAGGCCTGAAAAAAAGGCTGGCACGATCTAAGGGCTTAAAAAGCATGTTTAATCACTCAGATCTTCCAGCAGCTGAGAAACTACTGATGTTGTAATGAGTAACATGCGTCACCTCTTCTCCTAAATGTTTTTGTGCATCGAGGTAACATCAAACTTGCGTGTATTGGCATTTGTGAATCAGCAGGGCTCTGTCGGTCTATGCATTTGCCGCTGCTAATAAAGGGTTTCCTTTTACTATTCCAGTGCAGTCCCTTTTTTCATAAAGCCCCCTTGATCTCTGTTAATTAGACTGCCTAACACCTGAACCAAGCAGGTGACTGGAGCTTTGGCATGAATTTAGCAGCTGATCTGGGAGCCGGTTCCTGCACGTTGTGAGCTGACAGCTCTCTTTATTCATTTTCTGAGAGGTGCACGATAATTGCCATCTGCAAGGTTAGTGATAAGTAGCCCGCTTACAAAGACTGTTTAAATGGCATCCTCTAGGAGAGGCAGGATTAGCTTCCCCCAGCAGCCTGTAAAATTCAGATGTCTTTCCTCAATGCTGAGGGACCTGCAGGGTCCTCCACACTCTCCTGAGGAACACAGGGATTTATCTAAGTTGAGGCTGCAAGCGTTCCTTGTTGGGTTGTAAATTGAATTAGGGAACGCGTGCCTGTCCATAGGGGCCTTCAGTTTGTCATTATCAGAATGACTGCACACTCAAAAACCCCCCTCTTTCAGTCACTGTCGGCTCTCCCTTTGACAGCTGAGGCAACTCTGCCTCCTAAACACCCGATGCAGCAACACCAAGCAGCTTCCTCGGTCGCACTCGATTTCCTCCTTTCTCGCTGTGACAAGAAACAACCCCTACACACAGAACCAGACACCGGTACAGCACAGGGTGCTTCCCGTTGCTAACAAGGTCTAAGTCATTTGGTGCAAACTAAACCACTCATCATCATCTCGGGCAATTCTGCGCTCAATGAAAACCCCAAGTATCTTTCTCAGATGCTGGCTGGCAATCCACTTTACAGGACAGCTCTCGCCTGCTGGGTACTCGCTAGGAGACTCTACACATCTCCTAGGTGCAACCAACATCCTTCCGAACTTCTGCCTCGCTCGCAGATGGCCCCGTGCAAGAGTGAGGTGAAGGAAATCAGTACCTGCAGTGCACCACAATGGGACCAGCATCAGGGGGGTTGCAGGTTTTCACCCGTCTCAGAAAAGCCAGGAATGGGGTGGGATACTCAGGCACACCGTGGTCAGGCCACGCTGTGAACTGGAACTGGCGGACCTCCCGCTTCTCACTGGAGCCATTCTGCAAAGACAAAAGAGCACCAAAAGTATGTGAGGTACCGGCACACTGCCATACCCTGCCTGTGCTGTGTATGGAGAGCGTGCCGTAGCCCCATCACTGGGGAAAAAACAAGAATGGGAGAAAGCTCACCTTATGAAGGGAGAACGTCCGAACGCAGAACGTGGCCAATTCAATGGTATCGAGTAACGTCACTTGAATCATTCCATAGGTGTCTGTACCTCGGCCTGGCCAGTACTGGTCACACTTTATCTGGAAGACAAAAGGCATTGCTGAATGCTGGAACAAACCCTACGCTGCAGGGGAAGCTCATTCCAGAACTGCCCTGATGTTGTTACAGGTGAAGCTGGCCAGGTCGCAAAGGGGAGGGAAGGTGCAAGAAAGGTCTTTCCAGAGCACCAGGACAGGGACAGACCCGGCATGAAAAGCCCCTACTGCCTAAGCACAGGCTTTGATGCACCACATCAGTCATGTAGACAATAGACTGGAATGATCCTGAAGATCAGAGTGAATGTACCGGGGCTTGTTAAACAAGAGAACTGAATGTGAAACTTGCCACATGATTAGCTCTGAGACACACCTACAAAGCATGCAATGGGATTGAGTGTCCTCGCCTCTTGGAGTTGCAAAGGAAGCTGCAGCTTTCCAGGGTGAATGGTTTGTGTTGTTTTGGTTTTTTTTTTAAAAAGCAATGAATCACTGAACTTTCAGGGTGCTGGCAAAGCAGGCAGAAATCCCCCACTGACATAAATGTGGGCTGCAGATCAAAGGGATTTGCTGTTCCCCAACTCTACCCTCCAATCCCCCAGATTATGACTAACTAGTCATTCCTCTCGTGCATCTTACCCGTGATTTCTCCTCCAGCTTAGTCATCATAACAATAGTAGCTGAACGCTGCTCCCACACCATCCTCCAAAAGTCTCCAAAGGTCTCTGGCAGAGGCCCCTGCGTGGCGATGTAGGCGTTCTGCTTCCGGTAGCCATCAATGTAGTTGGCGTTAATGTAATCACTGCCCACAATTCCTGTATTAAATCGGCAAAAGCAAGTTAGTGAGTTGCGCAGGACTTCATACAGTTGGAAGCATGAGGAGATCTTTGCAGGAATGTTGTTAGAGAGAATTCCCTTGCAAAAACACCAGAGCCTTCATGGCTTGGTGGGTTAGAATCACAGCTGGGAGTAACACGCTCTTTGCAAGTTCTTCCCAGCTGAAGCTCCTGCCCTGAAGGTCTGCATTGCAGGGAGACAAATAACTTGCAGAAGATATTAAAGAGACCAAATATCAAGCCTTGAAACCACGGTTTTCTTACTGCTGTTGCTAATAGGAGCACAAGTCCTGGCCTAGGGCTCCTGCTTCCCTGGTCTCAAGTAGGACAAAACCAAGTCCTTGTCCCAGAACGCCCAGAGTCTGGGCAGCAAATGCACTGGTTAATGCACTGCGCAGTCCATAGTCTAATCCCAGGCAGTGAGCTACAGCTGGACAAAGTAAGGAATAAAACCAGGCTTGATTCAGCCAGTAAAGGCTTTGAAATTACGGGCTTTGACTTGCTTTAAATCGTCCACTGTCATTTTTAGGAGTGGGGTTTTTTTCTGTTCGCATGAGTTACAGGCTATTGAGTTACAGCTGCTTGCCTGTGTCCTTGCTTGAGGGGTTTGATATGAGTGGCAGGAGGTACTGCCAGAGTGAAGAGGGTGATTGGGACATGGCAGGAGAAAACTGCTCTGAAGTTAAAATGGACACTGGCAAGCACTGACGTTCAGGTTCAGCTTTAGAGAGCCTCTGAGATTGGCACGGAGCATCCGCGCTGTTTGGCGATTTGGCCCATTCCTAATTGCAGCAGAGCGGCTGGCAAGGTTGGCAGGTTTCTGCTAACCTATGATTAACTCGGTACAGAACGCTTAACTCCTGTCTCGAGGAGGAGCCAAGGGTGGGGAGCAGTACCAATACGAAATTGGGTTGCTAGTCCTCATCCTGCTGTAGCAATAGACATTGCTTCTTCTGTTGGCAAGGTGCAATCCATGCTGAATTGCCTGCCAGTCCTCAAGGGTACTTGGTAATTTCAGCTGCTGGTAGAAATGGCTTTTGATTAAATTTCTGGAGGGTTCCCTGCCCCCATTCCTTCCCAATCTGAAATTTCAGGAGGAAAGGTGGCTGTGCAGCAGCAGCAGAAACGTGATCAAGGCTGAGCTTCCGGAATTAATCTCCTCTCCAGCCCTCTCGGGTCCACTCTGTAATTTAAAATGGTGGCCATGAGCTCCTGCAGTGTTTTGCTGTGTGACAGGCCCAGTTACAGAGAAGTCACGGAATTAAAGCCACTACTTCTTCCTGACCAAGCAGACAGTGACAATCTGCAGCCTTGACAAATCCAGATTTAAAACAAAGAGAAAGCAACAACTAATTCCTCCAACTCCTTTCATCTTCCAGCCCTCAGCATAAAATGCAGCCTGGTAGGAAGGAACACACCAGCCAAGACATGTCAGAACCTCTCAGATGCTTGAAAATTAAACCTTGGCCCATCACACTTGCACCACCGGTCCCTCACGATGCCGCCTGGGCAGAGTTAGGACTGCTGCCTGCATCCAGCCCTGTGCTTCTGCTTTCCTAAGAACCAGACTAGCCCAAAGCGTCCTTCATTCCTACACTTGTGTTCTTCTCTTTTCCCTTGAATGACAAGGCAACTTTTAAAAGACTTAGCTTTCCTTGGCTCATACAATATTAATCTCAGAAGAAAAACAAGCCAGAACAGTCATCTTCACAATGAGAAATGTTTAAAACCCTCTAAAGGCAGACAAGACCAATCCAGATTTGTGCAGCTTTTTGGCAAATCACCACGATCTGTTGTAACCCCAGGAACAGCTCTTCCACTTCCCCGCGTCCCTCAGAGTTACCTCAGCGGAGGGAGATTATTCTAGCAATTCCCTTGTCACTAAGGCTTCTGAATTAACCTTTACATTCACCAGGGGTTTATTAGGACATCCCATATCCTCTCTGCTCAGATGATCAGCTCTTGGCAATGCAAGACTGGCCTTAAATGCTTTATCTGTACAACACAGCCACACACAACCTGAGATGATGAAACTCAAATATTATCTCGACGGCAGCAACCAAAGCAGGTGCCCTGTTAAATTCCATCTCCTCTCCACCAAAAGCCCCTCTTATCCTAGTATGCACCAGAACAACTCTGTCAAGAGCCACGAGTTGTGAAATTTAATGTAAATTTTCTGACTGCACCATCACTCACATAAGCTCAGGAAACAATTTATGACCTACCAGGCTAACACTAACCCCTTCTTATTCTTAGCCTTTTAGGGGCCAGGACTGCAGCAGAAGCTGCATATCAAGTAATCTGTAGATTACAGTAGCCTGTACAACTCAGCAGCCACATCTTTGCTATGTTGCTGACACTCACAGATGTACAACTAGCCCTGGGCTTACTTCTCATTCATCCGCTGTACAGATACACTCCCCATCCATTGCCACCCACTGCCCTGTTCCCGCTCTCTCTAAAGCACTGGTCTGAATTCTTCCCATTAGCCAGAAACGTATGGAGCAGGGATCTCCAAGTAAAGCGAAGACAGGTTCTTGACAAACCACCCCTTGAAATGAGAGATTGCAGCTCCAGGGAATATGTCAGTCATCAGAATATAACACACGCGTGCTTGCTGAACTCCCAGGGAGATGCTAAGAGATGCTAATATAAACAGAGGGTAACAGGGAAGGGAGAAGAGCATGTGCAATATGTTTCCCTGCAGCAACTTCAGCCTAGTGCTAACACGTAGGAGTAGAGATGCTACAGTACCTTCAATGGGCAGCAGGATGACGCGCGAATGGTCATAGGCAATCACGTTCGCGTAACGGTTTTTGGGCTTGTTCACTTCGAGGTTGGAGTGCTCCCAGGTGAACTGCTGGCCAGGGTCAATGGACTGGAGGAATTGGGAAAGAAAACGGAAGAGTCAGAGAGGAGAAAAGCAGCAAATCAAGCTCCGAATACCTTGTTCCACATGAGACAGATCATGGCTCTGAAGATCTAACTGAGGAACGCAGCATTCACCATTTGCTTCCCTCAAGAACTGATCTTTGCTGTGGAAAAGCCCCAGCCTGGTGGCACAGCGTGCTCACGTCCCATCTCCCTTGGCCCCAAGCGCACCCAGAGTGATACCTGAGATAATTCCCCCTCTGGCACGATGCAGTGCAACCCGGTGGCAAAAGCATCAGTGCAATTTCAGGCTGCAATACGGAGGCCTTGGATCGTACTTCTGCCGAGGCTGCATTGGATTAGTCACAGCCCTGCGTTACTGACACTGATAAACGGCTGGCAATTGGGAGAGAACAACAGGAACAATCACATCAGTGTGTATTTATGAAATGATGAAGAGGCTAAATCTGTGCATGTTTAAACTAAACAACGATTAAGAGGGCATAAATATACCAGTGCCTTGGTGAGTACTAATACCTGGAGAAGAAGATATTTAAGCTAGGACAAGGTTTATAACCCTGTGTGTAAGCAGGGCATGAAACGTCAGGGAAAAACCTTGCTGTCATGGGCAGCAGGAGGGGACCAGGCTGCTCCACGAAGAGCAGAGGCGACATGACTTGGGACCACAAAGACTCCGTGCCGAAGGTCTCCCAGGTGCGAAGGGGTGAGGAAGCACCACAGGAGTCTGGCAGGGGCAGGCACCTGCCTGCTCAGCAGGACGAGAGGAGTGCATCTCCCCGGACAGAGAAGGGGTAAGAACCCTGGCCCCAAGAACCTGAATGAACGTGGCTTTTTCCTAGAAGGGATGAAGGAGTAAACAATGAAATGCACTGGAGAGAAAAATCCCCTCTGCCTGTCCTGGTAATTTATGCCAGGTTTGGTGGTTGTTGTTTTTTTTCCTGAAGTCCAGCTGTCCCAGATATGGAAATTAGGTTAATTACGTTTACCTCTAAATCCTCAGCCAGAGAATTAAATAAAACAAGGGCTTAATTCCTTCATCATTTTGCAGAGCCCTAGGGGTTTGCCTCAATTGGAGGCTTGGCAGGAGCGTGCCGAGTTGTGTTTCCCGCTGTTCGCTCTCCCTCTCCCTGCCCGCCACCCCTGGCCGGTGGGAACAGGGTCCCACACACGCCTGCCTGGATTCGTCCCTTTGAGCTCGCAGGGGTCGGCCCTTGCCAGGCACCCGCTCCCTCTGCCCTCCCCTGCCTGTGCCGACCCCAGAGTCCCCCGGGCACTGCGCAGCTCTGGTGGCCGTGGCTACACTGGTACAGAACGACCCGACACAAACGTCCTCTTGCACTCTCGCTGCAGAGCATTCCTAACTAATGGGTATTTATACTGTTG
The DNA here is from genome assembly GCF_000699105.1 of Pygoscelis adeliae. Lineage (NCBI taxonomy): Eukaryota > Metazoa > Chordata > Aves > Sphenisciformes > Spheniscidae > Pygoscelis > Pygoscelis adeliae. Next base: position 966,697 of record NW_008824281.1, on the reverse strand, counting down.
TAATGTGTCTGTTTGCTCTCTATCCCTCTAATCTTGCCTCGCATTCATTTCATTAGCGATGTTTGTTTAGCTCTGGCTCTCCCACTAGAGGAGGTTGTGCTGGAACAAAGCCAGGGCACTTGGGATATTGCATTATGCAAATCAGGCTTTGAAATCTGGATAGAGCATATTAACAGGCTGCTGCTCCCCCCGTGCCCCAATGTGGGGTGAAAGACCCCAGCAGAGCAAATGTGCCTTCTCCAACGCGCGACCCCCCCTTCCATGGGTGCGGAGCTGTGAGTACAGAGCTGCTTCACGCATGCCGATGTTTGCAAGCCAGACCGGGGAGAAAGCATCCCAGAACCAGTCCTTTGTTCAGAAAATATCCCCTCACTCGGCCTGCAAACAGAACTAGGCAGCCTAGACTAGCCTAAAAATATTGGGGCATTTTATGTCTTTGAACAACAACAACAACAAAAAAATCAGTCATATGTTCAATCTGCAATGAAAGCAACCCGCATACCGATGGCCCCGGCAGCACCGGGCATTCGCACTGGGATTTAACCGGTGCTGATGCAGCCACAATACTGTGAGCGGACAGGAGCAGGTTTGTGCAAGCGCACAGCCCTTCCCCGTCTGGCGACAAGGATGCCACGCTATGTAGCGGCAGCGGTAACATGGGGGCTATGATGCTCTTCGCCTTCCCCCCTCGGTCTGCCTTGGGACTGACCCGACCCGTCAGCCCCAGCAAGGTGGGAATTTTACAGACTGAGATAGTAATTTGAAATACAAGTCCAGCAGCTGCAGCTGGTCACCCACAGAAACCCATTTGAGTAACCAAACATTAGCAGGAAGGAGAAAAAAGAGCACAAAAACCCCAGAGAAGACAAGAAAGGCACAAATCATCCTGTTTTCTCAGCTTTAGCTCTGTGGCTGCTGATCACGTCAGCTGTGGAGGACTTACTGTTCATCTCACCTAACTTCAGCTATCTAAAATGGGGTATCACATTCCTTGGCTTGGTCCTCGCCATGTTCAGCAGCAAGACCCAGGCACCCCCAAGGACAACACCCCATCCTGTCTGTCTGGCAGTCGTCTTCCAGAAGTGCATCCCCCTCCACGAAGGGAGCTCACACCCTGTCCAAGATACCCACTCTTTGGACAGGGAACGGCTCATGAACCAAGCCTCTTTCTTTTCTATGATCTGGAATTTAACCTAGCAAAGCACTGAGCAAGTACTTAACTTTAAATACATAAATAGCTTTTTTTATTTCAACTAACCAGATCCTTAAAATGAAGCTATGTTTATTTGGATGAGGGCCTGTCTGAATTTCCTAATTCCCTGGCTCTGCGAACCCATGCACAGCACTCACTCTTGCTCATACCTCATACTCTTGGGACAATTTCAGGTTATCATTAGCTTTGAGATGCTCTGTGTGTTCAGCCAGCTCGGAAACGGGGATTGGTGGGTGGCTGAGCATACCTAAAAGACAAGACAGCAGGAAAAGAATCTCATTTAATAATAACTAAAATTCACAACTGTTGCACACTTTATAAGAAAGAAGAAACAAGAAAAGAAAAAAAATTACAATGTAAGATCTGCAATGAAAGTAGGGAGGTTAGAAGAGAAGAATTCAGGGCTCGAAATTGTGTCCTTGGAAGTAAAAAATAAAAATCAAGGAAATAAAAAAAACAGTAAAATGAGAGTGTTCCCATGATGGCCCCATTTTCAATGTGTAAATCAGAGCAAAACAAAAAGGAAAATCCGAAGAGCAGATGCGTGTTAGCGATTCCAATAGTGGACTTAAAATGAGCAAACGCTGCCAGAGGAACCTACGCAGCAAATGTTACAGCACCCACAACGATCATAAACAAACTCCAACACAAAAGAAGGGAAGGGGCAGGGATCCAGCCAACCATGGTGATGTGGGGCAGGGGAAGGGAATGCAGATGGGGGGAAGCAGGGGAGGCTTTTCAGGAATTGTCCTTTGCACAACATTGGCTCTGTAAGCTTCTTGGTGAGCTCATGGATGCAGCAGTCTAACCTTCACTGCTCCAAGAGCGCGACCAGGTATGGAAATGTCAAGCACTGGCTCCTCTTCCCACTCATGGCTCGTAGATGATGTTCCTTCTGCAGCACAGCCTGCAGATGGCTAGCACTGCTCTGTCCTCACCCTCCCTTTTCCACCTGCGGAGCAGGCTGTACCGCCCCTGTTGCAGTCTCTGCTGGGTATGTCATTACCTTTTGTGACGGAGAGGCAAAAGATCCTCTTGCCCCTTCTTGGTCTGGGGGATGGGAAACAATTTGCTGGGGAGACCAATGCCTCATGACCCTAGTTCACCTGCTGCCCTTGCAATTCTCACCAACACGTAGTTGTGCTTGTATTGAGGCAGACAGAACTGCCAGAGAACAGACTCGATCTTCTCTGAGATGTACTGGTAGTGGGAGGGCCACGCTACATCAGACTGGTCAGACTGAAGACACATCTCGGCCGCGAACGGGGCTGAGCAGCCAAGGCAGACTCCGTTTTCAGTCTGGAGTGTGATTTACACACCCTGCTCCGAGAAGGGGCAGCTGGAGCTCTGGAAAGAGCAGGGATGTTTCCCGTCCTATCATCTCAAATAGCTACACTACAAATCAAGGTGGAAAAGCGCTCCGTGCTTTGCTCATCTGCATTGGATCATGTGTTTCCAAAGGCTTCCCATGCTGTCTGCCAGCTGATCCCGCTACGAATGACAGCGGACAGGCAAGGACAGCAGCATGCCGAGAAGCCCTGGGCAGTGCCCCCAATGAGAAGGAGAGGAGTGGAGAAGAGATGGAAGCCAGGGAGAATTTCGAGCCCCGTGGGTGTTGGTGTGCGACAAAGCAGCGGCAGTGGCAGCAGCATGGTCAGATACTTTGAAAACTCAGCACAGAGATGGCAAAGCAAGCATGACATCCTCAGTTTTACAGTGACTTCTACAGAGATGCTGCCTCCCCCAGGCCTGGGGACAGGACGAGTTTGCCACAGAGTGGGGATTTGAGCCACCACTCCAACAGGTTTCTCCTAAGCTAACTAGATACCTATTTTCAGCACAAGGAAGTCTGGCTGAAAATAGAAGGTGGCGGGGCGGAATAGACCAAAAAAGCTCATAAAAATAACCCTGAAGTATTCTGGAGGCTGCGCTGGCTCCACGCTACTCTGCTGAGGATCAGGGCAGAAAGTCTCTCCCAGCTCATGGAGGAGAAGCTCCTAGTTATCTTTTGCTGTCCTGTAGCCCATTGCACGTGGAGAAGATTTCTCCTTTGCTTCCCACCCTGGACTGGAAGGTGGCTGCCATCCACCCCAGTATCACGGCAGTGGAGGCAGACTGGGGGCGTTTGGAGAAACTGGTCCTCTCTCTGCCTGCATGGGACGGGAGGGCCACACTGGCTGAGATGCCAGAGATCAGAGACCAAACCATGTTAATATTATAAACACTTTTCACAGCGTCTGTCCTTCTGCCTCTAAAAGTAAGGGCTGAAGAGGGCAGCAAACATACCTTGAGCTGTAGCATTAGAGCAAAGCCAAACCCTACTCAGAACAAGTTCTGGCAACTCAATAAGCTGTCTCCAGATCTCTGCGGGTCACCCCCTTGCTGACTTCTTCCCACCTGGGCTGGGAGGCAGCCAGGCAGCTCTTGGCCCAGCTGCCATCACCTGACTCTGCTGCAAAAACCTACAGATTATTTGCTGAAGTGTGCTTAGAAACACAGCGCCATAAATGAAATCCCAAATGACGAACACGCAGATTAAAAGGAAAAAAATAAATGATCAGAGAACTCAGTAATAATGAGCAAGCAAGAAAAAAACACCCAGATTCTCTCTGGCTTAAAAGTCATGGAGCAATACGTGTCATTCCCTCTGAAGGGATTTCACAAGTTTCCTTCATAAAAGCTCCAGGAAAAATCCTCAGTGTGACCGGCTCCTGAAAACCAGCTCTTGTCTTTGCTGGGGAACACCCTGCCCTCACCTCCACCCCACAGCAAACAGACACTGGCTGAGAGCACATGGGAACTTGCCTTGTTTTGCTGATGTTAAAGACAGAAATCTCCTTGTCGAATTGATTTCTAGGGTTCTTTATAGTAAAAGACGACCGGAAACCTCTGCAGCGATAAACACTTTCCTGGTCAAAATGCCAAGGGCATCGGGGTTCCCATTAAGATCCAGGAGGAGTCTGATATTACATGAGCCAGGAGCAGTACTTCCCAGTGGTACCAGCCGGCAATGCTGCGTCAGCTGCAGCAGCTTCTCTTTTGTTTGCTTTAATTCAACAACTCTTTTTTAGACAAGAAGGGAAATGGCTCGCAGGTTCCTCTGCCCAGCAGCCTCCCGGCTACCTGTGGGGCTGCCACCCAGGGAGACCTCCCACAGCAGCGAGGGTGGCAGAGGGAGCGCTGCCGTGGGCTGAGGTTCAGCCAAGGATCAGTGCAGCTTGAAAAAACCCACAAAACCCCTCTATTACAATAAGAGGGTTGAGGGGAGGTGGCAGGTGGACTGGGACAGTATTGACAGGAGTATTCAATACCAAAGAGACCCAATATTTGGATTAAACTATTCAGAAAACTGTCCCAGCCCTCACATCTCCGAGCACAAGCAGCATCTGTGATTCTTCACATTTGTCAGCTGAAACCTCACATCTACTTCCCTGCCCAGTGTAAAAAAAAACAAACATCAAACCCAAAACCCACCCAGCAAAGCTGGGATCTTGGCTTCTAATGGGGATGAAGTCTTTTAGAGCCAGTCTCATCTAACATTTCAATCACTTGAATCTCTCTAATCTTATCACAAAAGACTTGATTCTCTGTGCACCAGCCAACTCGCCAGAAACGTCACCCTAACATCTGTTACATGGGCCAGAGCCCATTTATCCTTGCAAAATCACCGCGGCTGGATGGCACTCTGCACGGAACCCAGGGGGTGTGGAGGACCGTGGAGAGGCCTCTGGTCTTTGTGCTCCTGGAACAAGTTGATGCCAAGGAACAGGCACCTGCCACAGATGGGAAATGGCCCTTTTCCTCATCTGACATGAAAAGGTGCCTGTGCAGCTCTCTCCAAAGAGCGAGGGGATCGTCAGCTGCAGCTCCGGTTTTCTCTTTCCCCACGTTACGAAGCAATGAACACAAAAACACAGGCACGCGCACATACAACGCTCACACACCGGTGCACAAAAGATTGCTTTCTGCCCGTGAATAAGTACGAGGGACATTTAGCCAAGCTTCAGAAATGAAACATCTTCGACAATGGGGAGAAAAGGAAGCCTTGAACCCAGGTCTTTCTCCTGAGACAGCAAAAGAGACACAGAAGGACAGACAGTGTCCCACACTGCTACCAGGGACTCTATTCTGCTGCTACTACCCTTGTCTTGCAAAAGGCCTGTTATTTGATACTGTAAAACTGGAAGCGCAGTTCAGACAAACAGATGGCACAGAAAAGGGATGAGATAGGCAAACACCGCAGGAATACAGAGAATCCGGCAAAAAAAAAAAATAGTAACAGGAACGAAACAGAATTGGAAAGGAAAGCGACAGAAGAGAAAAAAAAAATAATAATGGGGGGAAATGAAACCAACAGGAACAAAAACACACAGGAACTAACTTTCAAAGTCAAACTCAGGGTCACTGAGAGGGCTGCTCAGACCAGAATCTGCAGAAAACAGTAAAAAAAAAAATAAATAAAATATACACTTTTTTAAAAATTTCATGCTAATAAAAAAACAAAAAACAACATAAATCTAAAGAGGAAAAGAAAGTTATTTTTCGTGCTGATTAGGCTAGGACAGGATATCTAAGATGTGCTATGCTTTCCCCTCTCCGAGCTGCACAGATGCTCACGCACACTCCCATTCCCACATTCCCACTCTGTTTTGCTGCTGGGGACAGGATAGAGACTCTCTGCTTGCTGGACCCCGGGTCATCTGGCTGGAGAAGAGCCTACAGGCCCTCTTCTAAACCACAGTGTATTTAATTCAAATGGCTTTAATTCAGACAGCACCTATGGATTCTTCCCCTACAAATTGCACCACAATCTCTCCATCATCACCAACACACTTCAAGCTCTGATTTTCCATCCATTTTCACCCAACTGTTTGCAAAATCCCGTGGGAGGCAGGTGATCAACTCTCCCAAAGCCTTTAAAACCTTTTACTGCTTTACAAACTACATAGCAGAATAAACTAGCCAGATAAACTCTTTGGCCAGATAAACTTATAAAGAAAAGGTGGCAGCATCTTTCTAAAGCTAGACCAGACAAAGCCGCGCAGTCTTTTGAGCTCTGCAGACCTTTGCCTAGCAGAGCCTTAATGGCAGGTTTGCATGTCCTAGCTACCTTTTACAAGCCTCTTAGACCAAGAAGTCAGAGGTACAGCATGACCAAAACAGCAGGGGCGACAGAAGACAGACTCACTCATCTATTGATCACGTTAACTGCAGTTCGGAACTGCCCTTAGCTGACTTTGCTATCCTGTGGGGACAGGGAGAAATACCCAGTAAGGGAAACACATGAAACGGCAGCACTCCCAGCTGCTTCTTGGCACCCAGGCTAAGCTGGATGGCCACAACCTTTTATCTTTGCTTTTATCTCAGCATAGGTTTCACATGGGGGAGCACAGCTCTCTCTCTTGGGTCTCACATCACCACCTGGAGCACCCAGAAGCCAACCTGAACACTCCCAAAGGGAGCGCCTGTTTGCACCCTGTATATAACACTGAGCCCAGGAAAATGCAAACTGCTGCTGAGCTGCAGCTGGGGACGCTCAAAAGAAGCTGCTTATACAAAGGGCAGCAGGAGTCTCTCAAGCTTTCCAAGCAGTGCCCTGCTCAGTCCCTTACATGCTCAGAGAGACAGCAGACTGCTCTCCTGCTGCAGATCTCAAACACCTTCAGACCCTCCTGCAAAAGCACCACTGAGTAAGAGCTGATTTAGGGACCTAACTGCAGCTGAACTGCCCTGCATTCAGTTCCTGCATACGGGATTAAACCTGCTTCCATCCCCCAGCCGAGACTCAATCATTCCTAAGCTCGGGCTGATACCAATGGGTTGTTCCTAACTCTTTCCAATACGAAACCCTCAGCTCAGTGCTGCCTTTGTGCTTCCCCAAAGATCCCTACCCTCTGGGTACCTATTGACTTGCCAACCTCACCCTAAGAAAACTCAGACAACGCTAAGGACAGGACTGGGATGGGATGGGGAAACAGGAGCTGCGGAAACATTACTAACAAGCACAAAACAGCAAAAAAATACAAACAAACTGAAAACAACAGCCAGCCCCCCAAAAGCACAATAAATTCCCTTCCAAATCCTCAAGCACCAGGAACTCGGAGGCAGAGGTGTGTACCAGTGCACAGGCACTGTTCAGCATCGCCAAGTGTCTGTCTGCGTGAGGACGTGCCCGTGCCGGGCCGTGTCAGTGGCGGCTTGCAGAGGTGCCATGCAGGCAGCTTAGACATGCATGTACATGGGGACACACGTGTACAGAAAGGAGGGTGCATCGAGCTTCTCTGCCCAGGAGTTAAGTGCATTTATACGCTAGTTCAGCAGCTGATTGCAGCGATGGCTCCTGCCCTAAGCGAGGAGACGCTGCCTCGCCTGTGCGAAGCAGCCAGCTGCCTTTCTCTCTCCGCACAACCCATGGGGCAGGCCTGGCTCCTCACGAGTGTTTTGGCACGTGTGCAGGAAGCGCCAGTTACACACGTGGCTGGGCAGCCCGCCACGCTTCACCTCCACCGCCCCTGGGGATCTCCCAGCACGAGGCACGGCGCTGCACAGCAGCACTGGTGGTCTGGCAAGCCTGGCACGGCCACGGCACTTGCAGCTGCGTACTTAGCCCAGAACGCACCAATTTAGCTGGGTATCCAGGAAAGCCCTTCTTCCTGCCTTGCTAGTGCTGGGTAGAGCCTGTGCAAGGTCCTTGAGGTTTCCCAGCAAAGGTTTCTTTCAGCAGTCTCGCTTAGCATAGACAAGGCTTTGAGGTTCCTTGGCTGCACTAGGTCTCAAAGGCAGCACTGCAGCAGCCTTCATGCAGGCAGGAAGGGGCTAAGGAAAGGGCAGTTGCTCCACTCCTGCCTTCCCAGTGAGAAAGGCTGGTTTGCAGCCGGTTACCTGGAGTTTGGAAGTTGATGCGTCTCATTTCCACAGGGTCCTTAGGGTGGTGAGGGGTGATTTCAGCATTGTTCAGGAGGCACTTTGTCCGCGGCTCCGAATCTTTCCGTTTGCTTTAAAAAAAAAAACCCAACAAAACAAAAAAAAAAGAAAAAACAAAAACACAAAGCATCTTAGCTTATGGGCCTTTTAGTCTTTTCAGCAACTCAGGCCATGTTCAGACCTGAGTACGGCTCCCGCTGAAATCAGGGCCAGATGCAGCCAAGGTAAGTTACATAAAATGCATCAGAAAAGGGATGAGGTTTGGAAGGTTTTGTCAGTGCTGTATTTGATGGGTTTACAATGGCCCAGCAGCCCCTCAGCAGCTTTCAGACAAGTCTGGAAGTTCCCCCTTCTCACAGCAGAAGTACAGACAGGCAGCAAGGAGCAGCTGAGGTGCTGTGAACTCACACCTCAGCCTCCCTGCGCAGACAAGCCTCCACTGAACTCTGCAGAGCTCTGCAAGCAGAAACCTTCCAATTCTGGCCAAACCATTTTCAGCCTGAAAGAACCAGAGCCAACATAATCATTTGGAAAAGTACAGAATCTCCTGGCTGTGACCTTGGACATAAAATACTGATATTGCTCTGTTGGCTTGTTTAGGAGCTCTCAGTGCCTTGCTGCAGACAGAGAAGTCAGAGCAGTGGTTTTCAACCTTTTTTGATCTGCAGAACCCTAAAAATCTGGGTTCAAAAAACAGTGTAGACACATCCTCTCCCATCACAGCTGTGCCTGCTGAGATCTGTCTCACCTCCTTGCCAGAAGCTGAAGCCCGCTCCAACCTGCCAGCTGAGCTGCACATGTAAGTGCTTCCTAATATATTTTGCTCAAAATGGGCTAGGTTAGCTGAGGCAGTTGAAAAGTCTTTGCTGACCTGGCTCATTCTCCTTGAAAAGAATTTGGAAGCAAAGCCCAGTGCTTATCTGAAGATGTGATAACCTCTGGCAAGGGAACAGTGACAAGCTGCTGGGAGCAGAACTTCTCCAGCGGACAGAAAACACGTACCCACACCCTGAGGCTTGCAAATATTGTCCTAGCCCTTCTAGCAAGATGGCTGTAGAGCTCCTTGCCTTGGGTTGCACAGAAGCCTCCAATAATATCCCTGCAGCAATAATGGCAATTACTTAGAGGTTATTCAGAGAGGAGGTTATTCAGTACATTTTTAGCTGTGCCTTAATGTCATTAATAGCTAGAAGAAGTGGCATGAGCCCTGCCAGCACTGCATGGGGCAGCATTCTGGAATTACACCACTTTGCAGTTTGGGAGTAGTTTATTTTTGCCACAGTTCTGAAACTGCTGTTAACAGTTCATTGGCTAAACCCATCAGTTACTTCCAGTGAAAGCTCTCCCAGCCTTGGAAATGGTTCGAAATAAGTCTCATTTTTGCAGTCATAAACGAACTCTGTTAGAAGTCCCTGGCTGATGGGGCAAGAAGAGCTTTTGCAACGGGGCGAGGACAGCTCAGCTGGTGAGATTCTGCTTCCAGTATGCCAGTGGCTCAGGGACAGCCTGCACGGAGCAGTCAGACATGGAGAAAACCTGCTTTCACCTCTGACTGCAACACAAATGAGTGTTTGTCTGCTCCATTAACCCAACATTTTATGAGCCATTTACTGTCACTGCTGCTCAGCTTGAGAAAGGCCATTATATTTAGGAATGGACAAGGAGGAAAAAGCTGGGCTTTCTTTGCTTTTTCTGCCCTGATTCAAACATGGTCCTGTGCTAGTCTGGCACAGGGTGTCTGTTAGGACAGATCTAATGGTAGGAACTGTACCAACAAAGCCCCATCACCACAGACAGTAAACACTACCTAACACACAGCAAGAAAGAACCTAAGTAAATTGCAAATCTGGTGCTCTTACCTGTCTGGCTTGCTGTCCAGGAAAGCAGTAAGTGGAGAGAAGACAAGACAAATGTTCAGGTTAGAAAGGACTTGCAGAGGAAGGGGGAAGCATGTGCTCAGCTCTAACCCTGGTAACACAGGTGGAAGGTGGGACCAGCACAGGTTACCCATTTAGATCAGTGCTAATAAACACCAACAAGGGCCACCTGAGCACCTGGCCCCAGAGCACTTGTGTGTCCTGCAGCTTCACACATCCTGGGATGCAAAAGACACACCCATGTGCATAAGCAAACACACCTGTGCAGATGAAAGATGGGGTACAGTTAAGAAAGCTCCCTCCATCCCGGGTACTAGATGTCCCAGCTAAGGACACCCCTGCACTGGCCATAGCTGCCATCCTGCCCCTTTTCTTGATCTATTTTGCGCAGCATCTGCTTCCTCTTTCATTGCACAGTGTGGCCTGTGTGTGCTCAAGGGGCCCCCGTTCCCATCCACACACCATGAGCTGCTCTGAAGGCCAAGGAAAAGGGAGAGATTTCCATGGGTTGCTCCTTCCTCTCTCCTGCAGACTCACATTACACCTCTGCTGCTGCTGTTCTTGTCTCCCAACTCCAGCTGAAAACCAGTTTGGGAACAATGGAGGCCTCTGCTGATCCACAGCACAAAGGTGCTTTTTCTGCATCACCCCCACTGTGCAGACACACACACACAGAACGCACAGGAAGGGGAGCCCGAGGCTGTGGCTGTGAGCAGCTCTTCTGGAGGAGACAGGCAAGAGACCTGACAAACTCACTGAACATGTGCCACAGCAGACTGTCTACAGACAAGCACAGCTTTACTGAGAGTGCCATGGGGGTAGACTCTGAAGCAGCAAGTCCCTGCAACCCACTGCTAACCTCTCCTGTGCCAGTCAGACCCTTCCATTTCAGCACTGTGCCTTAAGGCTCCTCTCTCTGGTGCTGGTGGAAGGATTTGCCCTCAGCTGACAACTATAGGACCAAGGAGGAAATCCCCTTTAGGGGCCAGAGCTGGGGACATTCGGAATGGTCACAGATCTGGGCAAGAAGCATCTCTTACTTTTTGTAGAGTAGAATGGCAATGACAATGCAGATGATGAACACCACGGCCAGGACGGGCCCGATGACCCAGATCAGCCCTTCCTCTCCATCAATGATCGGCTGTGGATCGGGGTTGTCCAGCTGGATGGGATCGGAGAAAGGACTAGCAGCAAAAGTCTGGAAGACATGAAAGATTGTGGAACAGAGTTCAGAGATGGAATGGGGACTGAAAACAATGGGCAAGCATACAGTATTCCACAAGAGAAATTGCTAGAGAGGATGTGAGCTCTCTGCAACACAAACCAAGTAAGAACAGAGAAAATGCCCTCTTCAATCTATAGAAAAAATTCTTGTCTGTGAGCATCCACGTGACAGGTATCTTCCTCCTCCAACGGTCCAGGCAAGACAGACCATTGAAAGATCACATTCACGTGAAGTTGTAGACTGGCTCGTGCCCATGGCTCACCTAATCTTGCAGCCAGGAAGGTGCTTTTAGAAAACCAGTTGACTATGCCTCTGTTCCACCACATCCCTGAGCCCTCTCCACTGCCACAAACACACAAATGCTTTCTCCAAGCTCTCATGTAACCATCTGGATTTTGACAGTCAGATGGGATTACAGAGAAAGAGGGAGGGGATTAAAACAAGAATTAATGCTTAGAAACAGTCTGGTCTGGTGACTGAAAAAAAACAGCCCTTACAATTCAATATAAATTAATAAAATGCAGTATGTCTCCTCTGGTCCCTCTGCAGTGAGCTGGGCTCTTGAAGAGAACCAGAGGCACATTCAAACCCATCAGAGTCCTGACTAACGGGCATTGCCTGCTTGTTCTCATGAGTGCTACAGTCTCCCCACCCCAGGAAGGCTGCATTCCCTCCCATCTTACACAGAAACTACAGAAACTAAAATGCACAGAGGAGAACCGGCATGCCCTGGTTTGAGTGAAAAGTCTGGGACGGGACAAGAACAGGACATCTGGGCTCTAGGTCCTCGAATTCTATCAGCTCTCAGCAAGACTGAAATACTGCTACATACTTGGGAGCTGCTGTGAATCCAGGCCGTTGTGAGCGAGTATGCAGTACCTTGTTCTAAAGCAGAAATTACCACAAGCTGCAGTAATCCGATTGAGAAACCCATTCAGAAGCGTGTCAGCCTAATCCTTTAATATCAAATACACAACTAAATATTTATTTGGGCAAAAAACCTCTGAAAATCCTTAATTTCAAATAGCTCCCTGCTACAACTCCATGGGGGGATTTAAAAACAACAAAGTATTAGACTGTTTCCTATTGTGCATGAGGGAGGAGGCAGGTAAATATTCAAACAGTTGTTTTCATAAAGCCAAACCCAGCACCACTGAAATCAGCAGGTGCTGAAGTGGTAAAAAGAGCAGAGAGCACATGTAGTTTTCCATTAAAAAATGCTCCCTTCTCTGCTTGGCGGGGAACTTAGCAATGACCAGGCGTGTGACATGCTGCTCTCAAAGCAGGATGTCCAGGGTCATTGCTCTAAGGAATACAAGGACAGCCTTTACAAGAAATTACTCTTTGTAAAGGGGTTTGACCTAGGGATCTCTGAACTTGAGTGTAGTACTGAGTGGATAGTTCAGTACTCCCCATTCTGGACTCAAATGTGGAGCCACAAGTGTAGCAAGTCCCGCCTATGAAGACTGGCAAAATGCAGCAGCAGTGCACGCGATGCTTGCGTCATTAGCCTGTCTGCTTGGAAGAGCACGTTTGCTGCATGCAGACACAAGCACAAACAGCTCCAATAGCCACATGCAAAAGCTCCACAGCTGGACTGGAAGGTCTTTACAAAGAAAAAAACCTCAAGCTCTGGCATCTGGTGGGAGAGAGTTACAGAGAATGCCAGGAGGGCACCAGGGCTGCCGGCAGCTCACGAGGGAGCAGCTGCCGTCTCTGGTTGATAATGGGGATATAGGGGCACGAGCATCTGAAGAGGGCAAGAGAAAGCAGGCAGCACTTACGGCCTCAGGTTCCTGGAGCACTGCCAGGATGAAGATGACATATTTCTGCCCCGGCTCCAGAGCTCTGTTCTCGAAGTTGTCATAGTGCTTCATGTCCCCCAAGATGAAGTGGGAGGGGAGGGAGCGAAAACGGGCAGCAATGTAGGGCTTGGGGAAGTCCAGTTGTCGGGAGTGACGCAGACTTCGGCGTCGGAGCCTGGCAATGTCCTGAATGAGCTGGAGGAAGCAAAGGAACACTCTGAGCCCTGACGCCTTCAGCACCATCAAGGGAGCAGGAAGGAAGGAGAGCCAAACCATCCCACTCAGACTGGCCATACCTTAGCTACTCAGAACGTGGAGCACAGACACCCCAAAACCACCCCTCCCAGGCTCTCAGGTCACCATCCCATCCATTACAGCTGTTTGCTCTCTCCCTACAGCTGGCTTCAGTTTCACCCACACTCACCTCCTCCAGGTCCATCTCCTCAGGGCTGCCCAAGGGGTTGAGGAACTGTCCTCCCCGGGACTTCCTTAGAGGCACCACCACAATGTAGTAAGCCCTAAGAGTTGGGAGTAATCAGAATAAATAGAAGGAATTAGTCTCCTTCCACGAGCCACAGAAGAAGAGAGTGCACACACTGATGTGGAAGGCTAGGTTTGCCCAAACAGCCCCACTGGCCCAATCCAGCAAGCCCCTTATTTTTAATTTAGCACAGTTGTTATTGCTGCTCCTGGAACGGGCCTGGATTCAGTGGCAGCCCCATATGATGTGTCTCCTTATTTACTCCCTTTGCATTTCTTTAGCATCCCCTGTTATCTCTGGGAAGTAGCTCCAAAAGACAACAGTAAGCAAGGCTAAAAATACAGGGAACACAACCCTGCCACTGCCCTTGCGGGTTTGCACTGCGGACTCCAGCCGTCATGGCTGACCCCCGCAACATAAACTGAGCACCCCGCGTCTGCAGTTTAACAGAAACCTACTGGACAGGCACAGAGCTCTTCACATCTGGGAGAATCACCACCACGTTGCCATCAGCATCAGGCTTGTGGGTCACCTCTGGCTTCTTTGATAACATGTCAGCAGCGGTCCAGGCAGCGACGTTCTGCTGCAAGCCACCCATGCTATTGCCCTGGTTCATGAGAACGAAGTTGTAGAACGTGCGGGGCTTCAGGTTGGTGATGAGTTTCTTGGTGGTGCGGCCGTCCACATCGACATTCAGCCCGTTGTACTGGATCTGTGGGAGGCGAAGAGGCAGCAAAATTGTACCATCAGCAAGGCTGATACTGCTCAAGCAACCAAACTCCTTCCTCCCCATTGCTTCGGTTTGCAGAGAACATGGGGCACTCAGCTGTGCCATGCTCCACCCCGCTCTGCCAGAGCTGGAGCAAACACAGGAATGGGAGGCATTTGAGTGGGAAGCCGTGTGTCTCTTGTGCCCATTGCACAAGAGGGTCCCCAGGTATAAGGCAGATGCAGGACAAAGCCTTGAGACTTCTCTGGGAAGAGAAATTTTTATCTGGAAATGGGAAAATTGTGGTAACTTGCCTAGGGAGGCAATGATTTGGTAACAGAGGTGGGAATGCAAACCAACAGCCCTGATTTTCAACCCATCTCCTTGATCTAGTGGTTAACCATTATCTGTCCGTATCTGAGAATTGAATCCAGAATTCCTGCCTCTTACAACCTCTTATTCAAACCAACAGACAAGACTCCCAGGAAAATGAGAAGGAACACAGTTCTGACTCCTCCCTTCCACTTGCCTTGTATGGGGTGGGAGAGTTGTAATTCTCAGGAAACTCCCAGCTCAAAAGGACCGATGTCTTTGTCACCATCTTCACCTTGAAGTTTTTGGGTAAAACTGCTGAGAGAAAAGTGAGGAGGAAGGGGAGAAAGGAGAAGAAAAAGCAGCAGAGGGAAGGAAGAGCAAGAAAGAGAAGGAAGAGAATGTCAGGCACTGGCAAAAGGGCCTGCCAGTCTGGGTCTGGCTGCTGCTGCAGGAACGGAAGGGCTCGCTCCCTCCTCCACACTTTGCTTGAGTTTTGCCAAGGTCCATCTCCCAGTGCTCCCTGTCCCCATACCTAACCCCAGGGAGGGGTGAGGGAGGGTGCGTGGCTTTGTCCACACACTTATGGGTCTGGGTGGCTGCTGCAGGAACGAGGTGCTGGCTTTCTGAGCATGCTCAGGTGAGGAAACCCATCCCAGGTCACATTTTTGAGGTTTTTTGATTTTTCTGTTTTGGCTGTTTGCAAAAGCTGAAGAAAATGCTCTTCCCACCTGTGTAGCGACTGGCCCCCCACTTCAGGTGCCAGTGAAAGAAGGGTGTCCGGACTTAACTTAGAAGAAAGTGGTAAAAGGGACTTACCTGGCACAAGGCAGAGAGGAGCTGAGGGACTGAGTGTGAAACCAGAGTGCTTTGCATTTACTCACGAGCCTGGCTGAGCCTGGCTTGACCTCTCCAGCTCTCTGCCTCCCGGCACTAGCCCCGGTTACAAGGAGAGAGAGGGAGGAGAAACCGGTAAGTCCTACCTTGATCCAGCTGGAACGTCCGATACTGGACGGTCGGGCTGTATGGCCCGGGGCCTTTACTGGTGTGAGCACGGATTTTAACATCATAGGCGGTGTTGGGTTTGAGGCCGTTGAGGGTATACGAGTTCTCTGGGGAGGGGGGCAGGTCTTTTTCCAGTGGGTTGCCGGGAGAACCGGCTTCCCGGTAGGCCACGGTGTATTTGACGATGGCTCCATTCCTCTCGGCCAGCACGGGCGGGAGCCAGCCAAACTGGACCGACATGGAAGTGATGTTGCTCGCCTCGAGGATTTGGGGATAACCCTTGGGGATGTCTTCAGGGGTGGTGAGTTCCTGCACAGCTTCCTCCCCAAAGCCAGCCCGGCTTTTCACGGCCAGCTTGAAAACATACGTGGCGCCCTTGTGGATGCTGGGAGCGGTGTACTTATCCTCCAGGGCCGTGAACTCCAAGGTAGCCAGGGGGTCGACATCCTTGCGGCCAAACTGGAGCCGGTAGCCCATCACCTGGCCTTCCGCATCCAACGGAGGCTCCCATTTCACCAGAAGAGTGTTCTCCTCTGTCTGGTGCACAGACAGGATGGGCTTCCCTGGGACTGGGAGAGAAGAAGGACACCTTCAGTCATACATGGGATAGGGTGGCTGGTGAGGAGATGCAAAGACTCTTAAGCTGCAGCAACAGGTTCCTCAAATCAGCGGCAAGGTTTCAGCTTGACTCTGTGTACTTTAGTGTATCCCCCTGTAAACCGAGCTGCTGCTGCTACCCACCCACCGTACAGGTGGTTGGTCTCTATCAAGTTTAGGAAATGAGGTGCATTGCCAATGTGTCAGCTGTGAGGTGCTGACACATTTCTGGAATTATTTTCTTCCCTTTCCTCAGGACGGAAAGGTGTGCACAGCTCCTCCCTTACCACTGGATCACATACTCTCCCACAGCTGGGAAGAACAAACTCAGGAATCCTGACTCCCAGCCTCCTATCCTAATCACCCGAGCAGATTGCTTCCCAGGGCAGGGAAGAACGAATGCAGGAGTCCCCCAGACTCCCATCCTCTCTCTCTCTCCCCCCCCATTACACAACACAACTCATGCAGAAAGAGACCGGAACAGATTGGCTCAGGCTGGGAAGTCCACAGCAGCTGAGGGTGAAGTAATGAAGGATGGGAAAGGAAGTCTGGGCAGCCCCAGGTCCTGAGCAGCAGGCATGAGGCTAGCTAAGCGAGTCTGGCAGGCATCTGATCACCCAGTTGGGTACAGAAAGAAGGAAGCACACAGAGAGTGAAAACAGAGCCCAAAATCTGTGCAAGGCAGAGGGTATGGAGAATTGCTGCTTACTCTGTGCAGTTTCTGTCCTCTGGAGGAAGGAAAAAACCAGCCGAGTGTTGGTGTGTTTTCAGTTAGCTCCCCCCTTAACCTGTCAGCCCTCCTTAACTTGTCAGTTAGTTCCTCCACATTTGGGGGGATATTGGAGGAGCTCAGCAGTGCCTCTGTCTAATGAGCCCTGGCACTGCCCAACTGCTAAGCAAGCCCACATCCACAGTTAAATGACATGTGTAGGCCCAGAGGTTCCTGAAGCTGGCGAAACCAGAGCATTAATTCCAGCAGCTCACATGTCATTTACACTCAACTCCACTATTAGAGATCTAGTTTCCTTCCCTTCGCCTTGGTATTTCTTCTGGTTGAACAGGAGGGGGAGAGAGAATGGAGTTAGGAGAGATCCCGTCCCACTCTCGCAGCACGAGTCCGACTGAGGGTCGGCAGGTTGGAAAGCTGCAGTGCGGCTAACGAAGCGAGCAGGAGGGAGCCAGCAGGGAAGGATGCCGCCTGTGTCGGGGATCCTGGCAGAGTCAAACCGGGGAAACCACTCTGCCTGCTGCATCAACTGACATCTGAACACGGGGATGAGGGGTCGTCTCCGAAACAAATGCTTTATTCATTTCAAACTGCCAAAGAATGGCTAGGGAACAGCGCTGGGAGAGCCTCCCTTGGAAACGCCGAAGAAACACATTAAAGAGAAAACCAATGCCATTACCTTTTTGTTTTGGATTTTATCACAAATGTTACTATAATCAGCTGAGCTTGAAAATATTACATTTGCACAACAAATATTGTTTGGAAGAAAGGTGAGAAGAAAGCACGGGGGGGAAGTGTTTTATTTTGCAATTGGTTTGGACAGTAAAGGAGAAAATTGGATGTATTACTGTATTTAAATTCAGCCCCTAGCCCTGAATGATAAAGAAAGAAATCTCTCCTCTCAGAAGGTATATTGACTCCACACTGCAAAGAAGATAAGAATGCTACAGAGCCATTTGAAAGATTTTTTTTTTTAAATAGCTATTTCAAGTTGGGGGAAATTGAGTTTTGGGTAATAGCTGCTCTGCTGGAGAAAACATTGCTCTGTGACTGATCACCTGCACTGCAAATCCTAATGGGGAGAAATGAGGGAGGGTGACAAGAGAGAATGACAAGGGAGGGAGGGCAGAGAGACAGGCTCCAGGAGGGAAAAATGAGAAGGGTAGAGACCCTCCGGAAGAAGGAAACAAGAAGAGAGAACCAGGGAGCTAGTGAGAAGAAACATGGGCAAAGCCGGAGGGGGAAGGAGAAGAGGGCGAGTGAAGGAAAAGGCTTCTGACAGTGCACTGACACTACGAGGCGTGAGGACAGGAGCCTGGATGCTGACATCCAAACATACCCTGCTGTAACATCTGCAAGAGTTGGTGTCCTGGAAAGCCACCTTGTTCTCTTGTGTACCTTTCTCTTAACTAGGCAGAAGAGGCAAGAGGTGAGAGAAAGGCTGAAATCCCATTCGCTTGTCTGAACACAAGAACATAAAATGAGATGAAGATGTGAGTTAGGACAGGGAAAAGTCAAGGGCACGGAGGGCAGTCGTGGCTCCAGCCCTGTGCATTCCAGGCCAGGGCTCCTGAGCCCTCTCTGTCCTGTGCATTTGGCTGAGTGTCTGTGCTGCCTCCAGAGCCTGAGCAGAGGTTTGCAGGTTAATTATGCTGCACTGACTGAAGGCCTTCGATCCCAGAGGCAGAGAGCAATGTTCTTCCAGAAACAAGGGATGATGTCAGTTTATGCAGCTGCTACAGGCAGGGTGAAGACGATTGCCCCAAAACTAAGAAGAAAATGAACAGGGTTCATTTTCATTTTCCCAACCCTAGCCAGGTTGGGAAGTTAGTAGACAAAGAAAAGAAATGAAAAGGGGAGAAAGCCATCATCTGACAGCAGGAACAAAAAAGCACGAGCAAAATGGGGTGAGAGAAGGTAATCACAGTCCAACAAGAGATGGGCTGGACGAGGGAGAGCTCCGGGTCTAGGCACCATAGTCTCCCTCCACTGCACGAAACCCTTCCCATACTGCAGAGCAGTGGTTTAGCCACAAGAGCAGAAACCACAGGAATGCAGATGCTGAGAGGACAGGTGGAGTGTGTACCTCTCCCTTCTGCCTGCAGCACAACTGTTTGGAGGAGCAAGGGATACCCTGCTGCTCTTTATCATTCCTCTGTTTAGGCCCTGCCATCCTAGCTTGGCACTGCATCCTCTGTACTGAGGCTGACAGACGCTTTGCCACGAAGAATAGGTCAAAGGGAGGAATGAATCTGGGTGGTATGTGCAGAGAGGACCAGAGAGGTCCCAGAAATGCTTGCAAGGAAAGGTCAATACTGGCAGTACTTTTCCCTCCGCTACTCCTGAGCAAAGAGAGAACGTATAGTCAGACACGATACTAGAAGAGAAGAATGGGCAGTATAAGCCACCACTGTCTTCCTGCTGCTTTTCACATCTTTGCAAGTCAGCACCGTGACAGCAGACCTCTGGCTCTCCTGTTCCCCAGGGTACCTGTGTGCACCAACCATCAAAGCTATACAGTCTCAGACCAGGCAGAGACCGTCTTTACTTCTGGTGCACTGGAATTTATAGCACAAGAGATTACAAGCAATGACTTAATCCTTTATTGCATTTCTGGGTGTGTCTGGGCTTTCTGCAGCACTGGACAGAAAATTATGTTATTTAGTGAGGGCTACCTGTGAGGAATGAAGGGGTTTCTGCCTTACAAGAACTAATTTTGTCTTCGGGGCAGCATGGCATTTGTTGCAAGTCTGTCCTTCAGGAAGGGAGTGGGATGAAAGAAGCTGAGTCTGGAGAAAGAGCTTCTTGACTTTAGGAAACTGGTGAATCCCAACAGTTCAGGAAAAGACTCTTACCTGCACCCTTTGTGGTGACCACTTTCGGTTTGCTGCGAGCACCATCTCCCTTCATGGTGTAAGCAGCTACGGTAATGGAATATGCAGTCTCAGGCTGGAGCCCAGCAATGATCATTTCCTGTTTGTGAGATTCCAAAGGAAAATCATGTAAATATTCAGGTACATACACACGGGTAGATCTCTCCTCCTTGCAGGAGTCTCAGCACTTTTCTAGCATGCAGGAATTTCACTGAATCTGAAACCACGAGACACTCTGGGGCAACTGGGTAGATGTGGCAATTGGCAGGAGGATGAGCGGCACGTTCCCTTAGCGAGAGGCACGCATACCCTGGCTGCAAACAGTCCCTCTGTAAACACAGCACATCTCTGCAGGGCCCTGGTTCACTGCGTTCTCTTCCAGATCTACCTCTCACACATTCTCTATCTCAACACAAACTGCTTCAGCCATCAAAAAGCTGTTGCGCTCTTCAAAGTGTTCCTCTTCACTATGCCGTCTCAAAGGAGGTCTCAGCAGTTTCAAGGAGATTACATTTTTTTCTCCATTACCCGCCTCCCTTCTCTCCTCAGAGATATTTTTTAATGCCTTCATAATATTAAAGGGATTGCTTTAACACAAAGTGCAAGACGACATTTTCTGCTTGCACGCTAAAGCTAAATCCCCAGTACCCTCCTTCCTCCATCCTCTATCAGCCTCACCACACCTGGCTCCCAAGAGCTTTTGTTAGAAGACTGGCCTCAAGAATAGCCCTTTCCCATGAAGTATTCAGCCCTTCAAAGGGCTGTGTTATAAAAAGGAATACCCGTGCTAAATCAAACAGGATGAGAGCATATGCAGCAGGGTTTTCTCCAAGGCCCTGAAAAGGAGGGAGATGTGAATGTTGTGCACGTTTTATGGCCTTCCTCTCCCCTCACCCCCCACTGCCCCTTTGTGCTTTCAGTATTAAATCTCAGGGCAGCACTTGGGAAGAATTTGCTGGTCCTGAAAATATCTGTATTGTCCCCAAAGCTGAGCAGGGAGTGGAACAGCAGAACTTCAAAACAGCGGGATTTTGATCAACAAGTTTGGAAGCCATTAGCTACAGAGACAGGTCTGTCTTCTGGAAGTCAAGAAACCTGTTCTGCTTTCACACTTGCCACTGAGTTTTATTAAGATTTTAGGCAAGAAACCTTGCCTTTCATGTGACTCAGTTTCTCCATCTGTAAAAGAGAGGCTCCTCGCTATTGTAGGGCACTTGGCAATCTCTAGGAGACATGAATACATTCAATTTAGTAGTGCATTATCTTGGGACCCTGCCATTCCAAGACGGAAATGCTTTCTCCTACTGCTTTGTAGCTGTAAGATCACGGAAACCATTTAGCATTTTAGCAGAAGTAGCAAATGCCAAACAGCCAAGTTCATTTTAAAGGTCTACTTAAAAGGTAAAAGCGCCAATAGCGATTCATGCTTTCTATCAACGAGTATCTAAGAATCTTGGCCCTTTAAGGGCACAAAGCATTTGTTCATACCCTTAGGACTTCTGGGGCTTTGAAGCCCCAATGCTTTTCAGCCTAAATATGTTTTTCAGACACAGGCCAGAGGTGCTTGCAGACCAGCCCATCTTTAAGGATATGTTCAAGGTAGTCCCAAATTCAATGTCCCACCTGCTTCCCCATGGAGGAGCAGCAGACTCATCTTTCCTTCAGAGCCGAGGGGAAAACCCTGCAGTATTGCTGCGTGCTGACAAACTACACAATCACACAGGGTTGCAGAGCAAAGTGAACAGGGTAGGAACAATGCATGGGGACACCAACAACAGGCTTTAAAACAGGTACACTGGCACTGCAAAAAAATAAAGGAAAAGGAAAATATCACACCACAACAGGAAGTGGGAGAAGGGAAGGGACAGAACCAGGATGGGAGGATTTTTACTTTACTTACGTATTCAGCAGTGTCATCTGTTTCCCACTGGGCAGAGAACAAGAGAGGTTTTGCACATGAGAATACAAGAGGGGAAAGAAGGGAAAGACAGAGACACAGCATGAGGAAGGAGTCCCTGAGCAAGCAGCCACACAAGGTCAGAAGTTACCAGGCCAGCATGAAGGAAGAAGTAGAGTGGGAGAAATTAGTAGATTCCACTGTGGCCTTTGCCTGTCTTAAAAGACTTCCCAGACACAGGGAGGATGGATGGTATTTAGTTCAGTGCTGGGACAGCAGTTCATACTCTTCCACAATAGCTATTATCTGGGAGTACAAACAAACTGCAGAAAGACAACATATACCTTGTCATAGAGACACTCGTCTACTTTCTCCAGCATTACGTTGCTTGGGATGAGACAAGGTGGCTGGAGCACCCACCCCCTCAAACCTTCCACGAGAGGAGACTGGAGTAGGAGGTGAGTCCTTACCTGGGCGTCAGCCAGCATGATATCCTTGATCTGGGGCAGCCCCCTGGCCTCTCCATTCTCCATGCGTACATAGTGGACCTGGTAGCCACGAATCTGGCCATGCTGGCGGTTCTGGACTGGAGAGCGCCAGAACACTTGGATTGCAGTTGAGTTCAGGACCTCCACCTCCACTTTCCGAGGCGGCGCACTGGGCACTGCGAGGAAGGGAAGAAAGGGGTTAAGAGTCACTTGGGGATTTTTATCTGGAGCCTGCCACTTCACCTATGGGACATACACACACTGAATCTACAGCCCTGCAAGGAGGGGGAGACTTAACAAACTAGATATCCCATCATCTGTCACTGGCCTTTATTCAGTGAAACAAGGGAGCAGTTCTGGGGGATCTAATCTGCACAGCCCGGAGACATGCATGGAAACAGGTCCATCTCATAGTCCAACCGTTCTTCCACAGGCTCCTTTGTCCCCAGTTTGCTCAGATGGAAGAAACCATACAGTTCCAGATCACATTCTGAGGACAAAGCCAATTTCTAACGAGCCAGAAAAGCTCTGGTCCTGCCTGTGGGATGTTAGGGTGGAGAGAACACAGAGGGGGACTTGCCCTTGGAGTTCCCTTGTCTCTCAGACAGGCCAGGTGGGTTGGCGGTTACAGCCACTGCATAATCTCAGGACAGGAAACAAGAGATGTCTTGGATAGAATTTGGGCTGAATTTTTGGAAATACTACTACTACTACTAACAACAACAATAATGTGCACGACAGCTTCATCTGCAAGAAAACCATACTTTCTCTGAGCAAGGTATTCTATCCACTTGGATGTGGGCAGATGCTCAGGAAACAGGACCCACACTGGGGACAAACCTGTTGCTTTTTTAAAAATCCTTTTTATTTGGGATGGAGGAAGAAAGCCTGAGAAGTTTGGAATTTACTTACGTTATTTACTTGACCTACGTTATTTGAGGGTCCTACCTCACCCTCACAGTGAGGGTGCTCTCCCTTCATGCACACATTCACATTTTTTCCTGGTTTTATTTTACTGTAGAAATACCAGGAAAGTTCAAGTCTCGTTGTCCGTGTTTGGGCTAAAAGTCTCCGAGCTGGGCCACTGAACTGGAGTCTGAACTGTTTGTCACTGAAGGTTTTCTGAAACTTTAAGAAGGAGATTCTTCCTTTTTACCACTAACCACAACTTCGACTTAAAGAGGAGCTAGTAACAAGGAATGTGTGGGAAGAACTCTTAATATTTTAAAACAGTTTCTGGCAGCAATCGACTCCTCCGATTTCATTTCTTTGCTGCCTCAGCTGCTTCTTTGCTCAGTAAGAGCATCTTTTCAGGAAAAGCGGTGCAGTCAAGGCTCAGAGGCTTGACATTAAAAAAACCACCCAGAAGTCCAAAACACCAACCCTAATGCAGGGAAGGACAACCCTACAGACCCCAACGCTCAGAGGGGCTTAGGGAGATGGCAGCAAAGGATGCTGAGCGTCTTGGACCGGAGGCTGTGTTGAGGCCCCGTTCAGGCTTTGCTCTTGCACCACGCATCAGCCACGAGAAAGGACTTGATGTGTCCCCCCCAGAGTGGGAAAAGCCCTCTCCAGGGACACGTATTCACCAGGGGACTCAGGAGAAAACCAGAAAAAGTGCAATTACCATCTTCATCTGTCCGGACGATAACCGGCGAGCTCTCTGGGCCCGGCCCCACCTCCGTATGAGCCACGACAGTGATGCGATACTCTGTCCACTTCTCCAGGGACTCCAGCAGGATCTGACTGGTGGTTGGGGGGATATCATTCACCTCCTTAAGCTCCGTGTCCTCAGAGTCCAGCGCTCGATAGTAGACGCTGTATCCAGCCAGGACGCCATTTTGGCTTTCAGCCGGAGGCGGCCGCCAACTTACCAGAATGGCGGTGGATCTGGTGCTGACGCATTTTACGTCTTGAGGGGGGGCAGACGGTTCTACGAGGGGGGAAAATTCAGGAGGGAAAGGGAAGAAGGGGGAAAAAACAAAAGATGGGAAAGATAAAAGAAAAAAAAAGGAAAATGATAACAAAAAAATCTAAAATAAAACATACAAAAATTTGGTTTAGGAAGATAAAATTAAAAAAGAAGAGAGCTTTTTGTTGTTGTCTTTTTTTTTTTTTTTAAAACGAAAAGAAAAAAAAGCCAACGAAAATGAAATGGGGCATCAAAACTGAAATGTTATAAAGCAAAGGACTAAAAACAGCAAGCGGGCTAGCCGAGAGGGGTCCTGCTGCTTCTAATAAGTGTGGCTGGCACAAAACTAAGCACCCAGCTTTACCCTATAAAAGACCTTTCCTTTGGCTCCCTGTTTTACAGCAGACTGGCAAATCCTGCCCTGGCTGGTAAAGCACTTGTTTCCAAACTGCAGTCTCTGGGATTTTGAATTTCTTTGAAGGGATCTCTGAAAAGTAAGTAAGAAAAGCAAATCTTTTGCCAGGAGGCTTAAATTTAAGAGTCTGTGCCTCCAGATGGAAGTTATTAGTTGTCCACAGACTGAAGGAGGCGAAAAACCACAGTGGTAATGCCCAGGATATTGCGAAGCAATGAGCCCACAATGTGTTTAGATAGGAGGGTTTTAGAGAAAAGGCTTGCAAAGGAGTGAGGCAGCGGGTTTGACAAGGTATTCAGGTACCCAGTGGGATTTTCAGAAGCAGCAGCAGGTCTAACTCCCATTGCACTCACTGCCTAAACTACATGAAGGTATTTCTGAACGTCCCAGGACACCTTTGGAAATGTGGCCCTACGCAGCCGCATGTTCTCACAGTGGCAGCAGACAACTGGCTAAGTGCTGATTTTCAGGAGATGGGGAAGGTGTAAACCATAGCTTTCTAGTGCAGGGCTGCTCACTTCAGTGTTTACTGAGCTGCAGTAGGTAATTTTTAGCGTAGTCTGCTCAGTAGGAAGCAGGACGCTGACACCAGCTCCATCAGACACTACGTGCCGGGGCACACACTGCTATGCCATGGCCGTGCCCTGAGATACAGGGAGGACTGCAAGAAACACAGGTTCGTTGATGGAGATGCCACGGGTCTAAGACCTTGGTGAAGTCTGGACAAAGAGTCTGCCGCTTCTGTACCCCAGCTGTAACCTGGGCACTTTGGAAAATCTTAGACCAGACTTTCAGATACTAATTACAATCAATTAGCCCAGGTAAGCAGAGAGTGTGATACATTTTCAAGGCAAATTGGAAAATCCAACCTCACCCAATACAGTCAAACTGCAATAAATAGCTTTTAACTCTCTGCAGACACTGCCAGAAACTGGAGTGTCCTTATAAGCCCCCAAAGCATCACCTGCAAGAAGCAAGAGAGTAGATAAATGCTGGTCACCACTTCTCATTTCTCTGTTGCTTTTCAATCAACAAAAAGCTCTTTTACTGAGGAATGATTTTTTCAAACCTCTTACTCCCATCTCTGAGTCACAAACAGATGTTTAGGCCCAGCTTGCCTTGAGGACTCTGCTAAATCAAGTCACACTTCTCCTAGTTCACGCTGGCATGAAAGCCACATGCTTTGTGTATGCCTCCATCAAACAGAAATCAGAGGGTTTTGCAGAAAGGGTAAAGATAGTCCTTACACTGCAGTGCTGAGCACTCTGTCCAGTAGGACATTTTGGGTGTTGTCCTCCTACTTTCATGCTTTGGCTGTGTTTAAAATGGCAGAATGAAACCCTTATCCTCAGAAATCCCACTGCAGAGGGTGACGATCCCCAGCCATGGCTAGCCACGCAAAATAATACAAAATATGTCAAACAAACAAAACCAAAAGTAACAAACTGGAAAATAAAACATAAATCAAGCCAGTAATTTAAAATAAAAAAACATCAGAAAGGAAATCATAATAATAAAATAATACTGATACAAAAAGTGACTCCTTCCAGAACATTCCCAGTCTGTTTACCTACCTTCCACGCTTCAACTGCTAATTTATAAGACTTTCTTACGAGAGAACAAGAGAAACTGAGCTACGAGGCCAGACCAAGCTCCTGGTGGGTTTCTGTACATGACTGGCTTTTAAAATGCCACCCTGCCCCACTGCTAGCTCCCCCGACTGAGTTACTCCCCTGCTGCCAGCAGAACCCTAGCTATTGCAGTAATGGCAATTTTGGACCCCACTCTATTCTCTTTTGCTAAGCTACCTGGACAGATACCAGAGAGCAGGGCGGCAGATTCCCACTGACGGATCTCCTTCCCCCTATAGCGCTCTCCATCTGCTGTGATCGATGCAGCACCAACATCTCCAGAATGGAGGTGCGCTGCTCCTTCCCACACCCCAGGAGCAACTCAAGTCCCTTTCAGGGTACGGAGGAAAAGACTCAACCCTCTTCCAGTGCCTGCCATGATGCTGTTCGCTTCTTTTTTCCCCCCATCAGGGGCTGGTAGTGTTAAAAGCCACCTTTCCTGCTTAGCAGTCCAGCCAAAGCCACCACGGCTGAGAAACCCACTGCAGAGAGGGTCTGACCTGACCTACCCTTTCCATCCTGAAACTCATTATGAAAGCCCCAGTAAGCAGAGCCGGAGCTCCAGCTGGCACTTGGGTTCACTGTTTGCACTGGCAGCTGCTGCGCGTGGTCACGCTCGCTTGCTCACTCACCCTCTACGCTCCAGCACAGGGACCTACCGAGAGGCCCTGGAGTGAGGCCTCCTTTTGGGATGGTTTGCACTTTCTCTGGTCAAAAAGGTGAGGTGGGTGGGTGATGGGGGAGAAGGCCCAGATCCCACCCGGACCCCCTCCCCGTCACTCTCATCGACTACAGCACCTGGATGAAAACAGCCACCAAGTGCTGGCTGGCCATACTGGAGACGCATCTGGGGAGTTCATGGCACTGTGAGTTTCCTTCACAATCCAGCCCAACCTGCGTGACCCTGGAGCATCGAGAAGGTGGGAGCTGTATGCAGGAGGCAAAGTACTGCAGCCCAAACCGGAGGCTGTGAGCTCACCGCTGCAACAAGCCCCTTTGCTGGAAAGGGAGCCACAGCACAGGCAAGAGCCCCCCGGCCAGCAGATCACCGTCTTTGTCTGCTGGTCTCTGTTTTTACCAGGCAGACAGCTCTTTGGGAACCCCTCCCCGCCCTCCAGGACATACATGAGTGTGTGCAGATCCACGCACGTGTGTGTGAGCC
The DNA here is from genome assembly GCF_000699105.1 of Pygoscelis adeliae. Lineage (NCBI taxonomy): Eukaryota > Metazoa > Chordata > Aves > Sphenisciformes > Spheniscidae > Pygoscelis > Pygoscelis adeliae. The sequence goes on along the minus strand of NW_008824281.1, from coordinate 939,444 downwards.
TGCAACGACAGGGTGGACTGTATTTGTGAATCCGCTTGAGACCAGCCAGTACTCACCTGAACTGCATCTTTTACATGCTTTAAAGTTGACTGTCCAAGCCACAAGAATGACCCTTACTGACCTTGTACAATACAATGTTTTTTAACCCTTTAGGTACCATAGACTTTGTAAAAGTTTCGTTCACTTCATATACTGTGAGGAAGGGGGTAACGGGTGGGGGAAACATCCTTTCTTAGGAAGGAACGGAGGGTAAGAAAGCCCCGTTGTTCCTCTACACCTGCACATGCAGCCTCACAGCACCCACCCTGCCACCCCTGTCTGTTGACGCATGCTTTGCACTCTGAAATTTCTGAGTAGGAGAGTTGCCAAGGAGCCCTGGGAAGGTCATGGCTAGTTAGAAAGGGCAAAACAGCTTCCTCCAACCATGAGATTCTGTTATTTTTACAATCTACGTCTCTGGTACTTGAAGAGTTAAAACCCAGCACTTCAAGAAGAAAAAGATACTTTACCTTTAGTTTAATGGATTTTACTTTGGTTATGATGCTCAGGAGGAGCCACCCTGACAGGGAGGTGGAGGGTGTTGTGCAGAAAGGTGTGTAATGCAGGGAGGGCTGCGGCATGCAGGCACATGCTTGCCAGCTGAGCTAGGAGGGGAAGAGCACCAAACGCCTCGGCAGGCTGCGGGAGGACGAAGGAGGCTTTGCCGTTGCAGAAACAAGATGCCATCGTGGTGTGAAACCGCCCAGCAAGAGACAGACAGACAGAGAGCAGGGAGCTGGTTTCATCGGGCTGCGAGAGCATGCAGGCAGGCAAGCAGACAGCAGAAGAGAAAAGAAAGAAGAGCCATGGAGCGGGCCAAGGAGGAGCTGAACGGAAAAGGAGCTGCAGAGGGAAGACACAAAAGCCTGTCCCGAGCCAGAAGGTCTGTGAGCCGAAGGATGTCACCCGGACCAGGGAGAATTGACTCGTTCCTCCAACAGCCAGCCAGGAAAAAATGTTTCACCATGTTACAGGACACTGACAGCTCCCAGCTGATGTTCTTAAGAGCATTAAATTAATGAAACTATCCCTATGAAAGCTGAGCTACAGAGAAATAAACCAGGCCTCATTCTGGGCAGGTGCCAAGTTAGAAAAAGCCCCAAAGCCTTCCCCTTTCCCGGATCCCCTTCTCTTCACCCTTTAGGGAAAAATTTTCAGCGTCACTAAGCCCTACTGCCATCAGCTCCCACACCCCTCTTCCAGCCTGTTTTTATCGAACCAGAAAGCACAAATCCCAGACCCTCTTTTCCTCCCATCCCCACGAATCTCAAGGAGGGAAACCCCTTGGAAAACAGAAGCAGAGCGTAAGTTTGACACTTATTTTTCAGGTCCTTTCAGTTCATTTTCCCCCACCCCACAGTGATGCTCCCTCTAACAGTACCATACTGGGATCAGAACCACCAGATTTGCAGCAGAGTCAGGAAAGGATTTTCTTTCGATAAGTAGAGAGAGTAAGGAAAAAAAATAAAAGGAAAAAAGGGGAAAAACAAGAAGGAAAGAAGAAAACAAAATATCTTTCAATGGACTGGAGGCCTGAGAAAGCCCCAGTAAGGAACTCACTCTCTGCAGAAACAGACTCCCCTTTCCTCCCACTCCTGGGGGGAGAGAGAGAGAAGGAGAGAGACGGGGGGGAAGAGAGAGAGACAGCAGGACGTGACAATTAAAACGGAAAGATGGGGCAAGCGCCCAGCCGAGAGCCCGCTGCTCTCCCTTGTTAAGGACTCTGAGAGATGGGAGCAGGCACTCTCTCTCCTCACACTGGTGACCAGAGCCATTTCTGAGTTAGTTCTGCTCCCGGCTACTCCAAACTGCAGCGGAGTGATTTAGTAGAGATGAGAGGAGACAGAAAACACAAAGAACAGCTGCCACAGCTCCTCATGCAGTGAAAAAACACCTCATTTAAAAGCAAAGATCTGTGAAAAGCCCAGGTTGAAATATTGCCATCCAGGGTTATTGTCCCCAGGGCAACAGTGAAGGGAGACAATCCATTAAACTAAAACCAGCACATTTTGGTTGCATACGCTCCATCCTGGTGTCATTAATGTCCCCCCCCAGCTTCCTCTCTCCCGCTCTGCCGGAGCCCAAACGGGACTGCTCCCAGGGCTCGCTGGGCCAGCAGGCCTTCCTCCCCGCAGCTACGAAGTTGCTCATGGAAAAGAGCACGAGGACTGCTTTCCCAAAGGCTGGTGAAAATGTTGGACTTTTGATTAATCACCTTCCCTTCTCCTCCTCCTCCCGATTCCCCCACCGTCTCCCTGCTCCATTGCTTGTGCCCCCCTTCGGACAGCTGCTGCTCAGTTTTTTGCTGGTGGACAGGCAAGCTGCTGCGCGACGGTGGGGTGCCGTCCTCCCTGAGCATGCTCAGCACCAAGGGCCAGCGTGGCCCATCAACAAGCTCTTCGCTGCTCCCCACCCCATCAAGTGGATGGTGCTAACTGGCCTCCCATCGTCGTTGTCCCCCCCCGCCCCAAAGCATGCACCAGCTCCACTCTTCGTTCACATCTCATCTATCTGGGTCAGCAAAGGGAGAAGGCAGCAGGTCCCAGAGGTGGGCCCCCGCCACTGCCTGCCTCCCTGCAGAGGAACCCCAGACGTGTGAAATGCCGCAGCACCGTGAACGTCCGCCCCACAGCTCCGTACCCCTGTGCCCACCATCTCTGGCTCCCTGACTGTCTTCCCCTCAGAGAAGGGTGGGAAAAGGAGAGACACCTACTAGACTGCAAGGTGCGCTCTCTGACCTCCGGGGTGAAGGCCCCCAGGCCCAGAGCCGAGCGGGCGGCCAGCCGGAAGACATACTCAGTGTTGGGCTTCAGGCCTTCCACAGTGAAAGAGGTCGTTGGCTCGAAGTTCTTCGGCACCTGAGATGGGCGAGGGGGAAGAAAAAAATAAAAACAAACAAAAAGGGGCAGAGGCGAGCCCTGCCCAGAGACACCTGCCCTACTCCCCCCTCTCAGCCACCTTGGGAAATGAAGGGCCAGGATGCTCCTTGGGGCCCCAACCCTTTGCACTGCTCCTCTCCGGACTCACCTCCCTGCCATGATCTCCTTCCTTATAGAGGAGCTCATACTTCACTATGATCTCCTGGCGGGGAGGGCTCCATGACAACACGATGCTCGTCTCCGTCTTGGCTTCTGCTTGGAAGTTCATCGGCTGCCCAGGAACTGACACAGAGAAGGAGCCGACAGGGCAGAGGAGGCAAGATGAGAGACAGGAGAACCCACATTAACTTGGCTAATTAGAAGACTCCTACCCTGTTTTCTTCAAAGCCTGCGTGTGAAGAGCACGTCAGCAGCAAAATGCCACACTGCAGAGCGGGCAGGCCCTTCCTTTAAAGCAGCAGAGGGTTAAATCCCACTGCAGGACTTGAGCATGTCCAGAGCTGCTGGAGATGGAATAGTCCTACTGGATCACATGCCTCTTTCTTGGCAGTGCAGAATACAGCCCTTCCCGCTAATCCCCAATATTAAAAGATTCTGGAAGTGGGAAGCCCATGAGCAGCCCACTGAGGACGCAGGGTCACCTCACCAGCACCCCAGGCCATAAGCAGAGCACCTGAAAGCACGCTGGGTGACAACCTGCGATAAAACACCTTTTGTTCTCAGCTCAACACATCTGCTGTGACAATTAGGGCTTTGTTTTGCTCCCCTTTTAGAAAAAGGCAAAATAAGGCTCATTCCCCACTCATCTCCGAGAAGGTAGTTTCTGGGTACTATAAGAAGAGTTAACCTTCACCATTGCCTGGGCAGTGAGTGTTTTTAGGTCTATTAAAGACAGTTAGAAACTGGAAGCGCTAAGACAACTCACTTTGAAACACAGCACAGCAGAAACGGATTCTCTTTGCATAATTGCTTGCACGACCCATTTAAGCAACAACCTTTCCGAGAAAAAACAGATCAGAGATCATGCACCAGGCCCTCTGGCTCCAGCCACGGGACCCAGCTTCCTCCCAGAAGGCTAATTCCATTTTAACCAAATTGAATCAATAAAGAAAAAAATGCTCTGGTGACATGGCAGCCACAGCTGGATAATGCTATAAGGCAACACCTCTCCCTCCTGCAGCCCAGTGCATTCAAGGTTAGTGACACAGGTGCTCACCTCCTTGCTGTGTCTTAACCTGGATGGGGTCGGAAAGAGGCCCGTCTCCCACGGAGGTGAAGGCCAGGACCCGGACTGTGTAGGTTTCGTCCTCAAGAAGGCTGCCCACCGTGGTCAGGAGGCTGTCATCCACGTTGTGCTTCTGCCAGTTGCTGACGGGTTGATCAGGCTCCATGGTATAATATACACGATAGCCACGGATCTGCCCATTGGGTTCCACCGGTTCCTCCCACTGGATGATCATGGTGGTGCTGCTCAGCATTCGTCCCTGCACATTACGGGGGGCACTGGCAGGAGCTTGCTCCCCAGTGCGAGTGACCACTGACTCGCTGGGAGGCCCCTGCCCGATGCTGTTGACTGCAGAGACCCAGATCTCGTACTCAGAGTTGGGGCTGAGCCCCCCGATACTGTAGCGTGTGGTGGTGATGTCCTCTTTGATCTGATATGGTCCATCCTGGCTTTTAGACTTGTATTCAATGACATAGTAGGACACAGGGTCTGGATTTCCAGAGTCCCAGGTGATGGTGATACTTGTTGCTGTCGTCTCTGTCACCACTGGCGTCCCAGGAGCCTTGGGGAGTGCTGAGAATCAGGAAGAACAGACATTTAAAAAAAAACCACATATGCTGAAATGGTGCCTAATTGGGCTAGTTAGGGCTGTAGGAGCCAGAGGCACAGTACCAATCACAGTGCGGCAGTTCAGTAAAGTGCTGCTGAAATATTATGAACCTAGTTATACACTCTATTATGCTCCTTAAACTGCTCCATCAAAAGGGAAGTGTTCAGCTAAACATCTGGAATCATTAGCACAGACTTCAGCTGCACATCCGCCGGCTCACACGGCAGTAAGAAAAAGCAGTTTTGCAAGAGCTCCTTCCGAGCACGTAATCAGATCTTCTGAAACAGCGCTGGCAGCCCGGCTCCGGCAAAGCTGAATCTCTCCATGTTTAGTGTGCAGGTAACAGTAGAGCGAGGACTGCGCTCTCCAGAACTAGAAAACTATAAATACTTGGAGTGCTTCCTCTCAAGCCACAAACGTGTGTTAATATTCATCTCCCCTGTCCCTCATCCAGAAGACTACCTTTGGAGCTTGCTGGAGACTGCACGCTGAACATCGGACACCTTTAACAGCAAGCTTTACGTGTTTTCCTCACTACACACTTTAGACCCTTTCTAACCTCATCTTCTCTAGACTTGAGCACCTCTAAAGCTCTAACTTCTCCTTTCATCTTCTGACTGGGAAAGATTGCAGATGCTTACACACAGGAACGTAAGGGGGAACGGAATACAAATAAAATGACTAAAGGCAGAAGGTACCAGCAGGGCAAGATTCCCCATCTGAGGAGATAGGATAGTTGGAAGCAGAAGCAATGTATCTTACACAGCAGCTTTTTAAATTGATAGTACAAGACAGGGAAAAAGGGGAAGGAAGAAAATACTCAGGAAAATAAAGAGCATCTCAGTCCAGCCCCAGGCATCCTTCTGCTAGCACGTGAGCCCACTCCCTGTGCAAAAGCTCAGGATGAGTGTCATGTCAAGATTCACTAGTCCCTACTCATTTCTGTTGTCAGACCTTCCTTAGCCAGATGCACTGATACAACAGGATTGTTCTTCTTTAGCCCTCCCCTTCTCCAAAGTATTTCTCCTCCTCTCCCCCACCCGCCCGCATCCTTTCCCACCCCATCTCCCCCCAGATCCCTCACGGGCAATGCCAGCACTCAGAGCAGACACCAGCTCATACAAAGAGCTCTACACTCACCCAACCACAGGGGCATCCCGCTTGGGTTTTAATACTCCCCTGCTGAGGACAGAATAGATTGAAGGTTGCACCCGTGCTCCTCTTGGGAATTGCTAGCTGGAAGCTGGGGTTATTCCCCCTCTTGCTGAGGCAACAACGGCCACTAAGATGCTGGAACTAGGCTCTACTGCAAGGGCACACATGCCAGAGATCCTCAGGGCCTTGGCTGAATCTCTAACCTTGGAACAGGATGGCATGCAGGCTTCAAGCCATCCAAGGCTCCTTGCAAACTGCCCAGCCAGCCTCATATCCCAGGACAGAAACAAGCATGCAGGGCTTTGAATCACAGTTTTCTTCATAACAAACAGCTCAGTTGTCCTAAAGCGAGGAAAGATCTCAAGCCACCAGCTTCCCCTTCACTGTGGGTTTCTTTGTGTGTGGGATACCCAAAGACGCATGCACAGATCCCAGCACATGGCACTCATGGTGCAGTTTGTTCTCCTGCTCATGCTCGCATACGTACGCATGTACATACAGGCTTGTAACAACACGGACATACATACATGCAGTCAGGCACCCACATGCCCATACAGCCACGTTGCTCCTTCTCCCATGCACACGCACACTCATGCACGACTACCTTTTTACATGCATAATTGTGTCCCCACACTCCTCGTGTGCAGATCAGACAGGCACAGGCTCACCCCATGCAGACAGACAAAGACACAAGCAGAAACAGGTACCCACACAGTCACACAGTGACATTCCCACTCATGCACCGGTGAAGGCTGACAGGCACGACCACCTACCTACAAATGCTCACATGCATAAACATGACGCGTGCTCACATCTGCTTTGCACGCATGCTCAGACGCTCTGTTATGACTGTGCATCCAACACGTGCCTTGCACATATATACACCCATGCGGCAGCTCACACACTTGTGCATGCACGCTCCTACAAACATGCACAGTCGGGGAACCCACGCACTCGCTCACGCAGGCGTGCTCACACTCTCTTACATTTCACCGTGATCTGAGCAACGGCTTCTATGACTCCCAGACTGGACATGGCCACACACGTGTAGTTGGCTGAGTCCTTGACATCCGTGAGCTCCAAGACATTGCGGCCCACAGGCATGTCATCTTCAGGCGTCAGGTCCTCTGCTCCCTGCATCCACTTGACGTATGGCATGGGCGAACCCACGGCCACGCAGGTGATGTTGACGTTGCCACCGGGCATGATTTCATGGCTGACGGGTAAGATGGAGAAGCGAGGGGCCACACGGCGAACTGTGGATGAGACGCACAGAGGTAACAAAAAAACAAAACAAAACAAAACAAAACAAAACAAAAACAAAAAAGAAAGAAAGAAAAGAAAAAGGAGAAAAGGGAGAAAAAGAAAAAAGAGCAAAAGATAATTTAAATATAGACGGGGTTTGTCATCATTTATTTTCTTCCTTCATTAAAAACAAAACAAAAAACAAATAAATTAAAAAATCAAAAACCAAAAACCAAAAAAATTAAACTTCAAATAAATTTTTACTTCACAAACAATATATAGAATATAGACATAAAAGCGGTATTTCATAGCAACAGGGTTCCATTGATCAAGATTAGACCCATCACAGCACAGATAAATACACAAAAATTTATTAGCAATTTCTCATCTTTACTGGCAAGAGCTGGCATGGCGAGCGTCGAAAAATCTCCACAGCCACTGGGGCCCCCAGCTCCCCGCTCCGCGCCCCAGGAAACCTGCTCCTCCCCTTTTCCAGTGGAGTCTGACTCCCATATCGCCTTCTCCCACGGCAAAGCGAAACAGCCCCTCCACCACCACAGCCCGAAATGGTCCAGGTGCCTCCTCCGTCTCCGGAGAGGGGCCCTCTCCCACCAGCCGCTCTGGGCCCGAGGGTTGCTGCAGAGATGGGGTGGTGGTGAGGAGAAGGCTGGGATGGAGACGGGAACTTCTCAACATTTTGCCTTGTTGGACCCAGAGAATCCAACAAAGAGAGAAGTATCACATCCCCAAATGCCAGAGAGACACCACGCGAAAAGTAAAGAGACAAAAATATAAAAAAGGGAGGAGAGGGAGTCCCCGGAGCGGGACAGAATTTAGTTAGTGTCTGCGTGTGAGAACCGTCCAGGGGGAGGCAGTCCCCCTGGAGCGAGAAGGAGTGTGGAAAAGATGAGAAACTCTAATGAAATTTTTGTGGTTTTCGGGTATAGAAACCCTAACGAAGCCTCTTTAAGATCTGACACGGTTCCATCGATAGATGCAGCTCTCAGAGTCACAAACATCATGCAAAATAGGTAAAAAAGAGAGAGAGAGAAAGATAGAAAGAGAGAGGAAATGCAGAGAAATATAATTTATGGGCGGCTAGCAAATGCCCACATGGATACTGAATAGAAAGAGAGCGACAGAGAAAGAAAGGAAGACAAGGAGAAGGAGAACAAGGAGGGGAAGGGAGAAAGAAGAGAGAGAAAGAGAGGGAGGGGAGGGGGAAACCCACTTTAATGCTGCATACTTTTTCTAGCTGATGTGACCCAATGTGGTGGCTCACATTGTCACATCTCAGCCCTGGCGGAATAATAAATAGAATAGAATTAATAAGAAAAACAAGGTAATGAAACTTTAACGTTGAGAAAACAGTGACATGTTCTGTGCATCTCCTTAGCAGAGAGGTGGATGCAGCTTCCAGACCTTACACAATAAGAACATGGACGCAAAGGGGAGGGTGCGGTTTCCTTGGCTCCATTTTCTGAACTAACTGGGCTGGCTGGCTGAGGTGGGTGCTCTTCCTTAGGGGTGAAAGCAGGAGAATGGCCAAAGGAGAAATGTAAGTGGATCAGAGAGGCCCTAGGGAGGGAGCTGAGGGCAAGGTCCCATCCCGCAAGCAAAGACAAAAGGATACAGACCCTGGGAAGTTGCAGGCACAGCAGCAGTCTAAGGAGAAAAGGAGTGCGGGATTCCTCCAGCTTCAGAGACAGCCATGCAGTAAACTCCCCTCAGGTAGGGCGAGCGAGGGGGCAGGAGAGTTAGGAGTGCTGGGGGCCTGAAAAATACCTGTCCCTGCTGTCCTATTCCCAGGTAACCTCTCTGAACAACCTCTCTAAAAAAATCAGTGGCAATTGCATCCATGCAAAAGCCATGCAAAGGACATCAGAGCTTAGCCTGCCATCGCTTCTCCCAAGTCCTAGTGCCTTCAGATGTCCCCCAGAACTTATGTCTTTGGTTTTTCTAGTATTTATCTTCCAGCCCACTCCCCTGGCTGCTGCTCAACATTATGGATCTTTTCAGATGGGAACACAGCTGCCAGGAGAGATAGTGGCTGTTTTCCATTTAGTGGGACTTTGTTAAACAAAAGCCAAATATAGCCTCTGCCTCCTCCTGCAAGCTGACAAGGAGATGTCTTCACAGAAAGGTGTGTTCTTCCCATCGTGCTATCGGATCCTTTTCTGCACAGTTACCAGTAGTCAGAAACCAAAGGCAAGGAAGAGGAGACTTCCAGACTTGTGGCATTAGGAGCTCAGAGATGTCAGAGGAGAATTCCTGCATGCACGGATTTGCGAAGAGAACGGATAGCATGCCCTCACCTCCAGTGTAGCTGGGGAAAGGTCTGGAGTGTGGAGGGGGAGACTGCAAACTCACCTGGACACTAACACTAGAAGACGACTTTCTGCTTAGAGAAAGGTGTAACGAGAGTACCACGGTATTCGCGCAACCTCAGGCACCAGCACTGGCTCGAGAGAGCAGGCGACATGTTCCTTGCTCTCTCCTGTCACACCGCTATGGAAGATTTTTAGCTCTAGACATGAGGGCTTGTCCCTGTTGCCTGCTCCATCCTTCCTTCCACTGTCTGCTTCAGGAGGTACCGCATTTCAGAAAATGGAGCCATGTGAAGACCACACCGGTCACAATCTGAGACAAGATGGAGAGAACTTGAAAAGAAACAAGTGGGGTCAACATGCAGACAGATCTGGGGTGAGGATGACTCTTTTGAGGAGGGGCTGATATGTAACCTTCTGGAGAGGGGGGGCAAGGTGGGAAGAGGTGAGGAGAAATGGGGAGACATATGCCGGACAAGATCCGGTCAGCAAACAGCATCAACAGCAACAAACAACGGCAGGTGGGATGCAAACACTGAGTTGTCATGGAAACAGAACAAGACAATTAATTCAAACTGAGGCTAATCACAAAGAAATAAAACTGAACTAAAAGAGAAAGAAAAAAAAAAAAAAAAGAAAAAGGAAGAACAAACCAGAATTTAATAACTGAAAAGCATCATTTGATGTATGGTGGAGTGCTGAGAATCGGAGTCTGAAGGGAACAGACTGCTGCTGTCTGCATGGTTTTGGGCAGGGAAGGGAAGAGATTCCACTCACAAAACACAAGCTCAGGGCCGTGGAGCCGGAGCCGTGCAGAGCACGCTCACAAACAACTGCGAAGCAATTCTCCCCACCCTCCTCGCAGCACCCAGGGGTTTAGGTCAGCTTTGTGGGGTCTCAGGGCAGCATTACTTTTTGTCTGTTTTAACGGCGTTTGTCACACTTAACTAATGGGAAGCAACCAGCACATCTGGGTGCCAGCTCAAGACAATGCGCTGTCTGTGAAAAGGGAGAATTTGGATTAGGGTTAGCGGCAGGCTAATGCAAGACCCAAACAGGCAGTAGCACTTCTGTTGTGCATCCTGGTTTAAAAAAAGCTACACACTTCTGTGTGCGCACAAATATACAAACATCCACACACCAGTCTAGGATGTGACAGTAACTCCAAGGTTCAATGCTGGAGACCTCAGAGAGTCCTTAGATACATCCCTGCTATGGCTCAGGGCTGTGACAACCGCATTTACTGTAACAGGAAACACTTATAGGGCTCATCTCTGGACACCAAGAACCATCGTGCTGCTGTTTATTTTAATTGCTATACCACTCTGATTCGGCTGTTGACATGAGATTTGTCAAGCTGAGAATCTCTGGGTCAGTGTTTAGGTCAGGGCCTAGGAGGAGGAGAGTGGTGATGGGAAGAAAGCTTGAAGTGCAGCTAGAGATTGAATCAAGAACAATTTCAGCTCTGGGTCCAGCTGGGTTTCACACATAGCAGCTGAAAGAGTGAAATTTTACACAAAAAATGTGGTGAAGAGATTACTTCCATTTTCCTATCCAACACATTCAAAGGACCAGAAAGAAAAGAACTGCCCTCTCTGGAAAGGAAAAGTTGGGATGGGGCAGTCAGGGCTCTGCCTTATAGACACTTATCTAATACTTTTACCAATTTCTGGTTTCAAGAAGCACCTTCCCTGAGTTTCAGGGATGTTTGGTTTCCATGACAGCTTTGTCAGACCTGTTTTACGAAGCCAACCTTGCATGCATACACATATGTGCATGCTCCATGTGCATGTGCAACATCTCCCGATATACACACACAAGCAGGCACACACAAACACACATCGTCAATGGCCAAAAAACTCTCAGGAGCTTTTTTCAAACAAGGATACAGCTTGTTACTGATAGAACCAGATTTTAGAACTGGAGCTCGACATTTGCGATGCAAGTCAAATTACTTCAATGCAGAGAAGCCATTTCTGAGACACAGAAAGACTTCTTAAGTGCAGTTAGTTATGAGTCTGTTTAATATTGTCTGTTGGGTAAGCATTTCACACAGGCAAATCTGCACCCCAGATTCTGCTTAACATGACCTTCATTAGAAATGGAACAGATCCATAACTCTTCACACCCTTGTAAAGCCAATTGGTTTTGTTGCTGCTCACGGATGCAGAGAGGTTAACCCAGTTTGTGTTCTGTGAGTGGCATTTTCGGTGCATTATTCTTTCCAATGAGAAGGTACCAATCAACATCGCTAAGGTTCCCCACCACCACCACTCAGTTAAAAAGAGAGCTGGGGTCCACAAGGTGAGAGATGTTTTTGAAAGGGACAGATTTACAGACCTGATCGAAGAGACACTGGGAGATCCAGGGTTGACTTTTGCAACACCAGAATCCATCCTTAAAATGTGTTCCCAGGACGCTGCTAGTGAGAGAAATCTGAGGACCAACCAACCAGTTTGTGCTGAGGAAACCCACTGGTTCCACTTTTTAAGCCCCTTCCAGATTAGCTCAGGGAGAAAAATGTTGGAGGAGGAGCGAGGTGGGGAAAGGATAACGTACTAGACAAGAACCCGTCACTTCAAACCCCGATTCACATTAAACCAACTAAAAGATAAACATATTTTATATCTTAAAGAAGAAATTAATTGAAAAAAGAAACAAGAGAAAGTGAAGTGACTGGTTGAAAGCACCAAACAAAACCAAATGGTATTAAACATTTTGACACTCAGCAAGCTGCTGCTCCAAATGAGGTGAGAAGGCGGACATTATTGGCCATTTTGGCGAGACAGGAGTCATTCCGTCTTGCTCCAAAATGAGGAGGGGGTAGGGGAAAGGGTGCCAAAATAATGTGCAGCCTCTACATTATTAGTGAAGCTTAGATTACACCTGTCCTCCCCTCCCAAAAAGGTGGTCCGTCCCTGCCCCTGTGCTGTCCGTGCAGCCGCCTCTGCCTTCTCCCTCTCCCATTCCAATCACAAGCTCATTCCGCTGGGGCGAGACGCTGTTCGGGTTTGGATTTCCGACCTCCGTCCCTCCAGAGGACGAGATACTTCCCTCCTCATGCCCATCTCCTTCCTAATTTCCTTCACAGTAAATAAAAATAAGTAAGTAAATAAGTAGATAAATAAAGAATGAGACCAAGGCTTGGATTTGGTCTGGAGGAAATCCATTACCTTCCGAATCATCATTACTTTTTCACTTAAAAAAAACACATTAGTTGAGTGACAGGCTGGCTGAACATCTCTGGTCTTTTGTAATTTTTTTTTTTCTGTTGCTTTTTACAGGATTGAATATAAAATAATCTGAACCCAATTGTTTTTTCAAGCAGCTCTGTAACATTAAACACAGACTTTACTATTTTATTTTTGTTATTTTAATTTGACAAGGTGTAATCTAATTTTTTCCCCTAAAACAAAGAGAACAGCGATGCAAAAGGTGTAAGAGACACAGGCAGGCAGAGATTTCGAGATCAGTACAGCACAGTGTTCCTGCAAAGTGCCCTCTATAGAGAGATATACATATATATACATATATATACAGTTTTGATTTTTTTTTTTTTTTGGGGGGGGGGCTTTTTGTATCCATTTCCATTTCCTGATACCCTTGAGAAATCCTTCTGCAGAAACACAGCAAAGTTGTTTGTTTGCTTTGTTTGGTTTTGAACTCGAATTTCAGAGCTGAGGACACCCCAAACACGGACAGGGCGCTCCCCCACCCATGGAAGTGCTAATGTAATGCTTAAAAATTGTCACAGAACTCTCCCTCCCTAAACTTCAGTGCCTGGAAAATGGCACTACAGGGGCAGCTGTACGAACTAGTGGTGGTTCTGCCTCCCTCCTTTTCCATTAAAGAATTTATCAACGCTAGCCTAAAAAGGTATTAAAATCCCTATATTTTAAAAGATCAATGATTGTTTTGACCTTGTGGCTATTTGTTAAATCTACAGTGCAAGTGAAACTATTTCCTTCTAACCTCTAACTGGCATTGAAAGTGAAAAGCTTAGCAACCGTTCCACATGTCTACTGAGGGACGGGCTGAGCAACCAGCAGCTCTGGTTTGATGGTCAAATTACACGAGCCAAACTTAACCCAGGCGCAGGCTACAGGCTAAATTATTTGTTAAATTAGTCACATTTTTATATATTTTGAAGCTTTATTTCCTGAGGTCCTAGGCACACCATTCCTGCCTTTTCTATGGTTTTTATTTTAATTGATTTCAACTAGTTTTGCTATTATGTGTTTAGCCCTGGCCTGTTTTCATCTTTCGTCTCTCAATGAGTTGAGGTTTTCCAGAGAGCCTTGAAAAATATTTGAAATG
>NW_008824281.1:917489-925497 GCF_000699105.1 Pygoscelis adeliae | reverse complement strand
GGGCTTGAAAAGAGCAGAGCAACAAGAAGCTCGAGCGGAGGGAAAAAAAAGATTATCCCTGCAGCACCACAACTGCTGCCTTTTGTAAGTCCTGACAGGGCACCACTGTGTGAAATAGGGGAATATTTTTAATTCTGGTAAATTCAACCATGACAATTTGTCCTGTACCAACAGCAAGCAGCTCTGCATACTCAGAGGTTGCTAAAGCACAGCCCACACAGCTCTACGGTGCTTTGTTCATTCTTCCTCTCCCTTTGTAATATGGAAGAGCATGCAGAGACACTCAGTCCTTCCATACAGTGCTCTATCTTGAGCCAAGCAGCTGGCTATTTGGATCAAAACAGAGCAATCGAGGTAGAAGTCTGAAGCTTTCAAAATTAAGGGGAGAGCTACAACGTGCTCCGTTTCAAGGGGGCAAAACAGCTGTGGCCATAGATCCTGGACAAGCAGACATATGCCCTCTCTGGGGCAAAGCCTGGACCCTGCACGTGTTGACTCACTGACACTTGGAGAAAAATACTGTCAGGTATGAGTGATTCAACCTGGTTTTATCCACCAAACTGGAGTAAGCATCTCAGCCCTTTTGGGCAAGATTCAAAGCCTCTTAAAAAGGCCAAAAATGTTTCCCTTCCACCCTAGCTGAAAGAAGGCTATGCAGCTCTCTGCATGGATGCCATATACAGACATTCGTTTTCTGCTCAGCTATGAGAACTGCCAGGCTCTCAAACCAGCCTCCCCTGTCCTAAGCGAGTCCCTGTCGCTGTGCAAGGAGAGGCACGATGCTCTCAAACACCACCACTGAGACAGACATCTCTTGATACACAGGGCTTTGAATCTGTCCTTTCCTGCAGTCGCTATGTGCCAGAAGTTTGATAGTATTTGTGTCCCTAGGGATACAGAGATGCATCCAATGACACTTTTGAAAGCCAGGTGAGTTGTATAGCTCCCATAAAAATCAGCATCCCCATCTTAAGGTGTGCTGACTTGCCCACTAGAACTGTGTCTTTCTTTTCACCGACTACAGGTGAAATCTGGACAACTGGCTCAGACTAGAAACTTCCGTACACCCTAGGCTGTGGCAGAATTCATCTCACCTGCTTCTGATCTGCTTTTGTGGGTCTCCATAAAGATACTTCTGCATTTGACCTTGGAAATTCCCTGTGAGCAGACTCTTTGTTATTTTGGACCACGGCATGATCTGATCTGTAATAATACACAAGGCAAACCCTTAACCAGTAATTTCAAGACCGTGCCCATAACTTCTAGCAAACCGTATGAGCTCTTTTAGCCAGGTATCAAGTCTCTATTTCCTCACCCAGTGTCATTCCAGCCTATCATGACTACATCCAATTCAGCTTTAGTTTATTGTTGTTGTTATTATTATTACTTTTATTGGCTCTTAAGGAAGAATTTTATCTTAAAACCTTCTCAGATCACAAGAGATTCTAGCAGCAGCAGTGCAGTTTGGACATGTTAAAAATACTTTATAAAAGATAAAATAAACAAATAAAAAACAATGGTGTATAAATCCCTTTTTAATTGCACCTAAATCCTGAAACTCAGACTCCTATTCATGAAGGAAAATCTTGTAATTAGTAGTGATTATCACCTTTTAGTCCTAGGCAGGAGGGAGGTGGGATGGGAACACCTCATTTCAAATACTATTCCTTCCCTCTTGCTCTTTTTAAACAGAACAAGCCTTTTTTTCTTCTTTTTTTTTTTTTTTTTTCTTTTTTCTTTCTTTAAATAGAGCATTGGGGCTGGGGGATGTCTTTTGGCTATTGTTGGCATCAAAGTTAGAAGAGCCACAGCTGGCCGCTTCAGAAAGACATTATCAACAGTGCAGCATTTCGGAGTGGTACCCTTGTATCTAAGAGGAGAGGGGGAGAGACTTGAAAGGGGGAAGGGGGAATACCAGCACTGAGGGTCCGAGCACTGAAATCTCAGCATTTTAAGAAAAAGAGAAGGACAGACAGAGAGAAAGAGAGAGATAGAGAAAGAGAGAGACAGATACTGTGTCAATACTGCACTGGATTTCTCAAAAATCACACAGCTTTAATACCTGTACACTAGGAAAGCCACTCCTTTGGTAGATAATTGAGTAGTGAGGACTGATGGGCAAAGGGAAGTGCATAAACAGGGAAAGGAAGGGCATTCAATTCTGCAAAAGGCAAAAGCACCAAGCACCAATGGTACAACTAACACACTGCAAAAAACCCACCTGTTTACTATCCCATGTGGCTCACCCACTCAGGACGCACACATGGGAGGCAACAGAAGCTTCATGGGGATAAACAGGGAGATGAGAAGAGGGAAAAGAGGCATTTTCAGCTAGAATGTAACTTGTCGGATTTCTTGTTGCTGTTTACAATAGAGATGCAGCTGCCAGATGTGTCCCAGCAGCCTCTCTTGTGTCTACCACTGCTGCATTTCTCTTTCCACGCCCCTTTCGAAAGGAGGGCTCTACCTTCTCTGGACCTGGCTGGTTTTCAAGGTGCCTGTAGCCAGGCAATAATGGTTCAATGACAGGGAAGACAGAGTGTAAATGGGGAGAGGGAGAGCCATGAGACCCAGCTACCCTTCTGCGGAAGGCGGCTGGCTGGCTGCCCTTCACTTCTGACACTGCAAGGACGAGGCATCACCCTCCTACAAGGGAATCTGCCAAGTTCTGCTGATGAGACAAGGCACTGCCTGATGATGGGGCTCTCCACGCACACATGGGCGCTAAAGGAAAGACAACTGCGTGTGGTTCAGTTACACAGCAGGAAGCTTTCTGTCTCTACCCATCCTGGGCTGAAAGCAGATTAGCTCCCGTCCGCAGTGTCTTAGGTATTACTGGAGGGAAATGGCCAGTTACCAGTGAGCGAGTTCTGTATCGCTGGGGAAGCCCTTCAGAGCAGGGATCAGGGTTTTTCTTTGTGTGCAGGATGTGGAACAAGAGCCACACCTCCAAGAAATATGTAAGTAATAACGTGACCCAGGGTCTGCTCTAACTCTTGGAACGACACCCTGGCTTCTTACCATCTTTTCCACTTCCCAGATCCCTCCCTCCCCCCAAAACAAAGGCTTGTCCCAAATAGCAGGGCTTCCATGGACAGGCGTTAGAGCTGTGTGACTCCTTTCCTCCTGGAGGGATTGAGGAGTTCAGTTACCACCGGGTGGGCAGGAACACTGGCTTCTCACAATGCGTTTGGAATAAACTACAGCACAGCATAACCAATCAAAACTGAAATAGGAAATCAAGAGAAAGCAAAAAACCCAACAGAACTGAAACTTTAGAAAATAAGAGTAAATCCACTTCAAATAAACCAGAATTGTGTAAAAAAAAAAAAACTATACATATTTATATATAGAAAAAATAATTCATAATTAATTTAAAAAGTGGCATGCAAAGAAGATTGTTACATTCTCCTATCATGCATCAGGCCCAATGTCCAAACGGCAAGGTAACCATGACGACAAAAAAGTGCAAGAACTCAGCAACATTACCAAAGGATGCATAGAGAGGCCCACAATGCAACTCAACTCATCTCTGCGAGACCCGGGAACGGGCGGGTCTCGCTCATCTTAAAGATTTCTTGCTTTTTCTCTTTTTTTTTTTTATTTTTTTTTCATTTTTTTCTCTTAAGAATGTAAAAATGTGGGTAAAGAAAGTAAAAAAGAAAAAAACCACACCAACCTTCTCGTAGCTCTGAGGGATGTTAAGGGGGTTTGATGCGGAACACAATGACATGAGGAGAAGAGAAAAATAGGGGAAACACAGAGAGAGTAAAAAAAGGCCTTCTCAAGGCTGTCAGCTGCAAATTGATTGTTTTTTTCTCTTAACCAAAATAAAAAGAAAGGAAAAAAAATGAAGATAGTAACGACCCTCTTTCCTGCCTTCCTAACTTTCCCCCTCCCATCCAGCTAGGTACCTTTTGTTTAAGAACAACCAAGCTCTGTACAGAGGTCAGACTGTGAGCAATCCTAATTCGGAATCAGCACCCGACAGAGGTGCCAACCCCAGAAAGGAGTTCTCACTTCTTTAAGTCCATCTGCTCTTTAGAGAAGGGGGAGCGGAACCTGTACCAGGCAGAGAAGACCCGATACAAAGGAGATCCCAAGCTGGAAATCCGCTCCCCTAGCCCATGCTCCCACCAGCCCCCACACCCGGCTCTGCTTGCACTAACTCCACAATGGGACTGAATAAGGAAAAAGAAATAATTAGAAGAAGAAAAGAAAAGCAAAACAAAACCAAAACATTTCCTTGCAATGTTAAAACTTACAACTCCTATCCCAGGTGTTCTATAGAGACAAGCATGTTATGGGAGAAACAAGTCAATTGGAAACACAAGAGTGTTCAAGACTCTTTTAAAACAAAAAACGGGAAGAAAAATGTGCATGAACTTTCCCTCCCACCAAAGCAAATCCATTTCAGAAATTTTTTATCTTTCCACGATATTAACACACAAGAAACAAGGAATTAAACAGCATGAAAAACACCCAAACCACAGGCCGAGCTTGCTTACACGATGTTTTCTGCACTCTCTCGGCCGGCTAACGCTGGCTTTGTTTTTCAGGCAGGCCTCAGGGACACACAGGCTAACTTGGATAGAAAGAGGGCTATCCACCTGGAGCCGACTCTTATCCAGGTGCGGAGACAAGCAACTCCATGGTTACAACCTTTGTCTCCCGGGTAGTTTCCGAGTGGCCAGAAAGGTAGAGGAAATTTATAAATAAAAGAATAATGAAAAATCCCCATGTTTTTTCCTGTTTCTTTTTTTTTTTTTAAAAAAAGAACCCAAAACATTCCAGCTAAGCTGTCTGCAAAGGATTTAGCCCTGAATTAGTATCAGATCCAGATTTACGTTCCCAAAAGAAGAATTTTGGGGCCCAGGCGACAGGGCAAATTTCAAACGCAATTTTCCAGCTGGCCACAAAAGGCTATTTAAAAATTTAGCTTGGAAACATTAAATTATTAAAAGCCTTCTCTCCATGTGCATGTGATTTAGTGAGCGTGAGACACGAGAGAGAGAGAAAGAGAGAGAGAAAGGAGTGCACACAGGAGCATGGCTCTGCATTTGACTGCAGAGTTAACGTGAGTGTAGGTGGGAGGCGCTTCCTCTGTCGATGGGATGGAAATGGGAACAGTTTGCTGGGATGTAACTTTTCTTTTTTCCTCCCAATGGTATTTTTCTTTTTGTAAAAAAAGCGAGAAGGACCAGCCCTGCTCTCTCATTACCAAAAGGGTTTTGCTGTGGAAAGATATTAAACCAAAGCTACACACAAAATATTACAGGTCAGAGAGATTAAAATAAGGTAACAAAGAAAGCAGAAAGGCTATTGCCCCACCGGGTGTGAGAACATCGAGGGGGCATCAAGCAGAAGCCGATCCCCCTGTCATCTGTTCCTCATGCTACATGGGTGAAGGAATCTGTCACTGTGGCAGAGATGTCTGCTGGCCGTCTCCAGCTTTCTGCGAGTCTGTGCCCACGGCCAGTGTTCATGCCCAAGGAACCAGTGACAAATTACTGCTGGCAAAGGGAAAACCAGCTGGGACTTAGGCGAGAAGTGAGAATGCACCCTCCTGTTGCAATCTGGTGAGATCCAGGGGACAGAGAGCTCAGTGGAGGGGGCTGAGAGGGTCCTCCCCTCCTCTCACACCCACACCAGGAGAACTGAAACCTTCTCACTTCCAGAGAGCAGGGATCCTTTGGGAGAAAAGGGGATTATGGCCTCTTTGCAGCCAAAGCTGTTCATTCCCCTCTGGGCCCTGCAGGTTGATGCTGGCAGATTCTTGGGCACACTATTTTGGGTCACACTTGGCTTCACTGTGGGTGACACAGCCTTGTATTGCTGCTCTGCAACTCTGGCACGGTAGCTGGAGCCACCAGCAATGGTGAGGAAGTCAGGGTGCACCAGGATCCCCCTGCAAGCTCAGCAGCGCACTGTACGGATCCAACCGATTAACACCAGTGCTTCCCCTGCGCTCGGGGACAGGATCAAATCAAACAGCTGGGGACAAAGGAAGGCCATGGAGAGGGAGATATTTGCCAGCGTTGTGAGCCGATGCGCTCCCTACCTCTCACGTAAAGGTTAGCAGGGGAGGAGTAGCGCACTCCGGCGCTGTTGCTGGCGACGCATTCATACTTCCCCTGGTCTGTCTCCTCGCTGCTTTCAATCTGCAGGCCACCTGGGAGGAGAGAAGAAGACCGCAGCAAAGACACGATCATCACCATTTTGTTTTGTTTTTGAGAGGGAGCAATTAGCGTCAATGTTTTGCTTTCTCTTCCCCTTGGGCTAATACACACTGGGACGCTCCCCGGGGGTCTTGGGCTATGAGCTCTGGAAGTACTGAGCCCTCTGCCGATATCAGCTAATGTCTGTGCTCAGCGTTACGGCTGGACACATACGCAACAGAAAGAGAAAACTTAATACCCCCTCTCTATACTAAGTGTTACTCTCCGTACGGAAGTATCAACTTTTGTGGCTTCTGCAGTGCAGACATTCTGCACCAGAACTCATGAAATCAACTTCAATAATCCATATTACTATGATCCCCAGAAATCTATCAGAAGGCAGTTGACTTCCCCTTGCTTGATTTGAACCAGTGACCATAAAAGTTAAAGCCTTTGTCACCCACTGCCTACGATCCCTGGAGCATTTTTATCCCTGCTGCCCTTGTTTTGTGCCTAAATACCTGGAAGCCTGCAGGAGATAAAAGTCAGTGTGAAAAGCACCTTACTGATAGTAAATTTTGCCAAGGGAAGACCTTGTAAATACTGCATTGGAACTCTGAAATTGCCTGTGTGGTTTACACCGACTGGGCCAAAAGGATTAAGGTTTTTCTTAAACCCGTACATTATTGCAGCCTATAAGAATATACCCAGAGCCCATACTAAACACTCCTGTAAGCAAACATGCAGAGATATGCAGCATGTAACATGGAAGAAAATTGCCTCATTTACCTCAGAAGGCTTCACCCCTGCAAAACTCCAGTTAAAATACATACTATATAAATAATTCAGCAGGCTATCAAATGTTTTATGTATTAGGAGTACATGATTATACTACAGATATGGACAGAGCTCACATGTGGTAAGACTCTTAACTCCCATCTCTGGGAAAAAAAACCTAAATATGAAAACCAAACAATTCCAGCTCAGTGTAATATTATTGACAAAATCTTAAGTGAGAAAAGTGCAAATGATATCAGTGCTGGTTGCAGATACAGCCTCTTCAGGGAGGAAAAAACAGTGTGTTGACATGAGGAGGACACGGAGCTCATGTTCCTCTGTGTGTGCATGGGTGAAAAAGGATGCCGCGTGGGAAGATGTGAGGCTGTGAATTTGACAGGGATGGGGTGTGATAGTGCAACTCCCGCCAGTATCCACTGTGTCTGGTAGCTCCCAAAGGCAGAACAGATAGAATTAAAAAACAAAAAACCCCACCCAAGCCACTAAACCAAACTAAATTCATTTCAAAAGAATCTGTGGGTATTTCAGTATAACAGGAGTTAGAAACCAAATAGACTGAAGCTTCACACTGAGACACCAGCTGAGCATATTTCATACTGAATTACAGCTCGAGCATGCTCTGTCATCTGAAAGCTCCACTTTAGTGGAAAGCCGGTCAGTGAGTTTTCCCAGAAATTTCTGTGAATTTGGACAAATCTGTGGGTTGCTTCCACTGGTTCCAGACAAATTTTTCATGTGGCTCATGAGCACTGCTTGTCTGAGCATACACCAGGGGAGACAAAGCCACACTGCAGAGCAGGAGCAGAACCATGAACTGCAGGCAAGCAGCTTTGCCAGGGGAGTAAGGACTTGCCCCTTTCATCTTGACCACGGCAGCTTTGCTGGTGAATGCAATGGTGGAAATTACACTGTAGAGAGGTCAATAAGTTTTCAGCACTCGTCAGGAGCCAATAGAGATGATGTGTGAAAATGTAAATCTCACCTATAGCACCTCCTGTTGCTTTTACCAGCAGAGAATTACGGACTTTTAAATTTGCCAGTGTAGATAAAAC
>NW_008824281.1:908984-917451 GCF_000699105.1 Pygoscelis adeliae | reverse complement strand
ACTTTCAATGACAGCTTGAGGTCTAATTATCTTTTTGGCTCCATTAAAGAGGCAGTGCAGAAGCTACTTACCACAGGTATCTTTCCCAGAAAAACCTAAGGGTAAGAGAGTGGGGAGGAAGGGGAAAGAAGGCTCTGAAGCCAAACAATTGAGTACGCTGAGATGCTAAGTGCTGAAGATCTGACTGAGCAAAGGACTGGAAAACTTTCACCGCCATCTGTGGTTCGGGAGCACTTTGCACCAATCAAGAGAAGGCCCTAAGTATTTACCAAGCTTTGATAGCATTTAATGCTCAAGATAAACTTCAGACCTTCACAGTCCTGGAGAGATTAGCTCTTAAAACTCTGCCATAAATCTGAGGCAGCACAGCCCGAGACGTTATTAGAATAACAGTATCAGTATTACCAAGTGCACCCAGCAAACAAAAAAGGACATTATAACCATATATAAAATAAAGACAGGTATAAAAAAGAAATATCCAGAGGTGAAGCAGGACGAGACAACATAACAACAACAAGAATCTATATTGAGCACAGGTCAATGAAACAGGAACTGAGTGGAGAGAAGTGTTTGGCGAGTGGGTGAGTGAGTGAGTTGGGGGTGTCTTACCTCGGATCGGTGTACCTTCTGCAAAGAAAACAAAGAAAATAAGTGAAAAGACTGTAAAATCCCAAACACCTGGACTGCCCGTGGGAAAAGGACCTGAGTCAAGGAAGACAGTTCCCAGTAGGAAACTTCCTGCTCTACCTCATCTTAAATTATAGGGACAGACTGAAGAGGGTTTGGGGTACTTCAGATGGGGATGCCCTTTTTAAAGCAGTCCAATTCAGCTAGCTGCTGACAGAGCCACCATGGCACTTGGCTTGAAAAGTTTTAAGACTGGCTCCATTTTGTTGCTAAGCACACAAAGAAAGTCTTCAAGCTCTCAGCTAACATTACTGTTTGCTACTTGCAGAACATATGATGAACCTGCATTTATCTTCATCACTCCCGGGGAACAGGGTCGGCATTATGGCCGTGCTAGCCCAGACAGGGAAAGGGACCTCCAGGTACCTTGCATCACATTAAGAGTTGCAGGTTTGATCCCAACTTTGCTAGCAAATTCCCAGTTCCAAACTTAAATTATTGGCACAGATGTGCGAGGAATTCAGGGCATGTCCTTATCAGGACCTTCAGTTATCCTTCAGTGGTTCCACATCGAGGCTGAAGCCAGATGCGCTGCACTAAAGAAGGCCACGCTACTGCACAAGTGAAAGGGCTACCGCATGCAACTGCTCTGGAAGCCTCCCTAATGCCAGTGCAGGAGGGGGGGCGTATGGAGAGAGAAGAGTCCTGCTACACTTGCCTGTTAAGTACATCTCCCTTGGGTTATTTTTATTCAAACCCCCGCCAGTTGTCTCTAAGTGCCTAACCTAAGTCTTCTGCCTAGGCAGGTCTCACACACGAGAGGAAGTGACATTGTGGCTGGTGAACCATGCCACAGTCAATGGTGAAATCACTGTCCCCCTGTTTGACCTCCTGAGGTTGCAACCATCTTCCTTTGAAAACACGGCAGGTCCTTTTGCTCACAGTGGCATTCAAACATGTCACACAGCTTATCAAAGAAGGGTTTTTAGTTGGTTGGTTTTTACCCCAATCCTGAGAACAGGGCAGATTCCGCAATTACAAGTATTGCCTCTTACTAGGGAGAAATGCAAGAGCTTCTCTGCAATGGTAACAATGCTATCCTTCTGCAGCACCTCCCAGCCAGGGCTTGTATAGCACATTACATGATAAATATCAGCCTTACACTCCCTCCTCTTCCCCAGTGAGGTACAGCAGCATTATTACCCTCACTTTACAGATGGGGAAACTGAAGTAGAGGTGAAGCAACTTGCCCAAGGTCACAGAGGGAAGTCTGTGGCAGAGGCAAGAACAGGAGTCAAAGCCTCCTGCTTGCCAATCTTCTGCCTTAACCACCAGAAAACCCCTTCCCTCCTTATCCTTCAGCCCTGTTCATCCTTCTTGTGCTGCGGTTCAATCCTCCATTTTCAGGATAGAAGGTAAAAATATATAGATACCGATTACAGTTCACCTTTATTTTTCAAAGGAGATGAGGGAAGAGAGGTATTATAGTGTTAGGATATTAGATTCTAGTTATATTCAGCTTCTAGTTAAGAGGTTAGGTTATTTGCTAGAGAAAAGTTAGCATCTAGTTAGGGTTAGGAACTAGCTAAGGTTAATAAAGCGGGTTGGTTAGCTATCAGGACAAAGGTTGGAGAGACAGCGCTTGAAAGAGGAAGAGGTGGGGGGAGCGTGTACTTGGGCAGATCTCCACACAGGAGACGGCGGGAAGGTTTTAAAAAGCGCACGAGAGAGAGAAAGCAGCAAAGGGTTATAGTTCAATTCAGTGGAAATAAAAACAGCCTCTGTTACATCCTTCTGTCTCAAAACTGGAGTGAAAATCTGCCATCTGTGGCACAAATCTGGAACAAGGCTAATGGGAAAAGGGTAGAGGAGGGGACGAGACCCCATCATCACCCACCGCTATAAAGCTTCTTTGGCCTTGGCTAAGCCTGGCAATTTCCTGCAAAGGTTCACTCTAATTGACAGGAGAAACACACTGGAAGTTAGAGCTATGTAAGCATAGATACAACAGCAGCCGTTACCTTCTTGTGTCATTGTAGGTTAGTTATTCTCCGTTCCCTCTAAGCGTCAGCGTTGCCCCTGGAAATAGGTTGTCAGCAGCTCTCAGAGACAGACTGTCTTGGAGACAGTGCTCCTGGAGAGCAAGATAAGCCAAGCAATGCCACCTTGGTCTTTCCAATTCTAACTGTGGCACACGGGACAGAGGTGAGGAGCAAAAACATGTTTTGCAAGATGCCCCACACCAGGGATGGAGGGGACAGAATTTGAATCAAAATGAGATCAAGTAACTTGCAAGGAAAGAACAGTAGTTTGAATGGCGGCAGGGACACAGATGGTAGATTTTCACTGTTGGAATTTCACATCTAACCAGCTCCATATTTAATATAGGGGCAGCAGGATGGTGCTAGAAGAGAATATGAAATAGAGTAATTATTCTGAAGAACTTTGACAGGTCCTATAAGATTTGATACAGGGTCACGGTGGTGGAGGGGAGGCACCTGCATTCAGTAGCTGGCTTGCCTGGTGTCCTAAACAGTGCACGAGCAAATGCACAAGGCTAACCGCTGTCCAGGGCAGAATAAGGGCATGAGCCTTGCAGGAAAACTAAAGGAAGAAGAACTCACACTGGATGCTGACCTTCTGAGTGAAAAGCTGGTTTTGAGATGCCACGTGCAAACTATTCATATTGCCTTCCACAGCCTCCCAGGATCTGAAGATCTGCCTATTTAGGGCAAATTTTGAGGCTGCACGAGCCCAGATGGCCAGCCTAATGTTTAGCAGCAGAGGCAAAAGGCAGCTTAAAGGACTTGCCTCTGGATTATAAAGGACCAAGATGGTGTCAGGCAGAATACCACGTGCAGGTGTCCCCCTCTCTCACAGAGGATGGGATCTGCTCTTCCACCATCCCTTCCTCTGACTTCCCACACAGCAAGCTGCCTACGGATTCTCCAAGCCTTGAAAACAGGGAGAGGAGGACAGTCACCATTGCCATGGCAATGACAGAAAACACATCCCCACCTTCTGTCAGGCCACGTGTGAGAACATGTGTGTGCTATGCTCCTCTCCCAAGGGCTGGAGAGAGCTTTCTATTCTAAACAAGCAAGCAATCATCAAGGGCCTTCTGCAATTTTAAAATGCCGGATCCTGGCTGACAGCTGCAATTGCTACATCTCTAATAACAAAAGGGGACTTGGCACATGGAGGAAATGTGACGTGAGTTCTGCAGACAGGCTCCTGGCTTCTCAAGGGACAGAGATGGTCTGGACGGGGGGGCTTTTCCTTTGCTCATCCCTTTCCCATAGCCTGTGATTTACAGCTTCAATTTGAAAATGCTGCACCGCCACCTCTCCCTTCGGAAAATGCCAATAACCCTGTTAGATGTGAAACTCCAAGACCTCCTGCAGGTGTGAACACAATTATCACAGTTCCAGGGTACAAGCTATTGTGTAATTGGGGAATTCCAGGACAACTGTTGCTAAATTACAAAAAAAAAAAAATCTATCCAATGTTAGGAGGTTCATATTTAGCTGTTATCTCTTTATACAGATATATTAATTAGGATGATTATTGTTTTTGTAGCCTGCAATACCCCTGCAGAAATTCATTAAGAGGGCAGAATATCCCTACTGAAAGAGTTAGTAGAAGAAATGCATAGCATGCCTCTCAAGAAGCTGTTACAAAGGAATTAGTTTGAAGGGCAAGGGTTACAAATCTGGACATTAGCAGGTTTGGGGTTTTTTGGTTTGATTTTTTTTTAATTGAACAAACTTACCAAAGGTCTCTGAATGTTAAAAAAAGGTGGGGGGAAAAAGAAAACAAAAAGGAAAAAATAAGTTTGTTATAGCCAGTTATTTAGAAAACAGAAGACAACAAGAAGACACAAAAGGTTTTAGTGTTTCTATGATGCAAGAAGGTGGCTGCAGGCTGCCTCCCGTTATCCCCCCTAGGTGGCACGGCTGAGCAAAGGACATTGGCTTCTACTTTAAATGTCCTGAGACTGCTTGCATCAGGGTTAAGCAGAAATAACCGTTTCTCTTCCACCACCAAGACCACTTAAACTCTTAGACAACGCGGGTCTCTAAGGCTGAAATGTTCATGTATGTATGTCTAAGGGAAGCCTAGACAGAGGTTCTTCCCATTCTCCTTTGATTGACAATTCAGCTTTTCATTCAGTCAAAACCCCCAAGCGTTAAATGATTGCCAGTTGCTTGGAAAGTTTACCTGGAGATGGAAAGGAGGAGAAGAAATACTGGATAGAGAAAAGCCTCTATGGTTAATGACATTATCACCTGTTTCTCAATTATATGGAAGACCCATAAAATAATGGGTCCACGGGATGATGTGAATATAATGACCATCGTCTCGGAGGTCCATTTATATTGCCAGCAAAACGTTCTTTTTTTTTTAACATAAATGAGAACCAAATCTGGACACGGCTACCCAATTTTGCAGAGCTCTGTGTATGACATTCATTTGTACCTTCTAATGAGCTAATTTGCATGTTTGCCACTGACTCATATATTGATATAAATTCAGTTCTTAACACCCATCGTAATAAAGCAGCATGGCTGCTATCCTAATGACTTTATCTCCAAGACAGAATCTGGGTGACTGTCCTGTCCTGCTGCTCTCTCAGCCTGGCCCAGCCTCCATCAGGGAGCAATGCACAGCCAAGTCTTCAGAGGCAACACAGTCGCTGGCTTCTATGCTAAGCCTGTTAGCACAAAGGTGCAGAGATGAAGTTGTGATTTAGTACCAGGGTCACGCCTCCTCCCTGCACTCCTATTCACAGAGGGATTGTCAAAGACCCGTTAGTTGGGTGTAATTGTTAATCCCCAAGAAGCTGGGCTGGAGTCATACTGATGACCTGCGGGTGAAAGACACTGAAGCTCATTAGCAGTGTCCTGAAGCATCCAATGCCCTAATGTGTGCTAGTGCCACACTTCTGGCAGCAAAGTTTGTTTTCTGGAAAGATAAATATATTAAATTAAGCTCTGACTTTAGCAGCACTCGCATCATCAGCGCTCAAACAGGCATCGCCTTGCACATCACCCTCAGGTTACAAATACACACTTGAATCTGTTCTGCCTTGATCTTAAAACAACTCCTTTCCACTGACTAAAATACTAACACAGTACAGATGACTCTAATGTTAGTATGTTTTGCATTTTCACAGGCCTTTGCATCACAGAACATGCAAGTTTTGAAAGGCCATAAAAGTAGACGAAACAGGGGAACTCAGAAGTCCTGACTGTCCAGGAATCTGCACTCCCTTTCACACAAGCAACACGTTTCCGCTCCGAAGGACAACAGGGATGCTTCAGGGTTTCACCAGCTTACTAATTCAAAGCAGCTGTAAATGAGATTAATTCTCAGCAGGTATCTTCTGATTTATCAGAAAGGCCAAGGGTTCACTCTGAGGCTAACCAATTCACTGGAATAAAAATGCAGCACTCAGGTGGCTTTAAGGAAAACACCAGATCAAACCCAGTTAAAGAGTATAAAAGCATTCTAGCAAGATGAAAAATAATCTGCCTGTGCATTACTCACACTTCAGATCATGGTCACAGAGCATGATATAATTCTAGTTTACCTCTCATTATTTATGCTGAGTGATTTTTTTAAATTTGCATTTGCCTCAGCTGTTAGGATAAAACAGGGAGGTCAATCTCATCCGTGTTTGTGGGATTCAACAATCCATTCTAATTTAACAAAGCAGTTTAAATATCTGCTTGTAAGTTTGCTTCACTGAATGAGGATGCATTTATACAGGTATACAAAAGCTACACTGAACTGGAACTACGCTGAATCTTTTCCACTGGTGGCCCACGGAACTAAAACTCTTTATATAGAATCTTTGCCAAACAAGGCAAGAGAAAAACCAGGCGGTTACGTTCTCTGATGTTCAGATCCAGCACTACAGTAGTCAGAACTGATTTCTTCGGAGCCAGCAGAGGTCTGGGCAGAGGCAGTCGGCTATCACTTGACTGGCTGACTTGTAAAATGTCTAATACGAACAGAGCAACCCCAGTTGCTTCACTGAAGCCTCGGCTTTCCCTTTGCCTACAACAACGCCATTCTTTTGCCAAAAAAGACTCTTGAAAATGCTCCATCTCTCTTGGCCAAAGGAATGTTCTGAGTAGCTGAAGTGACGCTAGTGCTTGCTAGGTCCAACCGCACAGACACGTTTTCTCTAGGCTGGGTCAAAGCAGTCAGTCCAAGCAGTATTTGAAAAGGATTATTTCTCAGGTTAGTTTTTGTCAAAAGGTAAAACTTCCAAAGCTTTTTTTCATATTTGCAGCTATCAGAAAGAAACTAGGGGTTTTTTTAAGTTAAGAAATGGAAGTGCTTTATCAGTAGTATTCAAAAATAAATATACCTGTGCCCTCCTTGCACGTGCGCACACACACACACACACTCTCACACAGTGAACAAGTATAAAAACAGCTCCCGAAACACGAATTAAGAGATGTCACATTGACACACACACAAAACAACAAACAAACAAAAGAGACAGATGGACAAGCAGATGGGGAAAGACAAAAAACTGACAAGAGCCATGGAGCTGGGGTACATCTGTTCATGGAGATCCACTCCGTGGGCAGTGCCACTGAGCACCAAGGGGTCACTCCAGAATGCTCACAACTGCTTTCCAGCGATGACTGCAGGGACTTGATGCCGGAGAGATCCTGCAAGAGCTGTTCTTCAGCGCCAGCTTTGAGAGGCTCAATTTACACTAACAGGATCATGTTTTGATGGTCAGAGGCTGCCTGACCTGTGGACCCTATACCAGATGCATGTGGCCTAAAACACCATGTCTGCTGTAGTGGTTTTCTTTCTTCCTTACTCAGTTCTTGGTCTGAGGAAGAAACCCTCAGCTCCCATCCAGTCCCCGGTTCCCCCTGAGCTGGAAAAGCACCATTATCCAGTGAACTAGTTACTGCGTCTCCTGGATGGGAACCAGCTTCCCTGCTGTGATTCCCTTTATGTCAACTAGGAAGTAGGGAAGGCCAGGAGGATGGGTTGGAGGGGAAAATACTCCAACCACTCCCTGAGTAGGAACACGAGTCCCAAAACCAAAGAAAAGCTAATGCTCCAATCCACATCAGTGGTGCCCATGTCTATCAGCCCTCTCTTCTGCTTAGGAAACCTCTGAGCAGTCTCTTCACATCTCTATCTAGGTCTCAATTCCTCTAGTCTCACACAGACACCTTACCTGATCTCAGTTGTTTTATTCTCCCATTGCTCGCGCTGGGGTCGACAGGCAGGAAATCTTTAAACCAAGTGATCTCTGGGTCTGGGTTCCCACTGGCCGCACAGAGCATTGTGGCTGTTCGGGTCCGCTCCACCACTTTCAGCTGGGGCCCCATATCAATGTTTGGGAAGCCG
Organism: Pygoscelis adeliae; assembly: GCF_000699105.1. Lineage (NCBI taxonomy): Eukaryota > Metazoa > Chordata > Aves > Sphenisciformes > Spheniscidae > Pygoscelis > Pygoscelis adeliae. Next base: position 909,435 of record NW_008824281.1, on the reverse strand, counting down.
GGAGGTAACTGGTCCTCTGGTGGTAGAGGTACGCGCGGTTAAACACGCACTAGGGACCGGGGCAGCTGAAGGAGCTGTTCAATGGAATACACTGAAGAACGCATCAGGCAGACTTGCTGCCCAGTACTCTGTGCAATGCAATTTAAAACAAGGCTACAGTAAATGGTCCAGAGATGGTTTGTGAAAACACATTATACAGTAAAATTTACCAGGTTGTCCATTTCGTGTGACTACGCTAACATCCCAGAAGAAGATCCTACATTTAAATGCAATCTATTAAAACCCTTTGGGGCAAGGGAATAGTCATTTCAAAGTTTCTCCAGGTCTTGCACTGAATCCCTCTGTCAGGTAAGTGACTCGCACTTATTTGTTTTTACAGCAGAAGCTGTGCACACATATGGCAAAGATCCCTGCACTGCAGCGTACAGTCTATACAGTCACATTTAAAAGG
>NW_008824281.1:905415-908950 GCF_000699105.1 Pygoscelis adeliae | reverse complement strand
CCTCCAAACCCCACAGTACAAAACAAACTGCACAAGAGAAATAATGAAAGCGACTACGTGAAAAGGCCTGTCAAAGACACAGCGGAAACTAGGAGAGAAAGGAGAGAAAAATATCATCCAGCTGTAGTTACCAGAGGGGACACACATAACAACAATAAGCCAAGTGCTGTCAGACAGGCTATGATTTTTAGATTTATTAATTCAGAGTGCTGCTGCCCCAGAAGAAGAGGGACGTGGCACCAGCACCTAGAAGACAGGCTCAACCGAGCTTCCTGCTTCCTCTCAATCTTGCCTTTGCCTTCACTAATGAGGGTGAGGAGGGCAATCCTAACCGATGCTGACTAATTTGTGATAACTAATACAAAACCCCAGTGCTTCCCCCATAATCTTTGTCACGACCTCCCAACTCATGTGGAAGAGAGCTGTCTTATGCTGGCTGATACAGCTCAGGAACATGCCATTTTTTTCCCCTAGAAAATCAGTCTCCGGGGGAGGGCAGCCTGGAAGGAGGATGCGGGCACCAGGGTGAGACTTTATAGGGATTCTCCATCATTTCAAATGAGGCATGTTGAGGAATCACAGCCTCAGGAATCTATGGCATTGAATCCATCCCAAAAGCAGGTGAGGGAACAGAAGGGAAATAACAGAAAGGATTTTTAAAAGGTGGGATTTTAAAAAAAGTAACATACATCACTATCAGCCCCTCACTGAAACCAACGGGAGCTCTCACAACAGCAGCAGAGACGGGCTGGAAACCCTTGCCTTGGTTGGGAAACATCCCTGCCAACTGCAAACACAGCAAGAGCTCATTTCCTACTGTTGGCACGTTACGTATCAGAAGCAATGGAGCCAAACTACGTATGGCTGAACCCAGAGACAGTGGAACAAGAGAGAAACCCTGTGGCCTTGCTATGGTGGGTGTCTTTTCTGGTACGAGCAAAGCAGAATTGCCAGACCCCAGTACTGCCCTACGTGAGCTCCACACACACATGATTTGGGTAAGAGCTATTCCACACTGCTGTGCCTCACGCTCAGCTTCTAAAAATCTATGAAAGATCATGAAGGCAGAGCTAAAGGTTTGTGCGCTGCTTTGATACCCGAGGCCAAGAAACTCTTGTCCAATACCATTATTAGCAGCGCACAGCTACCGCAGAGAAGAAAAGAGTTTAAATGCCTCAATTGTGTGTTTAAAAATGTGCATTGTTTCCTTCCTTTGACCACTGCTGGAGAGTTATAAAGGATCTATTGTGACTCACTGGAGAGTGAAATGTATTAACCACACCTCTCCTCATGTATCAAAGGCATCTAACCACAAACAAAAACACGTACCATTCTATAACTGCTAAAGTAATACAGATCTCCTAGTATGGACAAACTTACAGTGGTATAAAGGCACAGTCATTTTGGTGCATCTGAAGCACCTCTAAACCAGGATATTGCATTCTAAATAGAAACATGAACATCTTTAACTAGGGACTAAACCAAACCTTCCAGTTCTCAGTTCACCAGGCTGTGCTTGGGTATCGTAGGAGTCTCCAAATAGTGTGTGCTCTTGCAGACCACATGTGCTGCAAAACCCTAGCCACCCCCAGGAGTGAGCTCAGGACAGAGGGGCCCTGGGAATTCCTTTGCCTTTGCACAGCTTTCAGCCAGGCTTTTAACGTCTTCTCTTCCCTTCTGCTATTTAACCAGGCGGTGGTGTGTTGTTAAGGAGCCGCGGAGCTGCTGCCGCATTGGCTGCAGATGACATCATTATTGATTACTGCTTTTATCCTGCTCCCTGGTGACGCTACTCTACCTGGCTTAAACCCGCGTCCGTTAATTTCATGAACCAATTAATCCACGGAGAGAATAGCCCTCTTGACTGGCAGGGCGCGTGTGTGAGTGTGCGTGTGTGTGCACGTGCGTGTGTGTTGGGGGAGGCCTGGTACAACTATTATTACTGAGTGTTTCTAATTAAACAAAAATGTTAATCTTGCAGCACAATGTGCAGAATTCCTCTGAGTTTAATTAAAACAACTGCGACTAGAGGCATGATCAGATTTGAGGATCAGATCAGTGGAGGAAGCATCTCTGAACATCACATATTGCACTGATTCAAGTGCTCAGATTTCCTTCCTGCCAGGAAAGTGAAACTGCCTTCATCCCCTAACAATTGGATTCCCTGTAATAATGCAATTACAACCCCAACTCAATCCCCACAAGACACGCACACACATGCCCTGCCACCCTCCCCATCAATCCCCAAACACCAGCCCAAACCTGTTACCAAATAAATAAATAAGGAATGGTTTGGATTGTGAATTCTCTTTCTAAAAGCAGCCCAGGCAACTGCAAGAACAAAAGAACCAAGATGCAAGCTGAAGATGCTTCAAGGGCACATCTGGGCAGCTGCTTGCTGTTGAAAATCATGCTAGCTTACGCAGGCAAATGTTTTCACGTGTTGCGCTTGCCATATTAACAGAGCATCCCAAACACCTCATTCATAACTGCTCTTAGACTGAGTTGTTTAAAGGCCCCCCCCCCGATGAAAAGCTGGTGAATTACCTCAAGGCCACTGAACAAAGTAGGGTGAGAACGAATAGGGGAGGAGAGATGGAGGGAGGCAGGGAGAAAGGAGAAGAGCACTTCAGCATTCATTTATAATAAATCCTACCAGAGGACACACTCTGTGCTGGGGGACATGCCTCGAACCAACCTGGGCGCATGTGCTGACACACACACGGTCATACAGAATAAGCAAGGGTCGCCAGCTACAGCAAAGGGAGACATCAGTGCTCGCTGTCTCCTTGTCGCTCTAGAAGGTGGCAGCTCTGTGTTTAGCTAATTAGCTGTGCTGGAAATGAGGATGATAAAGAAAGATAAAGCGGGTGTTGCTGCTGCTCTTTTTCCCGCAGGGTGTGCACAGTTGTTTAATAATTTAGAGGAGAAGGAGAGTGTGAGCATGTACAGACGCGCTATGTATTGAATGCAGAAAGCCACAACGAGGATGCTGCCAAAGTGAAGAAGAGGAGTAATTTTCGCTCTTCTCTGGAGATATGTGGCCCAGCTCATGGACGCTGCCTGGTCTCTAGGCAGTCAACTATCCTCACTTCAGGATGGAAGAACCAAGAACACAGAGACGAAGCAGCTTGAGTGACACTAGTTTTAAGCAGAATCAGGATCAAAATCCAGCACTCCTGAAACTTGTCCCTGTTCTCTTCATTAAGTTTATGAACACTTACAGCTGCCCCCCCCCAACAGGTATCCTGGCATTATGCACCTTGTGAAATTACATCAACAAGTTATTTCCATCCATGTGTATGTACCTGTGTCTTAGTTAACTGTTATTTCACAGCCAAAGACAATTTTAATACATGGAAGAGTCTCAGTAACATGCTCTGTCTGTTGATTCCATTTATTTTGATCTGAAAGTTTTACTGTGAAAATAGTAACAGCCTAACAATATTATTAAAAATTTGCAGGCTTATAGACAATAAATACACACTTAGGTATGTGTGTTGGACGCCGTAACAGTGCAGGTAATACACTGCTT
>NW_008824281.1:866394-905385 GCF_000699105.1 Pygoscelis adeliae | reverse complement strand
TGTATCCCTGTGTACCCTCCTTATAAAGACATCTGAGTTAAAATCGCTCTGACATTATTCATAAGCTACAGAACTAATCTGCTTTCAATGTGGCCTGATTTTCAGGTCACTACAAGAAAAGAAAACAAGTCAAGCTTAAAGGAGTCTGCCAAGAATTTTTGAAGTGGCAAGGTTAACATTTCAGAGGGGCCAGCTTCTCTTTAAGATGTGCTCCTGTGGGACTCTATGCTTTCTGCTGAGCATCTAGAACTGATTTTTGTTTACCTTTTGCTGACCTAAAGCCAACAATTACAAAAAACAACAAAACAGCAGGGATCTTGCTAGAACTTTACACATGCCCACACCAGATGTCCTCTTGGAGTAGGAAATATTTGAGGAAAATTTCAGGCCAGAATTGTTAGAGAAATGTATGAACACTTCACAAAAAAAGAATCAACAGGGAATCACTAGAAAGAAGTTCTGAAAGTCTGTCCATAGCAGCCTGAATCATACTCTGGTATTAAGTACCACAGACCCTACATGTCTAATAGCCAGTTTTCCTCAATTTTTCAGAATGCAGTGATCCTCAGGAAAAGATAGCATTGGCCAGTATGCAGCGAGCGATGTATCAGGGCACAGTAAATTTTGTAACATTACATTTAGCTGGACTAAGCACTGGTTTTTATAGGATCATGCTCCATTTACTAACGACTCACAAAGGGTAACCTCCATGGAACTCCCTCTATCAGCTTCAACAGAGCAAAGAACTAAGCCCATCTGGCCTCTGCTTGAAACCCAGCCTGTGCCTCCCAGCAGCAGAGGCAATGCAGGCAGAAAGTTGCAGCCAGGCCCCCCTGTACTCTCAGCCCACTCAGCTGCTGACAGCATAGGACGATCCTTCGCAGCACGAGAATCTCTGTCTCAGGCTACTAAAGAAGTGGAGGGAAAGTATAATCTGTGTACAGGAAGCAATAATAAAAAATATGTATATCTTTCCTGGGAGCATGGAGCTTAGAGAAACTACACCACCTGGGAGCTGGGGTGCCTGTGCCAACTAGCTTCCTTTCTGCCTCAGTTATAATGAAAAATGACAGCAGCTGGAGTCAACAATAACTGGAAAATGCTTCCCCAAACCATTTTCTCTCCTTTTCTTTGGGCTCTGCAGGAACCAGGTTTGCAGGCACTATGTCTAGCCAGCTGTGGAAAGAACAGCAAGTCTCCACAGCCCTATCAAAACTCAGATCCCTTGAGAAACAGAGCAGGAAGGACAAACAAGCCAGCAGAGCTGGTGTTAAGAGACTCTGTGTAAGTTGAATGGTGTCCATCACAAACTCTGCTTCTCAGAAACTCCCAAAGGTTTCCTCTCCTGCAGCTTCCTGTTTTTAAGTGAATGCATGTGGATTTCTATCAGGGTCTGATCCAGGAGGAGTCATGTGCATAGGCAAAAAGGGGTTTACTCTCTATCCCTTCAGCAGCTGCATCTAGTAGGGAAGAATATATTATTTTTTTCTCTTCTGTTCATGAGACTGTCTGCACTGGTGCTGAGGAAATCCCGTAACCGTTCATGCATGTGTATAGCATGAAGGTACACACATGTATTTCTAACAGTGATTACAACAGCACAGCCAACAGGCTGCAGAATTACTACAAAGCCCATCCTGCAGAGTTTGTGACAGCTGGGGCCCAGGTTTCCATACTCCACAGTATGCCAAGGTAACAGCTTCTGCAAATGACAGCTCACATTCATCTCCAAGCTGTGGAGCAGCCCCCAACTTTATGCTAAGCATTAGTTCTGAAAGTGAGAGAAGAGAGACGGAAAGGAGGAGGAGGCCTTGCAAGGAAAGACAGAGAAAAGACAAACAGGAGAGTGGGTGAATGCAGGAGCAGGGAGAAAAAGGAGAGGAATAGATGCCAGCATGCTAACTTTGTCATTGTGGAGATTAGTGGATTTGTGCTTGGTCCTTCTAACTTTCCCAGCAATTAAAAATGCAGATAAAGAGGAGACAATCTTTGCTGTGTGAAAGCTAAGTAAAGATTAAGGATGGAATAACTCCAACTGAGCAGGGGAGGGGAGGGTATGCTATAAAAACTGCTTCTTTGATGCTCCTCAACGTCTTGGCCCAGGCCTGCAGCTAATTACTGCTCCCCCAAATTTCATTAACTGGGTACCCTAGCTGCTCTTGCACAGTCAGTTAACAAAGCTACCAAACAAGGTCCTGTCAGGCAAACAGAATAGGAGTGCTTGTGAAAGCAGCACATACAGGAGCAAAGCACACAGTAATAATGTTCTGGTGGGATCAGCAAAGTGCGTAATTAGCCAGGCAGTGGGGAGATGTAGCTCCTGTTCTGTCATCTGTCTCTCTAGCTGACATGCGTATGATGCCAATACCGGAAGGAAGAGCTGCAAAAAGACATGTACAAAGAACCTCGGTCCCTAAGGACAGTCACTGAGCTCAGCTCATCATTTCCCATACACTGCAGCTTTCTTCTGGTGGAGAGTGCCTAAAAAATGCTGCGAGAATCCAGGGGATTTGTGAGGGCAGCAGCTGGAGGACAACCTTCTCTCTTGCCACTGCTCATAGCTAAATTCAAGGGGTTGAAATTTTGAATATGGTTGCAGGGGCTCTTCTCCCGAACTGTCACAGCTCCCAAGGAATATATGGGAATCAGTGTGAAGAATAAGGCTCCCAGCCCTCTGGAATAACCGCAGCTAGACATACTCTTGTTCATAAAGTGCTGTTTCAATCTCCTGACAGATACATCCCACCATGTACTGCTAACAGAAGGTTAAATGCCATGCCAGGCAAAGGAGCTATACAAAGCTTTAAGTGCACCTACACAAATCTGTCAGGCATGACTGGACCATGGGCACACATGCTCAAAGGCAGCCAGCATCTTGACAACACAGAGCCTGCCAGGTGGGCAGCACAAGGGCTATTCCCCTCTACAAGGGGAGGTCAAGGGCTTTGCCATGTGCCCTTTATGTCTGGTCTTTATTTACTGCTGTACATTGGGGATTTGCACACAAATTTTGCTCTGCACTATTAGGGATGTGCTCACTGTCTGTTCAAACAAAAGGATTTAAGATACTCTTGGAGAGAACACTGAAATTGCTGAAGAAAAGGCAACTGGCATACAGACAGAGCTACCACTTGGCCTTATGAGGACCACTCACTGCCTGGAGCACCTGAAACTGTTGTTAGCAATGCTCACTGCAGAAATAATGGCTCTTCCTGCCAGTAACCCTATTCAAAACCCCATGGCTTTTCTATAGCACCTCCTGCTGTTGGCTTCATCGACATCCAATGCTCCCAAGCTAAACTCCCTTCAGGAGCTCTAGGGCAGTTATCCACCACTCTCTTTAAACCAAGATCACTTGCATTGCCCTGTGGTTTGAACAGAGAACGCCACGCATCTTTTCCCCTAAAATGGGTCAGTTTTAGCAAGCAGCCTAGCTTAGTGTTTCACATAGAAATTTTACATATCTCCAGGGTAATAAACAGTAAACATCCAGAGGCATCCACAGCAACAGCATATTGTTCCCTCCCCCACATCAAGTTCAGGGAGCATATTTCAAACAGATGACATGAAGGAGGCATCCATGTAAACATCCTCTGCAGTGGGGACAAGTGAAAAAAAGAACCAGAACAAAATGGAGAGGGAAACTGTTTTCTTGGAGAGTGCATGGAGCAAAGGACCTGTGGAAAGAGGGAAGATGCCCAGAAGAAGGGCAAAATAGGTATCTTGCACAAGGGAAGAGGCTGGCATTGCTACCAACGGCGTGAAAGCCCATGCAGATGCATAATAATCTTAGCCTCAGCCCATTAAGTGATTCCTCAATGAAGGTGGTTTTCTTGCGTGTCTGGATGAATGGTGCCACATTTCTGAGGAGAATGATGGGGAGTTTCTGGTCCTGCTCATAAACCTGGGGAAGGAATTTTTATTGGAGGGGAGGGAAGATCATAGAGTCATAGGATAATTCTGGTTGGAAGGAACCTCAGCACATCACTCAGTCAAACCTGCTGAAGTGGTCCAGTTTTAGCTTTGTTTCTTACATGGCAATTTTATGACTCTGGGATAATAACAGCAAACAGATCTGACAGGTCAGAACAAACCGAAAAAAGGAGGACTTTGTGCTTTGGCCACACGTTTTACGATAGCCTTCCCACTCATCTGAAGGAAGGGAGAAGCTGAAGGGTCCCTTCTCCCCTGTGACACTGACACATGGCAGGCAGACATGCTCTTTACCTCGGAGGACGGTGAGCTTGGCATGGACGGTGACCTCCCCATGAGGGTTTTGAGCAACACACTCGTAAATGTTCTCATCCCGGGGAGTCCGGAGGGGCTGGATCCTCAAAACAGCACCTGCACTTTCATCAAATTCAATTGTCTGGGAGATAAAGGGAGACACACACACATAGTAAGCATCCTTGGGTTGCAAGCGAGGAGTCACCAGCATATATACAAGCACGCACACTCACAATTCAGCAGCTGCCCCACAATCTCCTACACATAACCGACATGGTCAACATGTCTCTCCATTGACCTCAAGGTGACAGAGAACTGTCCCATGCCAAACCCTGTCCCTGACCACTGACCCACCGAAATTGCTATGTACATCTCAAATGCTCTGGAAGAATGAGCCACGGTGATGGTGTGTGGGGGGGTGGGTATTCAGAGTACAACTGTGATGAAGGAGGAGGAAACAGACCAAGTGAAAACAAAATAAAAATGAACCCCTGCCTTGTTCCTCCATCTGCATGGGCAGCTGACACCACAAAGCTCCTCTCAGCACACAGCTGCCTGGCAGGGCTGAGTCCCACAGCAAATTCCACAGGATGACCTCCTAGTCCTTGTTCCTCTACTCTCATTTCTATCTAAACAATGCCAATTGCTTGGGTCTGGTTGCCAGCAACTGTAATGTTTACTCCAGGCTGTCCCGGGGTTAAAATAATGAGCCATGGATGAGTATGAAAGGTGCATTTACAGAGCTGAAGAAGTACCAGCTTAGTTGGGGTTTCTTAGGGAAGGAAGAAGGCAGCTTTATATTATATCCCAGGAGGGGGAAAAAAACCAACAAAACAAAAGGAAAAACTCTAATAACCTAAGTGAGCCAAGTTCTCTCTTGCTTTGGAACAAACCCAGCTGTTGACATGGCCAAGAGCTTGCATTTCACTCCTCCTGCTGTTAAAACTCCTCCCCTTCCAAACCTCCCTTTATTATCAGGTCTGAGAATGGCCAAAGAAGAGCAGTAGCTGCTTTGTGTCAGTCTCTCTCTCTTTACACACATACAGACACAGATTTCAAGGACATCTCTTACCTCAAACCTCTGAGAGTTCACTTTCTTCCCTTTCTTGTTCCAGGTGACCCGTGGCTTTGGGTCTCCAGTCGCTTGACATACAAAGGAGGCCACCCCTCCTGACACACCAATTTGGTCCACAGGTTTTTTAATGAACACAGGGGGACCTTTAAGAAAATAAGAAATATCATCATTGGCACAAGGAAAAGACAGACTCTAATAAACACTGTTTGTAATTAATAGTAGCATTATCACTGCTATTCTCTAATCATCCCAGATGAAATTAAACCTCTTGGCCTTTTAGGAACAAACAGTCTTTGCCTCCATTTTACATATGAAGAAGCTACAGCACAAAATGATTAAGGGCCTGATCCTACAAAGAGATTTCAATGCGATGATGTTGCAAAGCCTCTTTTACTTCTGAAAAGTGGACTTTTAAACTGCTTTGCACAGGGGAAATTGACCTTGCAAAGCCCATCTAGTGATCATCACCAAAAGCTGGTAGAGCTGAAAACAACATCTAGAAACACTGAATTGCACTCCCCAGATCCTAGCGGATGACCAAAACACCGAGGAATGGGGGAGGTCTATAGGAACACACCCAAGGCAGGCGTAAAAGGTGGGAGAAGGACTGTGAAATAAATGGAGCAGGAACTTGGCACATAGAGATTTCGAGGATGATGGTGTGAAATAGGCTGATACCAGTGGCTTTAGGATGTGAAACCTCCTTGGCTTGTAGTACCTCTTGTTTTCATCTGCAAACCTTTCCTCTGGCCCTCACTGGTACAACAGGTATGCCATCCTTTGGAACAGTCAAGTTGATAGGATACAGCCCAACAAACAAAAGTTGTGATCATTTCAAAGCAATCCAGTTGTCAAGACCAAGAGCATGGCAGCCAAGTCTGCAGTCTGCTCCTGCAGTTCCCCCTTCCCCTCTTCTCATCATGAGACATCTGAGAAAAACAAAGAATTCACGCTGCTGAAGGAAGAAGCCAAAAGCTCCTCAAACTCCTCTCATAACCAGATGCTCAAATGTGCAGTGATGCCTGAACAAACACACTCAGAGCCTGGGGCTGCATTTTAGCCACCCTGGACCCAAAGGAACAACACGTGAGCTTGCAGCACCTCTCCCTCACCCCCTGCCACTGATTTCCATCCATGTCTGACTGCCTTCAAGAGCACTTCTGCAAGGAGGGGAGAGGATGCTGGGATGGGCTTTCTGACCAAGGAAGGTGTCAAGGGCCTTCTCATGAGAGGAAGACGAGGCCAGGAGTGTTCGTGCAGAGCCCATATTGCCTCTACCCTCAGGGAATCCTCCTTCCATGCTCTAACCTGTTTTCCCTGCACAGTTTCCTCTCATCTAGTTAGTTTAAAATTTATTGAAATATTTAAATCACAAGGCCACAGCTGTGTTCAAATAAAATTGCTCAGATCATAAAGTTGCCGTCTGTTATTCTCAAGAAAAGTAGACCACATGACTCTGAAATGTGTGTATTTATATGTATATACTCAGAGACTATAAAATAAAATGTAAACAGCCTACCAAAGAGCTTAAGAAGAGGGCAAATGGTAGCTAGAGAGAGGTCTCCATGGTCTTTTAGGGGTTGAAAGACAAAAGGAAGCATTCTCCCCTTCCCTGCCTGGTGTGGCCAGCAGTATATAAATAAAAGCCACTGAGCAAGCTCATGTGATGCAATCAGGCATTTGTTTCCATGCTGGAGGTAAATACAATTTGCTGGAGCTGTTTATGTCCCACCAAATGCTGTGTGTACAAAGCATCGGATTTATAAATATCCAAATCTATATTTAGAGGTCAGAGTCTTCTTTGCAATGTTACAGCTAAAGGTTATCAAGCAAGTCCCTCTGGAGATACGGGCACTGGGGAATCTGTCTTCCATCTGAGAAAGGCAAAACCAAAACTTTTCTTCAGGCTAAAATATAAATGCTCACTCTGCCCGCAACCTGACTTCCTTCCTCTCTTCTCCTCAGTTCAGTATCTGAAGAGTTTGCAGAAGTCAGTTCTGAAGGTACAGCCAAAAACATCCAGGGCTTTTAAGAACACTTTATTGATGCAAGTTCATTTCCTAAAATAAAAGCCCCTAATAATCCTTAATGTCACATATACATTTAAATGGGTGCAAGCAGTATGATGACAGCACAGCTGAGGAGAAAAATAAGGTTCTATTTCTGTCCTGAAAAAAGGGACAGTGCTCCAAAAAATAGTGAACTTGGAGTCATCGCTCAGCATCCCTTTCTGGGGACCTCTGTTGACTCAGTGTGTGGAAACAGGGAAGCTGAGTCGCTCTGTGAACACTGCTTTTCTGAGCTCACTGCAACGCTGAACTGCCTACGACAAATTCACTCTTAGACAGCGAGACACAAAAGAAAAGAAACCAAACAAAAATCTCTATCAAACAACCTATTAGATTTTGCTACTCACTTGGAAAACCAGTGAAAATCAAAGCTAAATTGTTGATTTTAAAATTGCCCAAGCCTCTGATCTTCAGACTTTGATTCCTTCCCCCACCAGATCACCCACTGCACTCTCCACCTATGCAGCCCTAGTCACTGCAGCACTTGTCACTCCAGCCCACGCCAATCGCAGAACAACCCTCTCCCCTCTGGGAAAGAGAAAGCCAGCGCTATCGCAGGCAAGGTGGTGATGATACAAAGCTGAAACAAATTCCTACGTGCTGCGTAGGACTGCCACAGCTCTGCCGTGCCAGGTCCAGCCTGCAGTGAAACATGCAGTTAGAATTCAGTCTTCAGCTCTGCAAATCGCTTTAAAAGCCTCCAAAAGCAGGAACCAGGTGTCATGTGAAAGTGAAACACTATCAGCCCACTCAGAGGGGCTTATGTGTTTCCCCTCATTTGCCAAGACTGCAGGAGCTCAGTTTTAAATAAATAAATAAAAATCAGAGACAGGCATTTTCCAGATGACATACTTGCAATCCAGGAGATTTTATATCACTTCACCAATCTTCTCTCATGAAGAGCTGAGATCAAGTCAGTCTTGGAAAGACTGAGTTTGAGTTCCACCTAGGTCCAGCGGTCACAAGAGATTCTTCTTTTTCCCCTTTCTCCGCTTGCAAAGTAGCAGAACCTGTTTTTTTGCAGTATCAAAACAGGAATGGAAAAACCTGGAGCTTAAAAGAATCTTCCTACTACGAGAGGCTTCCTGAGGGGTCTGGGTCTCCGGAGAGAAGGTTGGAAAAGACTGGATGGCTGCTGTGTACCTGTGATTCTTCTCTACAGCTTAATGGAAAGCCATCAAGTCAAACTGAACCTTTCACTCCTGCTCACCGCCTACGCACTTCCCAAAAGCAACAGCCGCAGCAAGCAACACACTGGATAGTTGCCACAGATTGTAAGGAAGAGACACATACTCGCCATCCATCCCATGCTCTGTAATTGCATCCGCAAAGACGATCAGCACACACTGTCTGCCCTCTGACCTAACCTCTGCCACTCCTTCCAGACAGCTCTGCTCCTGCCCTGCGTCCCTGACTGCTGTCGAGGGTAGCTGATGAACTCACTCTCCCGGTCACCCCCTGTGCAGACAACCTCCTGGCTTCACTTTCCAAAGCACAGGCCTAGAGAAACATGGGCCGTGCTGGCATCTGTTCAGAAGGGACATAACGCACATTTGCTGCTGGGATTTTGTGAAATCTAACACAGACTTTGAGAAGAAGCTGCAAGGGGCTAAGGGTGGGATCTCCTACTCATCCCCGAGGCACGCGCACTAGAGGGGCACGGGACGACATCAGCCCATGCACAAGGGCTGCACACCAAGGCAGCTTTCCTCACCGAAGAGGAAAATGCTGCTGCCTCACCTCTCCTTCCTCCTTTCATGTGACACCAAAGCAGAAAAAGTTCTTCAAATGCAGTCATGTAAAAAAAAACCCCAACATCTCCCTGCTAATGATATACAGATGACAAAACAGTCTGAGACGCTTTACAGAAAGGAAGCTTGAAAGATAGAGCAGTGGGGAAAAGGAGGGGACATCTCGCCCTCTAAACCCAAATGTCCCTCAGGAATTGCTGCCATGGTGAATAGCGGGTGATGGACGAGGAGCGAGGGAGACAGGCCAGCCACCATATGCCTGTCTGAAACATCAAAAGCCAAAGCCAGAGAAAGGGACGGAGAACCCAGAGGTGGTTTGAGGGATGGGAGAGAGGCAGGAGCACAAATGGGCATAACATATCTGAGCTGACAGCTGAAGGGGAGCAGGGTGCAGGGAGGAGAAAAAGAAAAAGCACAGTTATGAACTTGCACCACGGATCCTTCTTCCTCGCCTCCTGTAAGCCTGGTCTCCAGACTGAGATGGCTGCCCCTCCTGCCAGCACTGCAGGTGGGTTTATGGAGGGATAAGGAGGTCAGGGATGCATTTAGCCTCGCAGACCACACCAGAGGATAGGAGCAGCTTTCTCCATGCTACCCCAGTACGCTCCAGCCACAAAATGGGAGAGACAGCCTGAAAAGCTGAGGGGAAAACTCGCACCAGTTCAGCTAAGGCAGTCGAACGAAGCCTCGGCGGTGCACAAGGCTGTGTAAAACCAGTATGGCAGGTGCCAGCCCACTTCCCATCTCTCCAGGTAGTTTCAGGGAAGGCCTACCAGAGTCAGCCCAAACTGGGGGAAGGAGAGAGGCAGGTCACAGGGGGAAAATACTGACTTCCCTGGGCCTTTCTGAGACAAAATTGATTCTCAAAGCATTTTGTGCCAGCCTGACAGATCGATACCCTGACATCCTCCCAGCCACCCTCAGCCAAAACACCCTGGTACTGGCTCAGGAATACGGGACAATGTGGGAAGTGTATGGGGTTGGCCAACAAGAGCAGACTGAAGACAGCCCCCTGCCCCTCCAGCCTGGGCTGCACGAGCACACACACACAGCCAGACCCTGTCCCACACCATGAAGATCCTGAGGTAAAACCCTCAGTCCCGTTACATGCAGGACTGGCCAGTGGCACACAGCCCTCCACCTCTCCGCCATGGGGGAAGAGAAGACCCCACACAATCTGCTGCCAAAATGGCTGGGAGACCCAACTGTGACCTAAATTGCTCCTCCCTCCTGAGCTACAGCCCGCCAGCTTTGGGGCAGGTCCAAGACAGAAAGCTGCTCCCACAAGGAGAGGGACGACGTGTCCACCATGTCCTCTTCCACCTGCTCCCCACAGGGGAGGCCTGGAGGCACCACCGCCATAGCAACAGGCCTGTCTCCCCGCCTTGGCGAAGGCCCAACTCACAGCCCCTCAGTCCCACAGTAGCCAAGGAGAAGTCCCGAGGATGGTCCCTGACCATATTACTGTATTATTTGCCCCAGCTTTGGGTAGGAAATGGGCAGCGTGCGTGTAAACCGTTCCCCTCACCCCGCAGGCTCTCCCTGAGGGGGGCTCCACACCTCTGCTTCCTCCTGAGCCCCCCAGCTCTCTCCCCTCATCTCCAGCCCCACAGCGGGGACCTGGTGCTGATTTTAGATGGCAAAATTCACCTCTGTGCTTAACGCCCCCCGTTCTGCAGCCCCCTCCTGCCACCCCCAGGAAAGCACCTCAACAATGGACCACAAATAAAAGACAAACCACGTATTCTTTCAGCTGGCCCCAGCACAGAGAGCAGCGTAAGCCTGGCTGAAAGGGCCCCTTGCCCACAGTGGCAGCAATCCATGGAGATAAAAGAAAGCCAGCTACGAAATGCGTATTTTAAAAGGTTTTGCTTCCATTTCTGGTGCCCCCAGTCCCCGCTGTCAGTGCTCTGGTGGAGGCCCACGCGCCAGTCCTGCTGACCCATGGCGCCGGCACACGAAGCGCCGGGTTTCAGCTCCTCCTTTGCTGGTGAATAAACACTCATTATCCCCACCCTGGGGAATGGAGGGGGCTCTCCGCTGTACCAGCTGTACAGCGCCACAGAAACTAAAGCAAAAGCAAGAGCACAGCAGGCAGGCCATTTTCTTGCTGTTTGGACAGCTTATCATAGCCTTCCTAAATGCATATGGCAGCCGTCCTTTTGTCCACTGTTCCTGGTTGACCTTCAATAAACAGCCCCGTGGTGCTGAGCCCGACATTTCCCTCAGGAGCTGCCCCCTGTGAGAGCGTACCCACGCTACAAGAGAGATTCTGGGCACATTAGCCAACGACAACCTTTACCCTAGCTCAAAAGTACGGAACAGATCAAAATTCACCCTTTTTTGTGCATATATATACACACACACATATATGCATCTCTACCTTTCAAGAAGAAAGGTAAAAGATGAGACCATTAAGCCATTCATGGTCAATGTTATTTTGCTGTTAGCGTTAGCCCACCCCAATCTGCTCTTCCAGGCTCCAGATGATTCCCATAATCGGGATTCAGATCTCTGGCTCTGACACAAATTCGGCTGACCTTGGGCACTCACCCTTCCCCACACCTCAGTCTGCCACACGTAGCACGGAGTTGGCAATCCTCATTTCTCACACCTGCCTGCCTGCCTTGGTCGAGACACTACAAGCAATTTGGAGCAAGGGATGGTCTCAGAACAGAGCTGTTCAGCACTCAACACCGTAGGTGGTGTTGCACACAACTACAGCCTCTAAATACTGTAATACAAACAAAAGAAAATAACCACAAAAAAATCACTAGAGACAGAACTCAGAGACCTTCTTCCACATGTACTTCTTGGTGGGAGAAGAAGATAAAAAACAAAAGCCAGACAAAAGCTTTGCAATCTCCCAACAACCAGGTCACGTTAGCTTGAACGGGGACATCTCTCCATTATTTCTCACCCCTCGCTAACTTCAAGAGCAACCAGGAAGGAATCCGATGGCGTTCTCACTGGCATGCAAAAGGTTAAACCCCCTCTTCTTCTCCTCTTCCTCCTCCCCCTTCCCTTTGGTTTTTGGGGCTGAAACTTTCTGCTGATCTAGTGAAACTCCACCTCCGTTTTCCACAACTGCTGACAGGCTCACAATCGGAGAAGGAGCACAAGGTACTCCCCCAGCTACAGCCCTGGGTGGTAATGCTTTCATCTCCCCTCCTAAAAACCTCTCCAGGAATGTGAGATCTGGGTCCGGCCATGCACTGAGTGTTTGTTTCCTGGTTTAGGAAATGTGTTTTACACACATGTGCTGCTGCAGTCCGTTTGCATGCAGCAGATGCATGCCCTGCATTTGAGGGATCAGGATGGGAGTGCTGAGCTGCTGGGGACAGCCTGGGAGGCATGGCCAGAGGAGCAGAGGAACAGCGGAACAGCTTTGTCACACCAATGAATGGGGGAGCTAAAGAGAGGAGCAGAGGGTAGAAAGGATGGGAGAATCAGTGGGGACAAGGAGAAAAGTGATCAACAGGGAAAATGCAAGAGAACTGGAGCAAAATGGAGAGGAGGGTGGTGTTCAGAGCCAGAGCAAGGAAGTGAAGATTAGATAAACTCCACCTCCGTTTTCCACAACTGCTGACAGGCTCACAATCGGAGAAGGAGCACAAGGTACTCCCCCAGCTACAGCCCTGGGTGGTAATGCTTTCATCTCCCCTCCTAAAAACCTCTCCAGGAATGTGAGATCTGGGTCCGGCCATGCACTGAGTGTTTGTTTCCTGGTTTAGGAAATGTGTTTTACACACATGTGCTGCTGCAGTCCGTTTGCATGCAGCAGATGCATGCCCTGCATTTGAGGGATCAGGATGGGAGTGCTGAGCTGCGGGGGACAGCCCTGGCCAGAGGGGCAGAGGAGCAGAGGAACAGCTTTGTCACACCAATGAATGGGGGAGCTAAAGAGAGGAGCAGAGGGTAGAAAGGATGGGAGAATCAGTGGGGACAAGGAGAAAAGTGATCAACAGGGAAAATGCAAGAACTGGAGCAAGATGGAGAGGAGGGTGGTGTTCAGAGCCAGAGCAAGGAAGTGAAGATTAGATATAGGAGACAAACCACGGAGCAGATGAAAACAGGAGAGAGCAGCCAAATTTGAGACAGATGGAGAGTGGGGAGCAAGAATGCGATGTTTGGAATGGGTACGTATTGCAAAGCAGCGGCATTAGGGAGCGGGGGAGCTTGCAAGAGGGGTAGAGGCAAGAAAGATGGCTCCATAATTTCCATTTTTCTTCATGAGAGGAGTGAGAGCTGCAAACTGGGAGCAGGACTGATGCGGGCTGTGGGGAGGGTCTCTATGGAGACACTCAACAAGATTGAAACCCCTCCTTGGAGAGGTCCTGCAGAGACTCTGGTCCCCTTGAAATCCAGGGTTTTACTGACAGATTTTGCACTTTTTTTCCGAGGGCTGTTTCTCAGTGCCTCACAAATAAAATTAAAATGAGGGTTTTCTGACAGAACAAACAAACAGGGAGTGAATTATATTCCATTTCCCCGTCAATAACTTCTCCCCAACCCAGTCGTCTTATCATCATAAAAAGTCCATTAAGCAGTAATTGGGGAGGCAGCAGAACGCAGCGCTGGTCCATGAAACAGAAGCACACTCGCTCCCCAACTGGCCTTTTCTGGGAAGGCAGACAGGATAATTATAGGCTTCAGACAGACTTCCTCTTACTGTCAGCAGCTCTTGGCTCCCTTCAGGGAAATGGGACTGGCAAGGTTGGGGAAAGGAGGGTAAAAAAAGATCGAGGACGTTTTTTTAGAAGTGAAATACTTCCACCTTGCTATTCCCCTGCTGCTGATCCACCAAAGCCCTTACCTGACTCAGAAAAACTGGGCTAAACACGGATGAATGCAGGCTTTTCCCCTGTTGGACACAGGGGAATGTCACTTGAAAGACTACCCCCTCTCCTTTCTTGCAAGGCCCCAGAGAAGGAAGGACAGCAGTGAAGGATGTGACCCAGCACAGGATTTAACACAAGCAGAAAATGGGTGAGAAAGATCAAGAACTCCTTTCATACGCCTTTACTACACTGGCTGTCCAACAGCCCCAACACCTGCTCCTTTCTGACGCCTGCCTGCGCTGCCAGCTCCCACCTTTCCCCTCAGCCAGGATGAGGCAAGCAGACCCTTCCTAGCCAGCACCATGCCAAGCTGTTCTTGCCATGAGGCTTGTAATTTTGGGGATCTGGCACATCCATACAGCCTTCAGGCTCCTATTTGCAATGCGCTCGGATACAGACCCTTTGGAAGAGGAGGTACGAGCCTGCAGCAGTGGAGGCAGGATGAGACTGAGGCTACCAAAGATCTGTTCCTAGTTCTGACACCCAAGGTGAGAAAAACCACATTATCCTGCCTGCTGGAGGGGAAGCATAATCCTTCCTTCTGGTCTATTTAAACTGCTAGTTTTCAGGGATGGGACCATGCCTTATCACACAGGAACAGCAGCTAGTATGAAGTCATCCAGTTTCGGCAGGACTTCTCCAGGCTACCATCGTACATCCATATGTATAGAAAGGATCCTCCTCTCTCTATAGCACAAAGCGTATTTGTCACTGCCACAGATCAGTCCCAGGCCCAGTGACTGGCACCCTGATACAGCCAAGGAAGATGTTCTTCCGACTGTGATTTACGCAGATGTATAGGGCACATTGTAATGATGCACGTACACAGGATGCAAACTGCTCTGCAGGACAGGACAGAGAGCTGTCCCTGTTCTACAGGGAATGGGATGGTATTCTGGACCTTCTTCTTCCCTCCTTCCCGCCCCAACACAGGAAAACTGGTGCCTCACGTAGTGTGCACACACCAGAAACTACCCATCCTGTGAGAGCTGTGGCATGGTGGAAGCCTGGAGCACCATGTGGGCTTCAGTTTAATGAATGAGAAATGGGATTAACATTGAGGGTGAGGGGATCTGTATTTTGGCAGTAAAGGACAGCAAACGTGGCAGGCAGCTGGTGCCCAGCATCGGAACGGGACTCTGCACGTAACACAAGAAAGGATGGAAAAGAGGCAGCGTTCAGCAGCATATGGAATATGTGCATGAGGGAATGTGATCTAGAAGATACAAGACTGAGTTTGCTTTTCAGTGCATTCTGTGGCCCCACTCCACAAATATCCTCTTCCTGTGCCTCAGTTTCCTCGCCTCCCTTCTCTTAACAATTCAGATGGAGAGCACTCCAGGTGTGCTAACCGCTTCACTCTCTGCTTACTGCCTGCACCCAGCACAGGGCGGTTCCACCCTCCCTCCCTCGTACAAATCAAACCGATGGGCAAAGGAGCAAGTAGGTGGTAATGCAGACGGACCTCTGGCCAGGATTCTCGTTCACCTTCTGGCGCTACAACACAATGCCAGGAATAAAGTTGCTCCTTGTGACCAACAACAACTGAAGCAGACAAGCAATGCTGTCACGTAAGATGGCAGCCCTGGGATCAGCCGCTGAAGGGCCAGCAAGCACAGGAGCGCATGCAGCCTCAGCAACGTGGCCAGCCAGGACCCTGGGGGTACACAAGTGCTTTCAATCAACTGTAACAACATCTCATTCCATATTTGTCCACAAGTTCTATAACAAGGCATAATAACCCAGAGCAGAGCAAGAGCAAGAAACCCAAAGAGCTATCCTGGCAACTTAATGAGCGCCCCTTGTCCATCAATGTCATGACAGCAATCCCAGAGTGCAATCAGAAGCTTAAGGCAGGGAGCTCTCCCTCCCCTTGTCACGTTGCTAGGACAGCTTCTACTCCAGCTGTGTCATCGATATTGGCATCCCGGAGAAGCTCGATTCACCCCCTACCTCGAAAAGACACAGCTAGGAAGGACTTGGCTCTCAACTTCTGCTGCTCTGTTTGAGTCACTAAAGAATCAGAGTCTATGGGGGATACCAGAACATGAAAAACCACCTCCTATGGGACAAGCCTGAAAGAAGAAAAAGCTTAACAAGCAAGGATCCCAATTCCCAGGGGGCCATGCTATCTTAATATAGCCCAGCAGAAGTCCTGAGCCACTGAAAAGTGACAGCAGAGTCAGCACCAATGGAGAAAACAAACTGCTACAAGCTTCTGCATCTCATGGTTTTTCAGAGAAAGCGCAGTGCTAGAAGCCCCAAGGATGTGATCAGGGAGATCAGTTCTGACCCTTGGTTTAGTGATATGACAAAGACCTTTGCAAAAATGTAAACACATAGCTAGGTCCCCTGTCTTGCATTGCCAGCTCAGAAGGGGCTGCAGCACTACAGTAGATGAATGATCCCAATCAAGATTTGCTAGCTAATACATGCCTGGAGGGATCATTTGGGGATGAAAGGCACACCAGGTAAATAAAATATGTCTGATAAAACTCTGCTCTTTCACTCCTGTAAATAAAAGCTATATTACTTCCACTTTCTAGCTGTTGTCTGCTTCTTTCTTTCAGGCAAGAGAGGAAGTCTCCTGGTATACAGGAAAAGGGTAAGGTACAATTCCTAGAGCACAGAATTTTGGGTATTTTCAAAGGCTTGTTACATCATTCCTATTCGACCTCTGGTAGAAGACTTCAGCCCACATTTTCCATGGAACAAAAGGAAATTCTGAGTGTACAAGCTTGAAACACTTTACCCTGAGTCTTAACATATAGTATATTGTGAGCTTGTACTGCTTATCAGTAGTGAGACTGGGATGTTGAGGGAGCTCAAGATGCGAGATCTTGAAAACAAGAAACCAAAACCTAATAAAGCCATGACTAATGGATGAACACAACCTTTAACAATCATGAACTCTGACTCCTACCACACGAGTCATTACAATTTCTGTCTCTGAACCACAATGCTCATCATTCAGATTTGTAGTGGGCACATCAACACAAAAGAAGAAAAAAAGGGAGAATCCAACAACAGTGCTGAGAACTCACAGCAGTGGGGACCTAACAAATTCAGCTTTGGGATAACTAGAGATTCAGTGAGCCAGAGAAACAGTGCAACACACGAGTGAGAGAGAAATGGAAACATGGAAAAGCAGCAGCAAGGACTCCTTAAATTCTTCTATCAAAGACAGTAATTGAGGAAGGTGAGCTTTTTTTTTTTAAGTAGGACAGATTTCTGTTTGACACCTGCGAAGAGATGCGAGGGATGGCTTCTTATCAAAAGGCTGTAATGCAGCCCCTCCAGGCACCAGGGCAGAAGATGCCTTCCTCTTTCAGGCGAAGGCAGTCCCTCAAGTGGCAGCTACTGGAATTAACCACAATTAGCAGATCTTGTAAGGAAAGGGGAGTATCATAGCATTCATAAAGAAAAAAAAAAAACACCACACAAAGAAAGCCCTCAAAACCAAACAGATACCCACGCAGATAGACAAAGAAAAACGAGAGCTGAAGGATCTTCCTGGCTCACTGGATGATCACATGAGAGCCAGTCTCAAGGTGATCTTTAATAGCGGAACTGAAAAAATCCTACACCGTCTTTTAGAAATTCATTCAAACAAATCAAAGTCCAGGCTAAAGATTTCTAAGTGTCGGCACTCTTAACAGCATGCTCAGACTAATTTATGAATAAATCCACGAATTCTAACGGAGGTGAGGGAGGAAGAGGACATGACAAAATTAATTTGACTTTATTAATTAAAAAAAACCACCAAGTTTCATCACCCCACCACTCTTCAGAGGTTGTGTGAGAATGGGGGGGAGTTATGCTCATTAATTATGCAGAAAATGCAAAACTATCATCCTCTGAATGAGTTTAAAATAAGGAGAAACCCTTTCAGAATGGGGAGAAATTACTCCCCAAGGCAGCTGAAATTTCTCTTGCAACTTCAAAGGACAATAAATTATTCAAATCACTTGCGCCACTCCGCATGCTCTCTCACTCTCTCCCCTTCTCAATTTTATGCTCCTGAGTCAATTAAAGGTTTGGAGGACTCGGAGAAACTTTGTAGAATGCTAAACCAGTTGCAGCTCCTTCTATTTCATTTTTTCTTTTATAAAGCTTTGCCTTTCCTCTTGGCCTCAAAAGGAAACAGAAATTACTCTGTGCATTACAGATGAAACTAGTGGCATTGGTTTTAACCAAGCTCGTATGAAACAGCAGTGTTTCGTGTCTGCAACAAGCAAGATGGGACATGCTAAAAATTCTCTACGCAATGATACTGTGAAAACAGGTCAATCCATACTCCTTCGTGTCAACTGTTCAAATCATTCATTGCAATATCCCCTTTCAAAATCTTAGCAGTAGACATCCAAAATATATTTATAATGCTCTCTCCTGGCAACCTTCAGGTCTAGGTTAGCTGTGATCTCTTCCATAGTCACGCTGTTATCTGCTGTGCCCTTGGACGGAATAGGTGGCTCTTCTGCCAAACCGTAACATGACTATTTAGCGTTTGCAGTATGAGAACCCCAAACCAAGACTGAGACTAATTATACCGGACAACAACATGGCAAGAGAAGTCCCTGCTCAAAAAAGCAAATCTAGACAAGCAAAAGGAGGGAAGGAAGGTTGAGAAGGCACATTCACAGGGTGAGGACGCTCCTGACTCCTGATCCAGTACCCAGCCCGCAGCCCGTGTGATGGTTAGCTCCACCACATGCAGCAGATGGCATAAAACGTGACTGTTTTCATGAACTTTAACAATCCCAAAAAATTAAAGGCAGCTGCAGTACAGGGAACATCACAGCTTTCTAAGGTGAGAACTGGGACCAATTATGTTGCAAGAGAACATCCTTGACTGGAGGGGAACAGTGGCACAGAGTAAATAAAACTGTTCTTCAGAGATTGTCTCTCACAGGCCAATTTGAGCCCAGATTCCATCCCACGCACACTGAAGAACAACATTCCTCTGGTCAGGCGTCCTTGAAAAACACTCTGCTTTGCCTTCTAAGAATAATATTGGGCTTGCCAGGCCACAAAAAGGGTGGGAATACCCTCGCAGATTCCCTTTAGTGACCCAGGAGATTCGTATCTAGTCGGTCTTGAAAAGACACAACCACACAGACCGTGTCAGACAGATGAAAAGCTGATGTGACCCAGAGTCTTGGTGAGATACCGGATCCTGTCCTTCCTGGCAGCCAGTGCAAGAACTGTCTGGGTGAAAAGCACACCCAAAGGGGAAAGTCACAAAGAAATAAGTATTGGCTTCCTGGTAAAGCCTGACGCAGAGTAAAAGCCCTACTTTTGGCATCCAGGTATGGTGAAGACATACATTTTCTCTATCACAAACACTATGTAGATGACATTTTCACACAAGCCGCATGTTTACACAATAAACAGATGCTCTTTTCCCCTAACTTAGCCATCTAATGAAGCTGAACAGCAAGAAACTCTGGCTGGGAAAAGATCCTTTACTAGGAGACACCCATGACTGGGTCCCAAACACCCATGGCTGCTGCTGTCCCCAGGTGCTCCTCAGCAGAGATTAATCTAATAAGCAGTCGCAGTGTGGGGCACAGCTGAGACCTGGGAGGTGACAGCCTCCCCTGCCCCCAGGGAAGCTCTTTCAAAAGATGATTTATTTCCTCTCCTGGTTCTATAGAAGACACAAACTTTCCAATTTGAGTTATCTTAAAAAAAAAAAAAAAAAAAAAAAAGAGAGAGAGAGAGAGAGGGGAAAAAAAAAAAGATACATCACTCAATCCAGGCAGGCAAGGTTTAATTTAATCAGGCACTTAAACAAGGTGACACAGTAGCTTAATTCGGTGTCCTTGAGCGGGACAACAACTAGTCCAGAACCCTCAGCAACCGCAGGCTGGATCGCAGCTGGCAGATGGAGAAGGTGACAAACAAAAGGGCAATTCAGAAACAAGGACAGCAAGGTGTCTCCTTGCTACAAAGGCAACTGGTGCATGGGGAACACAAGCAGCAAGTGGATCCAGGAGAAGGAAGCAGAGATCCCTGCCTCCTGGGAGGATGCAATTCAGATGCTGCCTCCTCTCGCACACCGTTAGGCTCTACTCACTGAAGGAACAATGTGCAACACCAAGTAGAAACTCCACCACCTATCAACCGACCACACAACCTTCTGTATGTCCCCACCTTAACTTCTGCTACCTCTCCAGCCCACACCCACCAAGGGGAAAAAGCCTTTCTTGCAGCATCCCCCGGCTCCTCATCTCCCAGCACGTACACTGTCATGTACCTGAATTGCCTGTGGGGCAATTCAGCCTCACCACGTTTCGACATCTTCCTTCTCTCAGGACAGCGCTGTTGCATTGTCACGAGTCAGTCTCAAACACTTATAAATGGAGCAGCTTTCTCCAACAGCGAAGACAGATTCACCTCCGACTGATGTCATCTTAACATGTCTATCAAGTCTAAGATAGACCCTCCTTGATTTTTACTACCCTCTTATCTGACAACTGCTGTCTTGGCCAACAACAGATCAAAGCTAGGACCTCCAGAGCTAAAAGCTGTGAGCTCTGCTGCAGAGGGTAATCCTCTGTGGATAAGAGCATGGGAGGGACCAGTCAGAGGAGAGGAGTCAGATACACCTGTAAGTCGCTATGATCTGAATCTCAGCGAAAGGAATCGTGCAGCCAGCCACCAGCTCCTACATCTCACGGCATGGAGCACACACGTTCCCCACGCCTTTTTTCACTGCACCGGCTCCCAAAACGCAGCACCGCTTTGTCAGCCTGAACATGGACCTACATGAGCACCTCTCCCAACCCACTGCACATGTTCTCCATCCTCTCCGCAAGCCCCGCATGCGTGGTGTGACCCTTGCTGCCATCTGCTGCCAGCCTCCACGGATGCACTGCAGCTCATAGAGCGCAAGAGCCCCCCGTACACATGCACCCGGCATGAACTACTGTGTTCTGCAAATTAACGATGGAACAAGGGCAATTAAAAGGGAAGAAAGCCAGGGTAATGCAAGGGGGCATAATAAAAGGGGCTTTATTCTTTTATTTTGTCAATTGCAATTTAGATTTAATTATTTATGGTAATACTTCGGAGTGTGCTAGTAAGCGTTCTATAATGTGATTTATAAAAGGAAGGAAATCTAAGTAATAAATAATGTTCACTACTGCATCTGCTATTAAATCTTTGCTGGGGCGGAGAGAGCCACACACCAGCCTTCTGTGTATGTAAAGTACCAATTAGCAAAGCACTATTGTAAAATGCAAAGGTTTAATCAATGGGAAAAATCCACTCGAAAACAGCAAGCGTGCTGATTTCAGTTATAAAAATTACCACGTTTCTATACAGTAAGTGGCTTTTTATCTGCAACTGAGAGGCACTTAAAGTGCACACGTCGTTCCTTCAGGTAGCACAAGAGGGCAGGAGTACCTGACCACTGCCCTAAGCCCCAGTCAAACGCAGCTGCACTCTGCACAGCGCGGGCAGGAAAGCATCCTGTCCAGCTACGGCCAGCGAGAGGAGACTGATTTTGCGCATGCACAAAATGGGATGTTTTAAGGTGCTCGCTGCAGAAATTTTATGACTCGGGCTGGAGGCATGATCGGGAAACAGCAAGGCTTGGTTCTGTGCCCAGGTACGTCAGCAATTTGGGAAACTATTTCCCTCCCCGGACCCATATCCAGACCTCATCTGCCTGTGCTGTCCGGTTTTCTATCAGCTCTAAGGGGCACGAGACCTGCCTCTTTGGCTGTGCAGCACATGAGGGCACAGCTCTTGGGGAAGTCCTCCCCTAACTCACTGCAGTAATGCCGATTAATGTTACTCGTGCAACGAGCTTAATCCTTAACAAAATGATAATACTTTCCATTTAATGAGAGGTCATAGAAAATAATCATGAAGTTAGCAATTTCCAGTTCTATGGCTGCCCTTGACCATACAGAAGAAACAAAGAAAGTGTCCACATGCAACCGAAGAAAAAGAGAAGAAACAGGTCTGCTTTATACCTTTCAATTATTATCCTCTTCAGCTTCACAAGGAAGAACAGCAGGCAGCAAGCAGTGTGGTGCTTTGGTTTTTTAGTTTAAATAGCAGTTTCCTTTAAATAGAATGTTCCTGCCATAGAATGATTTAAATCACTGACTGAGATCAATTAGCCTAGGAAACAAGTGAAGTATTTTAATGGTCCTTTCATTGCAGAGGCCGCAGCTCCTCCAGTGCTGCACTGGAAGAGGAGGCAAGTTCAAGCTTTCAGCCCCACGCTTTGCTGCGAGGGGAGCCATTCCCCTGCGAAGCTGGGAAGACAGTGCCCTCCGAGAGCCAGCATCCCAGCGGTTTCCCACCTGCCATGTGGGCTTCCCACCGTGGCAGGGGTACCACCCCGGCACTGCCTGGCATCGCTCGCCCTGGGGGCTGCAAGGCCTTGGCAGCCCCTCTGGTGAATTAGGGCAGGAAATCAGGTCAGCATTGTGGCAAACGCCAGCCAAATGGAAGCTGGCCAAGGGATTACGCGAGAGGCAGTGTGACAGAGCCCAGGGCCATCTGATGGGAGAGGACTTTGTCAGAACAGAGTGACAGCTCCTCACACAGTCTCTGCAGTTCTGACAGACAAAGCTGTTTGCTGTTTGCATGCCTCAGCGGGGAGCATTGCAGACCAGCTCGGATGCTACTGACTGCATCAGGCCGGGCCTCTCCAGGCAGAATTCAGCAGCCCCTCCAAAATCAGGAGCTATCGGCTCATCATCACCAGGCAGACAGCAACAGCCGCAGCGCAATTCAAACAACTGGCACATAATGGGGAGCATCCCCAAGGGCAAAAAGGTGAGGGAGATGCTGGCATGCTCTACAGGTTAGGAAAAGAGGCAACGCCTGGCCCAACTTCATCTGCACATCAAGCCGCTAAGAGCAGCCCCGCCTCGGACACTGAGTCCTGCAACCTGCAAAGTTCCCGTATGTACATCTGTGAGCAGCAACAGGAAAAAAAGCACAAAACCTCACAGTTCAGGATCCAAGGACACCGCAGAACTACAGGAGAGAGAAACTTGGCTGCTAGCAGCAAGGTGTCTGCTGAGCAGTGACAGATTTCAGCAGGGCTTGGGCCACACAACTGGTGCCTTCTGCGTCTGATCAGCATCAGCCCTTCCTGAGGGCACATTTCCACCAGAAATGCTTCGTAGCAGACGGCATGTGGGATCTCCCAGCTCTGCTGGAATCTCTGAGTAAATCTCACCCCACAGAAGACAGGGACAGAAAAGATGCTCGTTTCTTCCCAGGAAAACCAAAACCACAGAAAAACTGAAGTCTGATTCTGCAGAGCACCCGCTCCCAGCAATGAGCACACAGGGCTTGGTGTACACTTACAAGAAAAAAGGACCCTAGTTTTCACAGGCACTCAGACATCACAATAGATGAATCAGGGCTCTACTCGTACAGAGAGGCACTTGCACACGCATGAACTCTCCATCTGTGCCTGCAAAGCTGCACTGCCTGCTTTGAAAACAAGAGGACAAAGTGATTTGGCCAGGAGTGTCACAGCACACCAGTGGCAGGAATGGGACCCTGGAGCCCTGTCACTGTATTTTCCCCTGCAAGCGTCCCCTCCTCTCCTGACTCTATTGCGCAAAGAGCCAGGAATGGAGTTTTCTGCTTTCAGTCTCCTGCTTTTGCAGAAGCCAATGCAGGTAGCAGCCTACCTACCACCAGTGCCCACTTCCACAAGCCAACAAGGCCACCCTGAACCCAGGTGGAGCACAGCAGTTAGCTTTAACCATCTACCCTGGGTGCTCATAGAGAACCTACAAGAGCGTCAGCTGCAACATCCAAGTAGGACCCTGGATAAGTAGGACCCTGGATAAATACTTGGGCAAAAGGCTCGTGCCAGGTTCCTTGCCGCCAAACACCGCACCGTTCCGGCTACTCAAGACAGGCAGCTCAAACCGAAGCTTGAGTATGTCTTTATGAATGCCACCGACACCGTCTGAGGTACAGACTGACCCACAGCTACACACCAAAAAAGCAGCCCTACAGTGAACCTCCCAGAGCCCAACTCACTTCTCGGGCTTATTAAATGAAAAAAGAACAAAAGGAAACATTATTTTTCTGCACATGAACATACCTCCCTGCAAAGAGGGGCTAAGCATGAACAGAAGAAAACTTAGGAGTGAGGCAAGGGCAAATATATCCCCACTCGCCTACTGAAGAGAAGATAGAAAGCACTGTTCAAAAAAAATCTCCCAGCAACAAAAGGTCAAGGATCCATTCAATCCCTGGTGATCACGTCATCTTAATAAACCCTGATAACGAAGCGATTACGTTAAAAGCTGCAAGGGCTACGCTGACCAGAGCAGCCCTCTCACCAGCTTCAAGCAGCTTTGTTGGGGAAGAAAAAAAAAAGAAGTCATAATTCAATCAGCTTGGAAGAATCTATTCCCCACTGATCCTGAGTGATCAGCCTTTTCATGTCAAAGGAACATTACATTCAAGTTGCTGAAGATTTTAACTTTTTTTTTTCTTCCCCTTTTCATTTTTTAAAGCAAGAACTGAAAGGCAGCAAAGATAAAAACTGTGTTAAACTGGAACTGGTTCACTCAGGGGAAGGAGAAACATAATACTCTTTCTTCAGATGCCATTTTGAATCCAGCCCCAGCAAGTAACATGACAACGGTCACTAGTGTCTGACAGATGCCCGAAAGGCAAGAGCAGGAGAAGATAATATGGACAAGCTGGTGGAGATGGGGCCGGGAGAAGGGTGAGGAAGGCTCCGGCAAGAGCTGTCAGGCAGTTCCCTCCCCTTCTCTCCAGCTCTTTGGCAGTCTTAGGGGCAACCCGAGATTCAAACCAGGCTGCGAGGACCTAGCTGCCCTATAATGTCCCTCTAAGGCGGGACTGGGAACAACAGGAAGGCACTGGTGGAAAGCTAAAGATGCTGGAAAATTAAGACACATGATCGCGTACCGAGCACTTCCTTAACACTAAAAAGGTGGGGATACGTTTGCTGGCTTTAAGCACCAAAGCCTGCTCCTGCTGTCCTTCTCCAGGGGAGGTGAAGCATGGGTAAAAAAAAGGGGCAGGCGGACAGCAGTCACTTACTTTCAGCTACGCAGCCTATCAGCAGCACGGAGAGGAGGTTCACGAGGGAGACCAGCGAAGACATCCCAGGGCTGGGAAGGATCCTCATCCTCTGCAACAGCCTTCAGCCCCAGCCGGGAAGGCTCCGGGTCAGCAGGACTCTCAGCGTCTCCCCAGCGTTGTCAGCACCTGTGGATGCACAAATGCAAAGGGGAGAGCACTTAGAGAGAGGAAGGAGGGCAGCTGACATCGCAGAGGGAGGGGGCAGACGAACAGAGCCCGGAGAGGCAGCGGGGTCCCAAGAAAGCGATTGCTGTGCACGGTCCCTGCAGGGAGGCCAGGCAGCCCTTCGCCTTGACGCCACCAAGGACTTGGTCAGCTCCATCACCAAGCGGACTGGTGGGGGCACGAGTCCAGCCTGCTCCAGCCTCCCTGCCTCGGCAGCTAATGGCGAATTTCCGTGCACACACTCACACAAAGGGAGGGAACGGCGCAAGAAAGAGAAGCGTAATCAGGAGGCACCAACTGTGCAGAGCCTGTGTTTGAAGTTTAACACCCGTCAGCCTCTCTCCCCTCCCCAACACAGCAGAAAGGCAGCGCTGGCCGAGCAGCACACGAGCAATGAGGTGTAAAGAGATCTGACCCGACAGGGCCCAAGGACCCTCTTAAAAGGCAATTTTTCCACAAAAATGCAGGGCGGGGGAAGAAAAAATGAAACCTCACACATGAAAACTCCAGGAAGGAAGAAAAAAGATCCCCCACAAGAGGGAAGATGAAGCAGGAGATCTCTCCCCTGTGTCCCCTTTTGTTTGCTGAGGATACGTGCTGTTGGGGCAGGGATTTCTTTCCTGCCCAGGCACGCTCTGTGCAGTGCAGCACTCACCCCAACACAGCAAACCTGAACCTCAGCCCTGGAAACAGTGTGGGTGTCCCAGAGCCCCTCTTGCAAGGCAAACGCATGCTGGTGAGCTTCCCATGCTTCTTACCAGGGCTGGGATTACAGCAGCTATTTTGCATGTCCAAGAGTCCCTACCCTGCTCGGTGCCTCAGTTTCCCCACCTGCAACACACGGAGGAGCCGCATTACTGAGCTAACACAAAACTGGAAGAGAAAAAGCCTGAAGCAGGGGGTACCGTAGTTGATCCTGACAGACCAAAAGGCACAGCAAGCAAACCCAACCTCCAAAGGATGCAGGAGAGACCTTTTCCTGACTGCTTCTGCCCTGGACCTGGCAGAACATGGCTGCAGGACAGCATCAGCATGTTAGCATGGCTGCAACAGGGGAGAGCAAGCTCAGTACCAGCCTGCTCCCCTTGCCCTGCCGGCACATTTCCATGGAGACAACTCCTGGCTCCAAACGGAGCTGCCCGCTTACAGCTTTATCCTGATCCCTTTGCAAAGCTGGAATGGCATTAGGGGAGCTGTATTCTTAGCAACTACCCCAGTCCTATGTGTCAATACTAGTAAATGCTTCCTTCAGTCAGAGGCGCGAGCTCTGCCCCAGAAGGGCTGAAAATAGAGGAAAGAGACAGTGAAAACTGCAGCCACAACCTCCTCGTAGGGTCAGCGGCTACGAGGTTCCTCCATCAGACAGGCTCTGATCACCAGAATAATGGGCTAGAGTTGTGTGAAGGATGCTCTCAGATCCGTACAGATTCCTTCCTGCTATCAGTTACCCCAATTAAAAATCAAAACCTGGGTTTATCACCTTTTGGAGAAAAGCCAGGCAGGAGACATTGTACAGCGATCAAAGGCTTTAAAAGGACTAAGGGGGCTTAAGCTTTCTGATACACAACAGGGTATGAGACCATCGGGACAGGCAGTGTGAAGGGGCATTTTAATCTTTTTCTGTCCCATTAACTCTCCAAGGCTGAACTGTACAGAATTAAAAGAAAAGTCAGGATAAACAAGAAGTCCCCATATGTACTCGGCCCTAAAGAGCAACTTTTCAGAGAGAAGCTTTGGACTTGCACTTTGAGGTTTACAAAGCCTCTGCTGTGTGCTCTGTGCTAGTCTAGATCCATCGTGCTTCAGTGCTGGCTTGTGAAAACCGAGCATAAATACCAATACTATCACAAAAAAGAGAAAAAAAATCTGGATTATACCACTAGGAATCTCTTCAAATGTTTGTTCTAGACACACTTAGAGAAACAGAGGCTCCAGCCAGACTTAACAGGGGGTTCGCAGGTTCCAGGGTGCAGAACACCACGTTGGGGTTTCTTTTGCTGTTGTCAGAGGCGAGCAGAGACCGGGAACATTATGAATAGCTGCGACGGTAACTGTTAATTAAACCAGGGATGTGGTATCAATGCCAGCACAACAAATGGAACAGAGCTGCTGTTCGCTGCCTCCCCCTTCTCCTTGCTTCAGTCATGCAGCTCCTAGTTCCCACCAGCAAGGCTGGAGGGGGAGAGGGCAGGAGTCAGAGAGAGCAAGCATCCTCCCAACCATTTTAGTTCTCTGTATCAAAAAAGAAATGGCTAGCTCAGCCAGCATTTCAGAAACTCGTTTTACCTTAGCAGAGCAATATCCTCGCCTGCAGTCCTCAAATGCCAAACACCTCCTTGAACCCTGGCTGCTCTCCAAATGTGGCACCAGCGACCTTCCACAGCTCAGACCAGCCAAGAGGCTGCGCTGCCCCATGCAGCATGCCCCCAAAGTCCCCCCAGTGATGGACCCAAATGCAGGCAGGTCAGGGAAATGTTCCGCCTCCTCCCAAGAGACGAGCCTGGCAGCTCCGCTCTCCCACATCTACATGGCTTTTCATGCCATATAACGGGCTCTGATAGAGAAGGTCTGGTAAAGGGGATATGGCAACAGCTCCAAGATTAGAGAAGGAGATGCCAGAGGGTGACACTTCCGCTCCGGTGCTAATGTGCTTCCCAAGCCCTTGAAGGAGACGGAAAGTGCTGGCAGAGCTATTAGGACATGTCAACTTCAATCCAGCAACTCATCCTTCAGAGCAGGTACGTCATTGGCTGCCTCCCCCTGGACACGGGATTTTCAGGACACTAAGATGTGCACCCACCTGGTTCCCCTGTGGATATCAAGGAGAGACTGGAACAGGAGTTTCCTCTGCTTTCTTGGTAGCACCCTGGCAATAGGGAGAGTGGAAACAGACTCTCATCCACTGCCCGATTCCTGCCTACAATGCGGAACACACAACATTTGGAAACCCACCTATCGCGCAACAAAGCTCTCCTGCCTTCCTGGCTGTGCTGGATTCAAGTGGGAATTGCTTTGATGAATGCTCAAATCACAAGGGTTTCATCACCCATCCTCTCCCCTCCTCTGCATGTGCACAGCTTACCTTGTCTATGCTTTTTGAAGCAGGTTTGCATCAGTCCTCCTGCCTGTCTGCACCCAGCCAAGCTCCTGGCACCATGTAACTAAACAGCGCTGCTCCACAGACCTGCAAACCCTCACTAAATCCTCTGGCACAGGATCTCCTGCAACACAAGCAAGCCACCTAATAGACCTCAATCCTTGCTAAAGAATGCAATTAAGTGAAGCCATGGCCCCCAATGGGGTCAGATTTGTGCTAGATACGGTCACATTTCAGGAATAAGATTAATTCTTACAGTAAAAGAGCTCCTGTAAGGCATTCATTCTTGTGCACTGCCTGATCTCTAGCTCTAAGTATGTACATGTGTGCGCCTTGGAAGCACTGAGCACAGGGTCTTGAAGAGTATTATTAAAAATAATACAACTGAGAAGCGTTTGCAAGAAGCAGCCTCCTATTGTGGCTCCACTGTACTGTAGCCAGTCCTGAGCTAGGGATCTCCAGGGACCCAAGGGTGCTAGGCACAAAGGGTAAAATTCTCAAAAGCACCTACATTTCTTAAGAGCTTAAGTTCCGCTGAGAGTCAAAGGGACTTAACCTAAGCCGCTAAGATGCTTTTGAAGATTTTCCTCCCAGTAACTCCCATTTCAGAGGCTGCTGGACATCTAACTCCCTTAAGCTACTTTGCGTATCTGAGGGAATACAGGAGGAGGGGGCTTTATCTACAGACCAGTTTGGCTGGCTTGGCCCCTGCTGCTTAAGGAGGGAGCCTGCAGGAAATGCTGCTAAAAACAAGCGGCTGCACAGTTACAGACATTGGGACGGGTCAGAGCTATGCAGGTATTTTGCCATTTGTTACTTCTTCTTAGCCCCCATGGAGCCAGTGATTGAAACGTTTACTCTGCATTTTAAAAAAACCCAGGAGGGAGGGATCATGCCTTCATTTCAGATTCATTAGAATATAACAACTTGAAAAAATTTCACACAAATGCATTTAGGCTTCTCTTCTGTTTCACCTGCATGTGGAAAGGAGAAGGGCGATTTTAAAGAAATCCTCTGCAAAAAGTTCCACACAGATCTAGTGGATGATTAAACATCTTCATTTTCAGTAGCTGCTGTGGGAGAATTACTCCCATTAGACACATCAATCGAAGCAAACACCTTGCAGGCAGAGGGCTGCACTGAGGTCTCTTTTCCTTCCAGCAGCACCAGCTTAGTTTGTGCTGCGTATTAGCAAAGGTCAGTGGGTCACTTCATTTCCTCCCAGCAACCTCTTTAAAGGAAGAAAGAAAAGCTTTTAGCACAACCACTAGCTCATTTGTCACCTCCCCTGGGGAGGGGAGAGATGAAATTTAAATTTGCCACCCCACATTTCTATCTTGCTCCTGTCTAACACCCTGCCCTCGGCAAACCCAACCCCACCAGGGCTGGGACGGGGATGCCAGCGCTGGTGGCTCATGCAATGTGGGCAGCTGCCTGCTGGGATCTGGCCCCAGGACCCCACCGTGGGACCTTCCCTGTGGGTGCTGAGGAGGAAGGAGATGCCAACATGCAATGCTGTCTGTCCCTGGAAGCCCGCATGGCCCATGTTGCCACATTCAGGTTGCTTTGCTGGCAAATATTACCCTTTTTTTCCTGGGGAAACAGAGCATGAAGATATGAGCTTCAAAGTATATGTTCCTGACACTCATTTCCTCCTCCCCACCCGCTAAGATGCTGACCAGCTAAACCCTATTTAATAGCAGGGGAGAGACCACAGCCATCGTAGTTCCTGATCAGGCACTTGGAAGCCAGTCTTGGGGCAGAGAGGGAGATGCTGTTGATGCCTCTGCTCAAAAAGCAGCCACTCGACCTCAAATCTGGGTTAGACGGGAGAGCCCCTGAGGAAGCTCATCCAGAGAGCCGGATCTGCACGCAACAGCATCGTTGCTGCTGCTCACAGGGTTAGCTCAGGGGAGAGAAAAAACAAAACAAACCTGCCAGCCACAAAAGCAAAATGCTAAAAGTCCCAGCGAGACCCACTGACAGAACCGTGCACATCCTTCCCCCACAACAGGGAGACTCCTAACGCTCTGCAGATCTCCCTGTGCGTGCTGAATCACGCTCATCAGGCCAGCAAAGCCCCAAAAATGACTTTGCCTTCTGGGCCACTTCATCTCAGCAAAGACGCCCCGGATATGTGGGAGCCTGCTGCTGCTCAGAGGACCTGTCTCTGCCGGGACACACTAGACTGCCGTGCTCCCGTCTCCCACAGGATCCACCTTCCCCACAGCGCTTCAATATACCTTAATAAAACAAATACAACCCCCATCCACCAGCAAAGCTCACCTCAAGACTAACTGGTGGCTTTAGGTGCCCAGCTCCGAGGGCTGTGCAGAAATGACTGATCTCAAAAGATGCATGATCCTGCCCAAAAAATGAGGTGTCGGAGTATTTCCAAGTCAGCCCCTTCCCCTCCGAAGCTGCCGGACGCAGTTCCTCCTCTACACTCGAATGCAACTCCCCAACCCACTTCAAAACACAGACCATGGTCTTGGCAAACACAATTAGAGCAGCCAGTAGAGATCCTTCAGAGCTAAGCATGACTGTTTATCTAACAGGGAGTTACTTAGATCTTAAAAAAAATATTTACAAGAAAGAAGCAGAGTATTATCTTCCATGGGGAAACAAACACAGATGGAGAAAAAAGAGCTTTGAGCAGGACTGTCCTGGTCCTATATGCTGCTTTTCATCCCCAGATCTCCAAGTGCTTTAATATGACAGTATTATCCCTTTTTACAATGTGGGAAACCAGAAGAAACTGCACACTAAGACAGCGCTCCAAGCATGAAGTCATACTGCCTCTTGCTGTGTTTGGACACACACGCGCACACACACACCCCCTCTTTTTTTCTTCCTGTGGCATTTCTGGTCCTCCCACACCTGCGAAGTGCCCAGCACTGTCCCCAAGCAATAGGCACGAGGGGCATTTTGGGGTGCAGCAGTGCAGGTGTTGCAAGAGATGCTACTCTTGATAACTCACGATGGCATGGCAAGGGTTAAGCCATGGTCATTGCAGAGGAAATGAGACAGGAGAGCTCAGAGTTGGGTTCGAATTGTCAGGAGAAATTAATTTCCCCCCACCGTGTTCCCCGTAGTGACAGCTCTGACAAGCGGTGATGTATCTGTGGCGGCCGCGCAGTGGTCAGGAGGGGTTTTTTTTACGCAGCCAGAGGCAACCGGCAGCGAGGGCCCGCGGCGGGAGGGGACGGGCAGCGAGGGGACGAGGAGGAAGAGGAAGCACAGCGAGGGGACGAGGAGGAAGAGGAAGCACAGCTCCCCTGGCCAGGCTGCACCCCTGTTAACCCCAAGCCCACCCACGCTCTGGGGTGCTGCGGTCGCAGCCCAGGGAGGACCCCAAAGGACCACGCCTGCTGCAATGAAGGCAGAGCAAAAAGCCTGTGCCGGTGACAGCACCACCGCATCGCCAGCGAGAGGGAGGCAATGCTGGAGCGACCAGAAATCCCAGGAGCATCCTCCTGGGCCCAGTGCAGAGCTGGGCTGAAGGCTTCTCCTCTGCCTCTGTGCACGCAGGGCAGGAGCTAGGCTCACCTCCGGGATGCACAAAGGCATGAGGCAGGGAAGAATCTGACCCAGGACCACGTTCCCCTCCGCCTCATCCCCTTGCCCTTCCCCTCGCTCACATGCAAACACACACCATCCTTTAGCATTTACCAACAAACCATCGCAGATCTTCGCTGAGTGCCTGACAGCATCAGCGATCGTCGACAACTACATTTCCTTGTGGTTCAGGGTAATACTTTGAGTTTCTTTTTTCAGGCCTTCAAGCTTTATTTATTTATTTAGGAAGTCATTCATCATTAGCCCCAGCTTAGCTGCCTGACAGACTGGGAGTTCCTTGGGGCACAGACTGCATCTCGTCTTTGCGCTCGCCACACGCACGCCAACAGCGCTGGGTAAATAATCGACCGTCAGCCTCATCTCACAGCATCCTCAGCACTGCGCACCAGCCAGCCTCCGCAAGGGGAACAAACATTATCTTCTGCGAGAAAATAATGCTAAAGAGAAAATCACCGACATCCCCTTCCCAAAGCACCCGCACCCCAAGCCTGGGAGCCAAGCAGATGGGTGATGCCAGGTTATTGCAACGTGCTCAAGACTGGCGGGGCAGCGCAGGTTAGCAAAGGAGCACACACCCAGCACCAAATCGCTTTGGCCTTTGGGACACTAGGCACACTGCCAACTAAGATGACATATGATTTAAAAAGATACCAAAATCTTTTTTTTTTTCTTTGGCCCAAATGTTTGCAGCAGGTAGGGATTCCTGAAGAAGTCTGAAGAAAAGGGATATACGCCCACTTCTGACCTACAGCAAATGCACCGGGCTGCAGTTCCTGCATATACACGCCATCCCTCCCAAGGGACTGGACATCATTTATAGTCATGTCGGTCGCTAGCAACCTGCAGGTCTGTGTCCCTTTGCACAAATCCTCGCTCCAAAATTCCTGCACTGGCAGGAGCACTAACATCTCTCCCCATCACAGCCATCCCTCCTCCAACCTGGGCAAAGTGGCCGTAATCATCACTGGACCTTTTCCAAATCAGAGATATCAAGCACCACTCAAAGCAAGCAGAGGAAAAAAGAAAAAAAAGAAAAAAAACTCAACAAAGAGCCCAGCCAAACAACAGCCCACCCCCAGCAAAACTGCAACAGCTTTTCTCATGTCTGGAGTCCAAGCTAAGAAAAAGCATTTTTCCACCCCAGATCAAATGAAGGTTCAGATCAGTGCTCCACCTTCCTGGGGAGGAAAGACTTCCCGGACTCACATCTGTGTGTGTCGAACTAAGAACATATGAGAAAAACACTGAACCATGAAGAACCAGTGCTTTTCTGACTTGCAGCATGGCATGAAGATGACCTGTACTGGGAAGAGCCCATTCAGATGGCATCTGTCCCTCTGAGCAGGCTAATCCCTCCAGCTTTGGCTTACTGTTCCCTTCACATAGCAACTTGGATGCTGCCGCATCTTGCAACCTTCTTCCACCCTCCAAACCAGCCGCTCCCTCTGCCAGGTCTGCATGGGGACTCCCTTTGCTGTTAGCAGCAGGAGGGAGTGACAGCCCCCTCCTTCACCCCAAAACCCCTGTGCAAGCAGGGGGGTCAAACCCCGTTCCTGGGGCTGACAACGCTGCTCCTCGCTGACGGCAGCTGCTGATAGAAACCTGTCCGGCCTTCCTCCAGCTTTCTGCCACCTTCTGAGGGCAACTTAAGCTGCTTTCTCACAAAATAGGTGACTGTTACCAGAGAGTCTTGTGCAAACCCTCCCCTGAGGATAACTGGTGGGTTCCCAGCCCCAGCAGCCGTGCCAGGAGCACAGGAGGCCTGCCACTGCCCCGCAGAGGTCCATCGCTCCAGGGCAGGGCTGCAGCCGAGCGAGGCAACCTGCCCACCTATTGCTGCTATGAGTTTGAGTCCAAGCAAAGCATCTTTCACCAGCATTCAGCCCAAGCAGAAGACAGAAGAGAGATGAAAAATCGAAAGGAAAAAAAAAATTAAAGAAAGTTAATTAGGAACATGAGGGTACTTTATCAGTTCCAGCTCAGAGTGCTGGACCGGTGTAGGATGTCACCAGCCCTCTCGCAAGAATGACCTTCTCATTACAGGCAATTGCTGATCGATTGCCTCCATTTGTTATCTTCATCTGTGCTTGGGCTCCTCGGAGCTCTCCATCGAACCCGACGCCGAGCACCCGGGCAGCTTGATGGGCCCTGCGGGAGGGCGGCAGCGGGACCCTCCTGGTGCTCCCACGGAAGCTCACCACCCGGTGCAGGCACCCCTCTGCCACCAGCATCACCCCAGGGAGGGGAGCGCTAACACCCCCAAGCTTTGTCCAGGTTTTGCATCACTCTCTTTTTCCCCAGCTAGACACAGTCCCCGATACTATGAGCTATGATAGAAATACCCCCAAAATACGTCCAAATTGCATGCACGCACACCTCAGGCCAAAACCAAACAACAAAACTCACTCCAAACACAACACCCTGGAGAATTTCAGTTAACCAGTACAGATCAGGCGAGGACCCCGCTCCCTCACACCCCACTGAACCCAGAGAGGCTCCTGTTGACTAACATGGAGCTGGTTTGGATTTACACAGAGACACAGGAAAATTTAATCCCCCGCTTATCATTTTTAGGGTCTCCCATGGCCAAGAGATGCAGAGGGACTGCCCTTGCTTTCTCTTTCACAAAGAGGCAATTAAACCCCAGAGGCTGGAACAGCTCAAGCCCACATATAGGCAAGCCGAAAGCCTTGGGAAACAAAAAAGGAAAGAAATACATTTCCTTCTATGGCCTGTACGTGACATGGCCACTCTTGTCTGCAAATCTCTGGGTAGCCAGGCTGGAGGATGACACGGGAATGCTGCGGTCTCTGTGTGAGGATGGAGCTGCCTGCACACACTCCACTTACAGCAAAAAACAAATGAGAGGAAATAAAAATAGTGAAGCAAACAAGCAAAGTTCAGCCTAATTACTATTTGGTGGTAAATGAAAATCATTGTGGCAACAGTGCAGCTGATGATCTGTTTTGTTTCCTCACACCCCATGAAAAAGGTACAGTCGTGCTTCAACTAGGAAGGGTTAGAAGCAGCGGTGGAAACAAGAGTGTGAGCCTGGCTGCTCTGTTCTCCGCACAGCACAACCATACCAGCAAATCCCCCAGCAAGTGAGGACAGGGATCCTGAGCTGCAGTAAGATAGATAGAAAGGCTTATTTTTCTTGGTCCATACTGTAGAGCTGGCTTCGCCGCCACGGCTTGCATCTTGCTGATTAGTGATCAGCAAGTAAAGCTAATCAAGGTTATTAGTAAGTGCTGTCTTCCCTGGGTTTTGTGGCAGCCTGCTCAGGAGCCCTGCACGGGAGGACATTCACCCAACCTCTGCGCACTGGGGACGCCCCACCCTGCCACAAGGACCCACTGCTGGCCAGCACACAGGGCAACGTGGCTCCCACAGCCACAGGCCCATCAACGCCTCCATAGGTGTTTTTTCCACCCCAGGATCAAGCACGCTGCAATCAAGACCAACACAAAGGCAGAGTGCACCCCTTGGGCGCTGAGGGCACAGGTTCCCGGTCCTCCCCTCTCTCTAGTTCAACCTGCCTTTTCCTTCAGTATCTCTCCCCCCACCATTTCCTTGCCAGATGCTCCAGCCCTGCCAGCCAACACAGGAGGTTAAACTCCATAAAGAGGATTTGGTTTTGAGCTTGCAAGACAGAGGATGAGCAAATCCCTTCCCTTGCTCTGGCAGGAATCCTGTGTCTCAGACCCACCAGCCAGGGGAGATTAAGAAAGGAGGAGAGAAAGAAAAAAACCCTATCCATCACTCGCTGCCATGATCTCATCTGAATTTAAGAGCTAAGCTGGGAGGATGCTAGGTCACTGCTTGGGCTGGTGGAGCCCTGCAGACCAGCAGACACCAGAGCAGACTGGACAGAGTCTTAGGCTGCACTGCTCAAGGTCAGCAACAGGGCTAGGAAGCTGCGTCCACACTCCGTGCTTGCTTTCCCTCCGATTTAATTCTGGCCTGTATGTCTAGGGAAGCCTCTGGCTCTTGTCACATGCTTGTAGAGAGCCCCAGCTGTAGCAGGTGCCTCCAGGAGTTACCTTAATGCGTTGAATGAAGCCCTATAAAACAGACCAGCAGGCAGCAACGCCCGAGTGGTGCAAGCCAGGAACACTTCTGAGCTGAGCAGCTCAGCCAGGCAGGGTTTTGCGGCAATTTTAATCTTCCATACGAGATGCAAAATTAAGAGGCTGCTAAATAAGCAGAAACTGGGAGTAACATCATCCTCCAGCTCCTGCCTGGCAGCCTGATCTCGCCCTGCTGGGTTACTTCTATTAAATATGATTTTCCTCCCTTTCTGCTCTGAGCAGCGG
Organism: Pygoscelis adeliae; assembly: GCF_000699105.1. Classification (NCBI taxonomy): domain Eukaryota; kingdom Metazoa; phylum Chordata; class Aves; order Sphenisciformes; family Spheniscidae; genus Pygoscelis; species Pygoscelis adeliae. The sequence goes on along the minus strand of NW_008824281.1, from coordinate 869,156 downwards.
TAGCAGCACGGTCTTGCCAGGCTAACAGACATCCCACCCCAGAGGTAGCTGCATTTCATTGGTTAAGATAAAGCAACTCATACGCAGTCTGTCCACACCAGGGATGCATCAGAGGCGGCTTAAAACATTTATAAGCATTTGGAGATTGATAATATCCCTTCTACAGCAGGCTGTAGGAACGGAGCTCGCAAGAGGACCCTGCAAGAACCTACCCATTACTCAGGATTCAAAAAGACTCCACCTGGTAGGCGCGTCGTTTTATATTTTACTTTAAACCAACATAAGGGTTTTTTTTGACAAGCTGGTGAGATCATCTAGGTGCCTTTGTTACCAGTCAATCATCACAAAGATCAGGCAAAGAGATTTTTCTGAGTAGGCTGGCTGAGTATTCACGACAATGTTTTTGTAATGCTGAACAGCACATATGCACACGCCCGCACACCCCCCGTGAGAAGTGGGCAATGAATTAAACATGCAATAATATTTACTCAGCAGGTGAAGACCATCAGCATGCAATGGGCTAAGCCTGGCCAGGGAGAAGGATGCTTTTTGTCCTCCATTTTCAGCAGGGCAGGAAGAGCACTGCCTCATAAAAGCAGATTCTTTCACTCTTGATGAGTGCGGCTGCAGGAAGCTTTTCAGAGCCCACGACCCCTCTGCCTGCCCAGCCAGCGAGAGCGCTCGGTAATGACTTGTCCATCTTCAGAGGCACTGAGCCAAACAGGAACGGGTCCAACAATAAATCTCTCCTTCGGACACGCAGAAGCCACCAGGTTGCAGAAAATGCTTTTATTCTTGCTGTACCATCTGGAGTCACTGGGAAATGCAACTTTTTCTGTCCCATCAATTAATGAAGGGAGAAATCTGCCGTCCCCTGAAAGGCAAAACTTTCCGCTTTCTCCCTGCGCAAGGGGAGCAGAGATGGGCGAAACGGGGCTGAGCCCCCTCTGCAACACACTCAGGTTTTATAAGCCTCAAGCCCCGACACTCTCTGATTTGAGCTGACCCACAGCTTCCCCCATCCCAGCTCAGACCTGTCTGCACCGCTCAGGGGTTCCACCTTGCTGGAAAACAGTTTCTTGTGCTCAAATTTCCTAAAACAAGATGAGATGAGAATCTCCCATGCTCTCCCTTTCAGCAGAAGTGGGGGACGGTGTGGCCGGGCCGGGGCGGCGGCGTGGGGCATTTCCCAAGGGGAGGACATCGCCGGCGCCCTGCAGGAGAGGCTGTGTGGCGCTGAGCCGGCAGTGGGGCCACAGCCAGGCAGCACAGGCAGGCGGGGAGCGCAGCGCAGGGACAGGAACACCATCACTGCAGGTTTTTAAGAAGGCCAGGCATGCATCTGCCTCAAACGACTTCCAAACGCGTGATGCTGCCTTGGGCCAGCGAGAGGGACTATTGACCTTCCAACCTCCCTTCTGTCGTTACTTTCTATGATTTTACAACCTCTAAACGGTTCATTTATCCTGAGCGAATTCCTTTGCTGCATCCCGCTCATCAGCCAGCTGTGCAGCACCTTACACGAACCAGACGGTGCGAGAGCAAACCCGCTGCAGGGACATGGATGGTCCCAGCATGGGGCTAGCCCATGGGGAAGAAAATAAGGGATGGGAGGAACCCCAAAAACCTCTTGCTGAAAAAAAAGTGCTTAGAAGCATCTTAAATTTCTCAACGTCAGGCCTGTTCATTGGCCTGAATTAAAGCCCAGATCCTGAAGGCAATACCCCGTGGGCCAGGGTGGCTCTTGCCTTGGAGGGGTCAGTGTTCCCAGTAACAAGGACACCAATTAAAGCTTTTAACAATGCAAGCCCAGACCTTGCTAAGCCCTGAGCAGCCTTTGCCCAGTGCTCTCTCTGCTAATAACCCGGTGCCATGGCCGAACAATGGGTGCTGGACTGCCTCAAGTATTTATGACGATCGCAGATTGCTTCTTTCCTCTCCTTAATGATCCCCCTGCATGCACCACCCCCCCCACGAGTCCGTTAGTGCCTGTCGCTGCTCCCGCAGAAAGGACTGGTCTCCTCCCGGCGCACCTCCAAGAGCATCGGCACGTCTCTGGAGCAGCAAGGCAGGGTGCCAGGGCAGGATTTTATTTTATTTTTAAAGCCTCCCCCCAACCCTTTCCCACTACAGCCTCAGCTTGGGTTCTCTCGTTAATCTAATTGTTCTCCTAATGAAGATCTGCAATTCCTCAAACATTAATTACCAACGGCAGCAGCAGCAGCAGCTGTGGAACAAGAGCTCCCTGTTCCTAATAATACGCTTCACACTTTTGCCTGCCACAGCTCAATTTAGCTTTGCATGATTTGGCTAGGGGAAGATAAATAATATTCCAGCTACGGGGCTCTGCAGACAACCCCAGGAGGGGGCAATGCTCTCCCCATGCCCAAAGTGGTCTGGAGCACCGTAGCTCCTTGGCCGGCTGCTAAAATAACCCTTTTTTATTCCACCTGCAGCTCCAGCCCCCAGATCAGGGCTGTGCCTCCATCACGGCACCATCTCCATCAGATCCAGCTTTTAGCAGGTGTAAAGAGCTCTGCAAACAGCTGGACCCGTGCCAGCTGGAAGCAAAAGAGAGGTGCTACATCCACGGTCCCGTCCATACGCTAAGCACTATGGTAGTGAAAATAAACCAGCAAGAAAGCGAGAGCGCGGGTAGGGAGGAAAACAAACACCAGTAGGACGGGCTCAGGCGGTTAGGAATGAGTCAGGGGATGGAGGCAGAGAGAAGGGGGAGAGCGGCTGGAGGGAGGGAGGGGGAA
>NW_008824281.1:862940-866378 GCF_000699105.1 Pygoscelis adeliae | reverse complement strand
CGGGAGGGGGGAGGGAGGCAGAAAAAAAAGCCATTATTTGTTTCACTCACAGTAAAATGGAAAAAAATGAACGGGAAGGTTAGTGGTGATGGTGAAACTTGAGTACGATTGCAGGCCTGGAGGGAAACGCTTGCGCACGCAGGCTGCCAGAGCAGACGCACCGGAGGGACAGCTCAGGGGTTGCGGCACAGCAAGCTGCGATCCAGGCAGCTCCTGCAACTGGTGGGCTCGCATGGATGCAGGGGGTTGTCCTGCATGCCCCAGGACCCAGAGCATGCTCCCATCGTGCCCATAAACCAGCAATGGCTTTGGCTACAGCTACAGAGATGAAAGAAAACCAAACGTGCAGGTCCAGAGCCAGCACCGATACTGTCACTGCATTTTGGGGGGCAGCTGATCTCTTCCACACCCCTCATCCACCGTGATCCATAATGCAGTCATGGAAAAATGCTGTCCACGTTCACTAAGGTCAACCCCTTCCAATCCCAGCAGCATTGTCACCTCCGGCCCAAGGGTGCACAGGGGTAGCGGGGAGAAAGATGCGCCCAGCTGGAGGAGAGCTGCCAGCCGAGTCCCTCCTTACAAAAGAGGCTCAAAACCATGGGTTAGGAGAAGCAGCTGGAACGACTGGAGCCAGCAAAAGCTGTAGCAGCCCCTCTCGCCAGCACTGCGCAGCCAAAAATACACAAGGGGAACAAAACAACACACACACACAAAAAAAAACCCACAAGAGTTTTCAGCGACAAAAGCAAACAAATAGATTTGTGAATAAATATTGATTTGACAGGAAGTCAGACAAACCCTTCCAAAAACACACGCTGGCACCGGGTCCCTCTCCCAGCACGATGAGCAGCCGTCATCATTTTATGGGTGCCTTTGCATGGTCGGCAGTTTGAGCTGCTTCGCAGGGTTTCGGTTTCCAGGGGGTACCGGTCTCCCCTGTGCCAGGCATCGTGCACCGGCATCGTCTTGAGAGATTTCAAGAAATAAAGGCACGGGCCGGATGGCCGAGGAGCCTGCGTTGGGCAAAGCGTGCAGCACAACAAGCAAAAGACCTACTATTCTCCCTAATCTCTCTCCAAGATGGCCAGCTAATGCTCTCCGGCACTACAGGCTCAGTTTGGTATAAAGGAGTTAAATCTTTCCTTCAGCTGAAGCACGGGGCTGAGTCAGAGATCTGGAGTCAGGGGGGCGATGGGATGCTGCTTCACACTCGCTTTTTCCTGACCGCAAACACATCTGCACATACCCCAATCCTTCACGAACACACACACAGGCCTTTCATCCCAGGAAAACTCCCACAGCACTGTTGCTTTGCAAAAATTAATTAATGTGCCCATATGGGGAATTTCAAGACTCGCTTTCCACTACAAAGCAGGTGTCTCCGGGGGAGAGATGAGCACTGTTTCATCGACGGACTTTACCTCGCGATCCCAGCGCTGCCAGACCCAGCACACAGCACGGACCTGCCCTTCCCCTGCCTCGCACAACCCTTCGTAATCAGTCTCTGAAAGGACCCCATGAGAAAACTCCCAACCTTCCCACAGCCCCCCAAGAGCCACACCGGTGCAGCAGAAAGCACCAAGCACCAGCATCGCTTGTCTTCAGTGGTTTCCCACCCAACTCCCAGCCTTGCTCTGGTCATGGCATCCAATGGAGGGATCAAGGTGGCAGATTTCACCTGATTCACCCCCAGAATCATCGTGCTAGGGGAAAGAAAACCCACCACTTTCAGGGGTTTTCAGGTCATTGCAAACTGGCTGGAGGTCGGCAGAAACACCCTGGACAAGGTCTAGGTGCTGCATCCCAGAGCTCATCAGGCAGCAATGGCAGCCAGCACTCAGCAGACACATGATTTCGGGGTGAGCATCTCGGCACGGATCCTGCACGCCTCCAAAAAAAGGTTTCCTTTGTTCAGCTTCCTCCCAGCACAGCAAAGAAATCCCAGCCCCGTGAGCGCCATGAGGGGCCGGTGACGCTGATCACAGCTTTCCTGCTCATTTCTTTTTCAATGAGTGAATTAGCAGGCAGCCAGCCGACTTGAACATCCCCTTATCTCTGCACCAAGCTCGCTGCCGAGGATTTGCATAATTTTAATCTTTCCCACCAATGAGCATGAAAAAATTAGTTTTCCACTATTTTATCTTCTATTTGTGTTCAAATAAACAGAGCTGGCAGCTTTGCTCCATGTATTTATACTGGGAACCATGAGGAAGAAGGGGCGGGGGGGAAATCCCACACCTCCAGCACTTGGCCAGGTGGAGGGTTAAACCGGAGGAGGGAGGCTGGGGGAAGGCTCTGCAAAACTGCTTCACAAACTGCAGCTGGAGACAGATTTAAGACTGAAGCCCAAATTTCCTTATCCAATCCCAGTTGTTTTCTCCAGAGTCCCTTTCCTATCTCCCAGCACCAGCAGCCAGGCTTCCTCCCATCATCAAAACCTTTGATCTTCCTCTCAAGCAAAGAGTTTGCTGGACTCGCCCCGAATACAGGCTCTAGATCCCAAGGACATCAGGACTCCGGGGATTGCCTGGACAATGAGGTCCCACCTGGAGAAACCTCCTTGTCCCTATTAGCAGGGAACCGTGCAAATGCGGGGACAGGGTTACCGCAGGTCCCTGCTCACATTTCTGCACCTAACGAAGGTTTCGGCTCTCGCTGCTGCAGGTACTCAGCTCTGCAAGACCAGTCATGCTCAGCAGCACCCAGCAGGTTCAAAGCGCTGCCCTTCGCCGTCCTCCTGGGCGCGCGTGGCGGCAGCCCAAGCTCACACCCTTCTCTTTGTTTGCAGGAACCTCCGTCCAAATTGCTCACGCTTCGCGGAAAGAGGGAAGGGAGAGGGAACCACGCAGAAAATCACCGCCGCCAACACAGAGCTTTGGGTGTTTCTTAATTTAATGCTTTCTTTAAAAGAAAAGGACACACCAAAAATTAAGCTTGTCCATATAAAAAAAGGCACTTGGAAGAAAAAGCTCCTGCTTTTGCCCTTTCTGCTGCAGAATGAGAGCATCATTTTTGGCAGCACGCAGCGGCGAGGGACGCATGCCGAGCCCCATACCCCACACCCATGCACTTCTGGATTACACATCTGAAATCAGGGCTGCTCTGAAGAAAAAGAAAATGCAGAGAAAATTGAGGCTCTCCTTGCATGTACCCCACTCCTCAGCAGCGTGGAAGGCACAAGCGTGAAAACACGTTTTAAATTTCTTTCCTCCCTGTGGAGCCAAATGCAGGTCGGGGCACACACTGGCCGGAGGCGGAGGGCAGATTTCCACCATCTCCAATAAACCTGGCCCAGCCTCTGTGCCCAGGGAGGTCCCAACGAGGTACCCCCAGAGGCAGGTTTGAAGGAAACTGCCTCCCAAAATGCAGGGGCTAATGGCAGTGGGGTGGCTCACAGGACTGGTCCTCACCTTTATGGGGCTGGGCCCCCCCCCC
>NW_008824281.1:860232-862860 GCF_000699105.1 Pygoscelis adeliae | reverse complement strand
GGATAAGGCAGGGTGCCGCCACGTTGCAGCACAGCAATGCCTGGCAGCCCCAAGGAGCCGGTTTCTCCCTCTCCCTCCACCCAGCTCTTCCCTCTGATCCCGGCCTCCACACAGCCTCTCCCTGCTACCAGCTAATCTGCACCCGGAGGTGCAATTACCTTCCACACGTTCTCTATTTATGCTCTAGGAACCATATAATTTTCTAGACCAAAAACATAATTAAAGAGTCAGAGCTCCCTGGAACGGAGCCCTCTCTCCTGCCATCGCTCTTATCTTCTCTAAAAATACGCTGGCACGGCAGCCCTGCGCCAAGGGTCAGCTCACGGCAGGGCTGAGCCATGGAAAGAGGAGCAGCCCTGCTGTGATGGGTGTCCTGTGAGGGGAATGCACCCAGAAGCACCCACTTTGGCCCCAGAAAGGGGCTGCCCCAACAGGAACCCTGTGCTCTGCACCCAGCCCTGCTTTGCTGTAGTCAGGCCTCCAAGGGGTCGCCTGTGCAAGGAAAGGTTAATTCAGATTTAACTTTTAATGTGGTTTATCTAACCAATTTTAAAGCCTTGGGCAGACAGACTAATTGAGAATTAAGGGGACTTTGATGATCATTGCTCTTCCAGCAGAACCAATCTGGGGTTGCATCCAGTTTTTTCCAGGATAAAGCCAGCCTTCCAGATGAGATGCAAAGGCACATCTGCACCAGGGAACATCAGACCCCAAAGACACCGGCTTTTCCCCAGACAACAACAAATCAAGCCATGGCTGCAGTCCGTCCCCAGGAGCAGCAGAGCATCTAGGACCTTTTCCAACCAGGGAGTTTCCCAGGTGCAGGAGGAGGTGCCGATGCCGCAGGCCTTGGGCACAGCTTGCTGCCCCTCCAGCCACCACCACCAGCCAACGGGGCTTAAAGCGTAGCTCTCGAGGTGAAAGAAACCTGGGGCGAGAGACGTGGCTGGGGAAAGGGGGGACCCCCAGCTCCACAAATGCACTCACAGCTCTGCACACCCACACACGCCTCCAACCTCCCCACACATTGCTGCGTGCACCTGGCCGGCAACGACACCCAAGCAGCTTTGATATTTGGCTGGAGAGCGCTCGGTTAGGCTGGCGATTAAATAAAGTGGGCAAAAGGCAGCGAGCACATCAAGGCGCTCTCAGCCACCCATTTCAGCCCAATCAAGCTCCCCTGGAGAAGCAAAGCACTCACGATTTCTTTTGGCATTCTCCTCTGTTTGCAGCCACGGTGTTGCTCCAGCTTGAGCCTGACCCCCCCCGAGCAGCAGGCGGCAGAGAGCAGCCCTCGGCCACCCAGCCCCACATCTGCACACCCACCCCTCACCATCTTTAAACATGGGGATAATATCCTGCTCTGTAATGGACCATTACAAAGCTCAATTCACATTCATAAAGCCCAGGACAGACCACGCTGTGGAGGCAGAAGCACCATCAACCCTCTCCATGCTCCTGCTCACATGCTCATTTTGGTTGAAAACATGCTTAGGTGGGTTAATGGCAGTTGCCCCCAAAGAAAACCCCTTCAGACAGAGGCTGTGCACCCACAAAGTGCCTGTGCACCCCAGGGAAGTGCCATATGAGGAAGTGCCACACCACAGACATGTGCCAGAGATGGCCACGTGGGTAGGAGCCAGCGCCCACGGGGCAGTTGTGGGGCCAGGGTGCCACGGGTGAACGGCAGGGTGCATGCCACACTCTACCTTCTCCATGGAATAGTGATTCCACATCCTACACGCGGATGAGCATGACCAAGGTCACGCAGCAGGGAAGTGGCAGAGCCATGCATCCACCCCGCAGTTTTCCCAGCCCTCTCAGATCCCGCTGGCAGGAGCAGCAAAGGAGAGGGAGCTGATTGCACTTGCTCCCACCCACGAAAATGGTCAGTGCTTCTTTCCACCCCCAAAAAAGCAAGCAGCATTGCAGCAGGGCGCACGGTGCCCAGCAGCTGTGTATAACCAGACCCATGCCTGCTCAGAGCAGGGAGAGAAAGACACGCCATGACGTCTGCTACTCCCTGGGCCTCCCCTGCCCTCGTGCTCCCAGGGGAGAGCCCGAGACACCAAGGATGTGCAGGCCGACAGATACAGAGGCAGCACAGCTTCCGCAGGAGCTAGGCATTTTCCAAGAGGCGAGACGAAAAGGAAACCCTCTCTGCTCATTAAACACGGCACAAACGAGCAAAGGGAGAGCTCGCAAAGCCCCGCCGGTGGCACGCACCCAGCATGGCCACCCCACCGAGCCACGCCACGGGCAGGGGGAGCTGGGAGCTGCTTCCCAGGCGGGCAGAGCTCCATCTGCCCGCTGGTCCTGCCCTGCTCAAGTCTGCACAGACACACAGGCTGAAAGCTGGACCTGGCTCCCCCGGCCAGAGCAGCTGCACTGGGTCCCGTCCAGCTGTTCCTCTGCAATGGCTCGGGGTCGGTTGGCTGCAGACCCTGCTGGCTGCTGCTCCTTTCCAGCTCCAATTTGCTTCATCTGCTTCCTGCGTGCATGGGCTGCATCCCCCAGCAAAACGGGACCGCTCCCACCAGGGCTCTGGGGGAAGGAGTGGGGTCCCGCAGCTGCTGCGGCATTGCACGTGTGGGGAGGCGGAGGAATAAGAGCAATAACATCGGGGGA
>NW_008824281.1:843448-860121 GCF_000699105.1 Pygoscelis adeliae | reverse complement strand
CCGGACTTGCTGTAATTACACTCCTACTGCCGAATACAAAGCTCTTGGCTCAGCCCTCTCATAAAACTGGGAGAAAGAAGGTGAAAGAAATATTTTTTTTTTTAAATACCCTGAAGGGTCAAAACAACCTTTTAACTTGTCAACTAACAAGTTCAAACAGGACTGCAAGTACTGCTTTCCATAGCTTCCAGGGAGAGACATTCAGACCAGTCATCTGAACTCGAGTCCTCCAGGCCTTTACGGTTTTTCGACAGCCAGAAAAATCAAGGTAAAGGTATTGGCAATCTACCCCAAAACCACTTCCTGGCAGAAGCACCAGCCTGGACAGAGCGCTCCAGCACACGAAACGGAGCTGCTGAGCTCCAACCCCAGCTCCATCACCTCATGTCCTTGGGCAAATCAGTTTGCCTTTCAGCGCACTGGTTTCCACATCCTTCCCTGTAATTATGCCCTTCATCGCCTGCTCTTGCTCTCTGCCTGCGTGTGCTGCACAGACTACCCTGCCAGCACGAAGTCACGCAGCCCTGGCCGGGGAGGAAAGCTCTGCCATCCCCTCTCCCCCATTCACATGCACCTTTGCAAACAGTTCAGCCAAACCAATGCAAATCCCCAATAAAAACACTTACTTTGATTTAAGAAACCTGCTCCCTGCAAACTCAGGGCTGGCAGTGTTTTAGCGTGAGCTTGTTAGAGCATCGCCCAGAAGCCAAAGTACATATAGAGTTCCCATGAGCTAGGTGGTGAGTGAAAAGCCAAGGGACCCCACAAGTTTTGCCTTTACTTGCTAATTCGCATGAAAATGTAAGTCTGCTCTGATATAACCTTCTCCTGGGATTGCTCAGCCCATACACAGCCTCCAAGTAACTAGTAAGCCACCTGAAGGAGAAAAAAGCAGCATCCACAGAGCTTTTGGCTCTAACTTCAGCAAATACACAGTTTCCTCAGTTCCCCTTGGCTTTGTGTGCCAGGTCTGTACATCACTCATGCCACCCTAGTGCTGCTGCCGAAACCAGCGGCAGAAAACCTTCTGAAAACTCACTTTCATTGCTTGAAGTGCTGGCAGCCCTCTCTCCACTGGAGCAGTCCTCATCACCATCCTTGGAGATGCCCTGACGGGGTCCAACACGGGGAGGGGAGGTTCGAAAGTCCTTCCAGCACAGGGGAGGCTGAAGGATGCTCCTCTTCCTTCAACTTCAGGGTTATTTTAGATGCCCTTGAATACACCAAAGTAATCCTTCCCAGTCAGAGACTGGATGGGTCCACCAGAAGAAGGACTGAAGCTCCTGGAGGCAGGACCTTTAGGCTGAGGAGTCTGGAGGTGCCTCCCTTGAGAGCCCCGGCAGTGCTGAGCATCCCTGCTCTGGCAGACCAGACCTTTAAAGGAGTCACTAATTTGGCTTAAAGGTGAGTCCGAGCGATGGGTTTTACGGGTCTATCCTTGGTGCATCTGCAAAGCTGGGGGGATACATTTACAACACATCCAACAACAAATCTGACTTTCAGGTTCTGAAGTGATTAGAGGAGGGGTCTGACGAGGACTTTTCCGTGTTTGTTTTCTGTGTTTTTCATTTCAGCCTCTTACACAATATTTACAAGGGAAAAAAGGTGTCTGAAGAAGCAGCTTAAAAACACATGCATTTTTGTAAATCCTCCCACTTCCAAGATCGTATCAACAAAAGAAAGGAGGAGGAAGAAAAAAACATAAATAGGAGTTTCGGATTGACAGGGTCCCTTTGAACAATCTTCAAAGAGCTCCGCTACCAGTTCTCCTATTTGATTTTGTTTTTTCAGAATATCTACAGCGCGTTTCTCCATGTACCAAATGACTCCACCGGTTCAGGTCCCTTTTCTGAACTGTTCCTTGAAGAAAACACCCCTGGGTCAGCAGCTCCCACAACAACTGCTTCAGAAGTCTGCCCAGGACAGTGGCTGTGCTGGCATCTATGTCATGGTTTGCTCAAGAGGGACTGCACAGACGAGGGATTGTACACTGATGCTGAAGATCCAGGAGCTATTCCCAGCTCAGCCGCAGATCTGCAGTGGCCATTTCCCTTCAAGACAGAGGTGGTCTTCCACCAAGGATATCCAGCATGGAGAAGAGCTGAGCCTTTCTTTTGGGTGGGATCATTATGAGTGAAAGCAAGTAGAAATCTTGAGCATACACCAAACTTTGGCAGTTAAGACATTTAAGGCATCAGAGTCCTTTGCTGGGATGCCATAACCTTATTTTTAAATGAGTATTTACAGGTATTGACCTACTACACTCAGTGCTCGTAAGGACAGGTAAAGCAAGAAGAGTCCCCAAACCCCATCACAAGCAGATTGCAGAGACCAGGGAGAAATCGCCCCTTAAATCAGTCATCCACTCCTGAACCAAACAATTTGTGCACCACCAAAGCCAGGAAATCCTTCATTTATTAACCCAAATCTAAAGCCAAGAATTTTACACACAACCTTTGTGGTGCGGGGGGGGTGTCTGCTCCACGTTAACAGCTTCGCCCCGCTGACAGCAGCCTGGCAGCTGCAGCCTCACCCGCCTCAGCACGACGCAGTTAGAGACCGTTCAGAAAGAGCTGCCATAGCACACATGCCCCTGTTCGAAGCAATGCTCAGTCGATACCACCATCCTCCCTCTTTGCAGGAAGCAAGCAGCCCATAATTCTAGCTACTATGCGGCACAGACAGCTCTGGGCAGGGGTAATTGCAGGAAAAAAAGCATCTGCTGTCTGATCTGAAGGACCCAGGTTGCCCTAAAGGTGCTGTCTCCCATCCTTTGCTTGGCTACGTTTCTCCACCTCCAACAGAAAACTAACTGTGAAAAGGGGAAGGAAAAAGAAGGTTTGTCAAGCCCAGGATTTGGGACTCTGCAAAAAATAAAAGAGGCTGGGGCAAATCACCCAGCAGCCAGACCAAGGAAAGCAAGAAAGAAAAAGGTTGGTTTTTAGGGAAGCTCACTCCCAGCATGACTGCACCAGAAGCTCCATACCCTTCTCTCTCCTCCTGAAGCAAATTTCAAGACCAAGGTTCATGTAATGCCTACAGATCTTCCTCTCCATCCTCAGAAAAAGAAAAAAAGGAAAAAAAAAAAAAAATCAACCTGCGTGAGAGAGGCAGCCCTGGGACCCACACAGCAAGTAACAGAAAAGTCCAAGGGACAATCAAGTTTCGGATTATGATGGGAAAGAAGAACCGCATATACATGAGCACAAACGGTAAATAAACGGGAAATAAATCCCATGGATATGGTGACAGCAGCCCCCAGACAGATCTTTACAAATTGCATTTTACAAGTAAATAACATTATATCAGGGTTTATGGGCTTCCCTGAGATGGGCATGGGCAGCGCTGTAAATACTGCAACAGCATCAGTTAGGCAAAAGGCAAAACTGTAAGGATTTTCTTGGTGCCCACAACATGGCTCTGCTCTACAACGGCAGGACGAGACAGGGAAGACGAAAGAAATATGGTCTGGCATCCCCAGGAAGTGGGAAGCGCTGCTGGACAAGAACATTTTCTATCACTCATCTTGCCAAAGGGTCATGGAAACCCACATGAATCAGATCCCCACTTTACCCTCCCTGTGGTGAATGCACCAGCCAAATCATTCTGCCTCAGTTTCCCCTCTGTGCTACATGAATAGAGAATGCTGAAAAGCTATTTAATGATACCAAGTATCTAATTCACTGAAGATGTTTAAGTGCCTTGAGATTTCTGAAGGAGCTGCTATAGGGAAGGCATTAATTTAAATATCTAGTGGCATAGAACATAATGCCAGGCAGATTTTCTTCCATTCTTTTATAATAGCTTAATAATCCTCAAAATAGTTTCATTGTCAATACCCATGTTGTGTATTTTATTAGGGCTTTTTAGATTGTAAAGTAAGGTAAACACTCCACATTTCTCTAGCACCTACCAAAGCGCTTCTCAGAAATAATTACTTAAGCTTCACAAACAGCCACGTGGGGGGACCCTTCCTATTTAGATACGAGTGCATCATCCCCCTTTTCATCCAAAGCCACCCAAGATATTCCGAGGTTGAACAGCAGCAAAATGCACTCTCCTCCCTCCTCCCCCGGACTTTCATTACCAGTTATTGTCCGCCCTCTTTAAAGATCCACCGATTATTACAAACAAAAGGAGCAGCTTCCCGGGCCCTGGTGCAGCCGTCCTCCCGCCAGCCCACGGCTCTGCAGACACGTCGGCTCCAGCGCTCAGGGCAGCGGCTGCCTCTCGCCCGACGGTGCGGGCAGGGTAGCGACTCCTGACCCCCTCGCAGACGGCCGCAGAGGAACCGGCCACGGGCAGACAGTGATACATCTTCTGTCGGGAGAGAAGGAGACAGCAATTTATTTTGTTTTTAAACTATGAAAACCCTGTGGCTATTAAAGACTGTCCAGACCCAAAGAGAGCACGGTATGCATCCCCTTTGCCTTCTGTTCCCTGCGACTGTAAGGCTACCGATGCTCCTGTGGCTTTCCACCTACACATCCCTGGTACACACCTACTGCTGCATTTATTGCAGAGCTCCACGACGTTTTGTGCATCCGCCATCACACTCGTTATCCCCATCCCAAAGACGCAGAACGGAAGGACCAGAGGAGGCAGCAGCTTGTCCAAGCTCATGCCCCTGTGGCATAAGGGGGAGATTGAGGCTCAAGTGCAAACCTCAGTTAAACATACTGTTATCCTCCTTTTGGGTCAAGTTTTAGCTGTTTGCACTTGCAAGCTGGGAGGCCCCGTGTCCGATACACCACAGCCAAGATGGTGGGATCTTCCAGGGCAGAGACAGGCCGAGCTAGTAAGGACAAAATAAAAGCTAGCGTAACATCAATTAGCAAACCATCCTGAAAAGCACAGCAACACCAATGCTATAGCAGGAGAGAGATATTAAATTTGTAGGTAACTGTCAGCCTGAGACAGCAGAAAAAGAAAAAAAGAAAGTCTTATTTGGCCCTCTTGGGGGGAAAAAAGAAAAACGAAAAAAAAGAGTAAAGTCTTCTAAGGTCTACACTGAAAACCACCCTCCCCCCAAGAAAATATATAGAAAGAAAAATGCAAGATCAGCCAGAGTTACTGATGGAGAGGCTCCAGGGTATAGCCAGTTATCGAAGTTTTGCAACATAAAGCTTAAATTATTTATTATTTTTATTTTTCTAGAAAAAGAGAGGAACAACGCATCTCCTTCCTCAAAAGTTAACAACTGTGCGACATCATCTCTGCATTGTCTCCCTGTTTTATCGCCACAGTACAGCGCTGAGCAGATTCCACCCCAGGGCAGACACAAAACCACAGGGCCAGGGTTTCTAATTATACCCTCTATTCTCAGGGAAATGGTTTATTTATTAGCTCTTTGATCTTCCCTTTCATTCATTCTCAGTCCCAGTCCCGGCAGCGAGGGGCTCTTGACAAGAGGAAATTTATTAGGTTTTCTCTATTCTCCACCTTCCCTGCTCGGCGCTCTCCCACCCAGCCTCTCCCTCCTCTCCCCATTCAGCATTACAGGCAGTCTCATCACTTTTAATTCAATAACTTGCAGTATAATTACTCCGTAATAACACTATTATCTTAACATTTACTCAGCAGCTGTGATCCCCTTACAGCGAGGCGAGGAGGGAGAGGAGAAGGGATTCTCCGGGGAGAAGCGATGGGGAGAGCCGCCTTCCTGCCGGAGAAAGACCCAAAAATAAACCCCAGCCGGAGATGGAGATGCTGCGGCAAGGAATAAGAGAGCGGGGTGAGCGACGAGGCACTGTGCCTGCAGCCCTGCCCGAGTCCGTCCATTTTATCTCCCTTTCATCAGAATCTGGCAGGTTTTGCACACGGAGGAGAGAGACCGAGGGGACGCTGCGTACGCACAGCCCCGGATCCGCAACACCACGGAATCCATTTGAACAAACACTGCGCTTCATAACCTCCCTGAAAAAGCCCTGCCATTAGGTAAACGGACCAGAAATGGGGGTAAGCAATAGCAAAAGGCCCACTGAAGGATACGACTGTGCTCTATGCTATAGGAAACGGGATCATCTCCTGCAAAAGTTACCTACCTAAATACAAATATTAACCAGATGACGTAACACACTTATACGTCATCCTAGCTATCGCTTGCTACAAAGACTGGTTTTAATTTTTACCCCAGCAACCCCTCAGAAAAAGGGTTTCCACATGTCACAACAGCACATTTAGTAAATAGGGCAAGAAATTCTTCTAAAGCCATAGACTAAAACTCAGATAACTTGTGCAGCAAATGAGGCAGGGAACAGTCTATTAAATATCAGATGCGACCAACTCCAAGCTTGCCTAGAAAGGCAGAACTTCAACCTACAAGCCTTACCTAGCCCTTACAAAGAGCTCGGGTGTTGGCACCTTTTGCCTCCTTGCTGCGGTTTTATTTTCTATGATATTTAAACAAACAAGCCCACTGCATATTTAGGCAGAAATGTTCCTACATGCACCACAGAAAGAGCAAGTTACTACAGCCCCTGCTTAAGCCAGCACGATTTTGAAGCCTACAAGGTGAGGTCAGGTTCACGCAGATATCAGATCCTGAAATCACACCCGAAACTCAGTACGAATACCAGCGTTAAAGAACAATTCACACTATAATGTATCTGTTTCATACACATGCTGAAGCAAAGGGGTAAACACAGTTTAGTTGATTGATTATCTATCATGTAATGCAGAGCTATAATTCCATCAAGCCATCAAAGCGATTCGGCAATTATATAAATCACGGGAGGAACGTGCGGAAGGTTTGTCGTTAGAAACTCAAAATGGAATTTCCTCATATTATATTGCTGCATATTGGCTTGTTTTTTAATAATACACAGTCAGATTATTTTGGTTTCAAATTTGTTCACATGCCTCTCTCATATACCAATTCACTGGTTACTGCCGATGACAGATCACATCAACATTAATAAGACATTTTATGCTGTCTTCCACTCTACAGGAAATTTCCAAAGCAAACCAAGACTGAAACGCAGGCGGTGTGATGAAAATCACACCCCGTGCCATATAACCCAACCCCTTAGAAACGGCTGAAGCTCAACAATCCCAACCGTGTGTAATTCACACAGAAGAGGAGACTTCCCACTTTCAGCTGGGATACGATAAAGGATGCTACAGGGAGCCCTTGATACAGCTCAGGTTTCGTTATTTGTAACGTTATATAAACCCTTTACTACCGAATAGATCTTGCGTGCGGACATAATTATATGTATATGCATTATCATAATTAAATCCACAATAAAGTAAATAAGACAGTTTATGATGCATTATCCAGACACTGTTATTGAGTTTTTACACCTATTTAGTTCAAATCTAGTAGAAATGACAACCCAAAGCTCTAGGACATTCCCGACGGAAGCAGCTGCTTTTGGAGGTTTAACTCCCTGTATATTCCTTCCCCTTTCCTCTCCTACGTGTCTGCGATCCCAAGCACTGGGGCAGAGGAGAGTCCTTGCAGAGTTCCCTGAAACTCATCCCCTTCCAGTCCAGAGAAGGAGTAAATCCCAAAATGTGGGCAAAAGGCACCAAACTCGCAGCCTCACTGATGCTGGCATCAGTGGGCTCGGGCTCGACCGTATCTGCTAATCTCGGCTGCAGAGACCATCCCTGCCTGAGACACAGCGCAGCTCCTGCGCTAAAAGAAAAATCATTACAGATTTGTGAGAGGTGACGGCAAAACTCTCCTTGCCTTCAATGACAGCAGATTTCATCTCACCACTCTGCTCTCCCAGCCCAGAAGGGAACTGCACAGGGAGAACACCACTGAACTCACTGCGATTATTTGGAGGTGTTCTTTTTTTCTTTAAAGATAAAAATAAATCCAACCACTCTGCTTGAATTGTGGGCCCTAAATCAGTATTTATAATCTCTCTTTTTGAGGTTTTTTGGGGAAAAAAGGAAAGAAAAAGCCATGCTGAGCTGTGCACTGAAAAGCCACCCAAGATAAACCGAACAAGCATTAAACATTGTGCCATTAAGTGAGAAAAGACTACAACTTTGATGTGACACTTGGCTGTTTGCTGGCACTATAAACTACTGCACACTAAAAAAGTTTGTTAAATGCTCCATAAACTTTAACACATTACTGAAACACTTCGAACCAAGAATTTTATTTGGCTATCCACAGAACCATGATTCGTAACAGGCAGAGAACAGCAAATGCATATTTTTCTCTAGAATTTACAGGCATGTTTTAATTTCTAGAGTTCAAAACAGTGAAATTAATACAGGTAGATTTCAGAATTCCCTGAGAAGAAAGCACCCATGCCATGTCTGCTTTAGGAGGAGAGCGGAAGCCTCAAACAGTGATCAAGTCTTTGGGGTTCATCCCTACTCCAGTACCTCTGACCTTTATATTTTGAGAAACAACCAACTCCTGGACATCAGGCAGCGCCAGGGGAGCAGTGAAGCACTAGAAGAGCTCTGCAAATTGGGAGGAAAACAGCAGAGAGTGGAGTCCAGGCTTCACCTTTTCTATATATTTGCCTAGACTTGGATTTCCAAAGCTATTCCAGGAGATCTAAACCAGTGTACCAGCCAAGAAGCAAAACTAATCTTTAAAAAAAAATCCCCAAATGTTTTAATATTAATGTTCATTCCTCACCACAAAGAAAACCGTGTCTTTCGCATGATTTTGCCATTTTTCCCCCAAAGCAGGAGGGAAGACAATCAACTCCCTGAAGGGGCAACGAGGTGTGAGGCACCATATGAGCCTCCCACAACTCCCATCGCCTTGATCTCCATCAGAATTTCACGCCAGACCTGAGACTCTTTCCAAAGGAAATTTTTGTCCAATGAAACTTGCTGAAAAACCTAAAATCCACTAGCTGGCTTAAGCATCCTTGGCTTTGCGTAAAACCTAAAGCCACTTCTAACATGTCACTCATCTTCCCTCTTAAGCCTAATGGAAACTGTGTGCCACGCAGCTCCCTACTTGGGGACAGACACAAATTTGGACGAGTTGCCCAGAGACAGAGAGGGACCAATATCAAACCTACCCCCTGCATCCCTGCACTTGCACATCGAGACCACGGACGCAGGCACAGGGGACAGAGGAGGGTACGGCCACGCATCCTCCCAGCCCCGTACGACCTCCCCAGCACACGGGCTGTTGCAATTTTCTACTGGTTTATACCTAAATCATTCAGATGGTGCGATTTACAGATTCCCACCTCGCAGGGTAGTGCATAAAGCACAGCGCAGGCCCATCATTCATTTCAGGATATTGCTCTGGAACGCACTGTCAAGCGAGTGTTTCATGGCACACGAGCGAGGCTTGCTGCGAGGAACCGGGCACACTCAGCAGGTAGCACTCGGTGCTTCGTGTGACGCTCCACCTTCGGTAAGAGAAATGGACTCCTGGTAATGGACTACAATTTCTTCCCCTCCAGGAAGGCAGCGCTGCAACCATCAAACATGTCAGGCTGGAGGCAACAGTGATTCATCTAGTCCGGCACACCATTGCCGACAGCACCCAAAAGCAGACGCTTCAGAGGAATTACCTGTCTGGGTGAAGTTTCTTCCTAGCTCCAAGCCACCACCGCTTGGCAGAGGACCTGAACCAGGACTGGATCAGTCCAGTGGGGCAGGGACCACAGAGGAGCGCTTGCCTATGGCGTCCTGCAGCATCCAAGACACCAAATCCATTAACGCTGGAGAAACAGCAGCAAATAAGCAAGTTTTTCGCTCCTCGACGCATACTCAATGCACCAGGTACAAGGCATGGACGGCATGAGAACACTCCAAGAACAGGACCCATAAGATACTGCAGTACAGGGGCTGGGAAGCCTGGAGCAGCCTGAGCTTCTGCAAGGTCTCCTCCTGCCTGCACGCTTGGGGCTGCAGCCTTCAACCCCAGCACAAACACCAGGTCTTGGTTAGTGAAATAATCCTTTGAATTCAAGCAGCTCCCATTTCACAGAACAACACAGCTGTTCACTTCCCTGCACGCATTTTTACAGTGAGTTCTTCCCTCCTTTCCCCCTCCCCCAAATTTTTCTGCCTTTTGCTCTTAAAGTTCAAATAAATGCATTTTCAGGATGGTAGTTGTAACTTTATCCCTCGTTTTTCATTTTCCTTTTTTCAGACCAGTGTTTTAAGGCTTTCCGACTTTAGAAACCTTGCAGACACAAGACTTGCTGCATTGCCATGGCCCTTAGCCACCACTTTGTACAACACAGAGAAAAAAAATCAAAATTCAAAAGGCAGTTCAATAGCCTTGACATTATGGCTACAGCCAACAGAAGGAAAGACAAAAGATCCCCCAGTCCAAACCCTCCAACACCCCTCAGGTCTCTCTCATGTTTTGCAGTACCTCCCTCATCTCAGTCCCAAAGTTTCCTTCGTTACACCTGAATTTCCTGCTCCTGCCCACCTCCAATGTTCTCAATTTCTGCTGGAAGGCGGGGGGGGAATCACCCATGAGGGCTTATTTTACAACACAAGCACGAAGCTCCCTGCCTGGCTGGGGCTGTATCTCTGCTGCACATGGCTCACGTCTGGCAGGCGGAAAGGAGTTGTGTGCGGGGTGGCTGTACATCCCTCCCTGCACGAAACAAATCCAGCTCCGAACAAAACCAACGTTTACGGCACACGCGTGTGCACGTGTAGCCCCAAAACATGAATCAAAGGCCCGAACGTGCCTCCCAGAGAGCCGACTTCCCTGTGGCAGCGTTTCCAGGAGGCAAAGCCAGCAGACTTTAAATCTTCCGGGCAGTTTCTACACGTGGATTTGAT
Source organism: Pygoscelis adeliae (assembly GCF_000699105.1). Taxonomy (NCBI): domain Eukaryota; kingdom Metazoa; phylum Chordata; class Aves; order Sphenisciformes; family Spheniscidae; genus Pygoscelis; species Pygoscelis adeliae. The sequence goes on along the minus strand of NW_008824281.1, from coordinate 849,378 downwards.
CCTCAAACACGGCGCTGGCTGGAGATTGGATTTCACTGTGGCTATTCCTCGAGGTCCCCATTTCAGCCAGTTCCCGGTGGCCCTCACTGCTATGCAAACCCTCCTGCCCTCGCAGGCAGACGAGGGACAGGGTATTTCCACCCACACATGGACACTCGCTGCACAGAGAGCTCCAGGAAAGGACCGTGTGATGCATCCCGGCGATAATCCCCAGGAGTCTGGTCCTACCCCAAGAAAAATAGCAATTTTCCCCTTTCCAGGCCAGAGCGCATTGAAATATCTGCCCTCGGGGGAGGCTTTTAAAAATCAGGGTTTGCTTTCCTACTCCTTCACCCAAGGAGATCGGGGCAGAAGATATCCCACATCCCCCTCCTGCTCCAGCAGCTCAAAAGCTGCCGATTCCCAGAGCAGCCCATCTGGTGACCACGGGGAAAGACGGATGGACGGGGACATGCAACCTACCCAGATCCTGTAACAGAGCACGGGGAGAGGCTGCAGCTTGCTTCCTTAAGTAAAGGATAAAGTTTTAATTTAAGCTGATCTCTGGGGAGAAAAGGAGGTTATTGAATCCATAGGAAGCAGCAGGGAATGAACCAAGTGACCCCGAGGCCAGGCGCAAGCAACTGGGATTCCCAAGGGTTACAAAGCTGGGGGGACAGACCGGCACCAGATTTGCTGTGGATTTTTTTCATCCCCTGCTCCAGACACACACACATTTCCCTTGTGCTGCCTTACAGAGCAAACAAATGTCATTTCTTTGGGAAAACTGGAAAGACTATTTTCTTCCCAACCCTTCCCCCTCTCCGAATCCTCCCCCCTTTGCAGCTTGCAGAAAAGTGCCCCTAATCCCCAAATTCTCTCTCTACCTGCAGCAGGAGCTGAAACCCTACCCGTCCCCTCCCCCAGCCCTCCAACCGCACTAATCCATCAAATTCCCTGGCCTTGCAGCCCACCCCCAGCCCCGACAGCAGCAATCCTGGCACCAGATGTCCACTGACAAAGGCAGCGCCAAGCATCAAAAAGCAGTCGCCCCATTCACCCCTGTCCCGACGGGGCCCCTGGGCAAAAAGCGAGTTCAAAGCGCAATAACCCGCCTGCGCGGCCGAGCGCCCTTCTGCTGCCGCACACCCTGGGCACCGGTGTGCCGGAGAGGGGCCACATCCCTCACCGCATGACACGGTGACAAAACTTAAACCGCATCCGAGCCCACCGAGGGGTTACAATTCCCCCTCTTGAATCAGGGATTTAAAACAGGGGTCACTGATGGAAAATAAAAGGGATTTTATTTAAAAAAAAAAACAAAACCCAAGCAAGACATCTGTGCTCTGTCCACACGATGGCTGAAGCAGCATTAGCAGCGACTTTGTTTAAATACGACTGTTGCAAACCTCTTCCCGGCAGCCTCCTCACCGCCTGCCAGAAGGATTTTGCTAGCCAAACCACGCTCCAGATTAGCCATCTGGATTATCTGTATTTGCTAAACCCAACTGCAAGACCGGCCTTTAAGACAACATACCCAACTCCGGGGATTTGTTCATAGAAAGAAAAGTGGCTGGGGGCGGGGGGATAATATCCGCTCCACATCCTCAGTGACTCTTCGAATGCACTGATTTTTTACCTTTTCTTCCCTTTTTCTTCTGTTTGGGGGGGGTTGGTACTTTTGCTTCTGGTATTAGGGCATGCTACTTACATCAGCCTCCTCTGTCAAGTCCCGCTGGGCAGTTTACAGTCTGAACACCCGTCCTTATTTCACAAATGCAATTTCAAGCTTTCCCACATTTCCCGCAGAGAAACGGGAGAAGCAACGTGCCGGCAGGCACAGACCGTCCCAACACTGCGCAGGAGGGACAGGCTGTGCATGCAAAAGCCCCGCCTGAAACCCATCCCAAAACCCCCCTGTGTAAACGGAGCCAGCCCAAGAGCAAAACCCAGCGCCCTGCCGAATGAGAGCAACGCCCCGCTTTTACAAGTAATTATTTGCAACAGACTCCCCAGTCGGCTTTTGAAATGGCTCCAGCTAATGGTTTCCCTGATTTGTACGGGAGGAGCATCCCTCCTCCCTCCCACACGCCGAGCATCGCTGCGCCACAGGGACAGCCCCTGCCCTCCCCAGCCACCCACGCACCCACCTCCTCCGCAGGCAGGGACCGTACGCGACAAATCCTCGCAAGGCTCGAGGTGCCGAGGCTTGGGGGAAATCTGAACTGTCATTTTCCCTGTTACACCCAGGTTTAGTACTGCTGTTACAGCATCATTTTATTTATGGTATTACTTGTGTCATTATAACGATCCTACATAAATTCCACATACCGATTCTGTAACAATACTTGCTGCTATTATAATAATGATCCCATCTGAATGGCACAGATGCCATTATCAGAAAATCTGTTTGTAATACCGAATCAACTGTAAAAAGAGGCATTACGCCCAAATGAACTATTTAAGAATTACCATAAACAGGGGGCTAGCCTCAATTCCCTCAGCTGCAACGCGCTGCTTCCTGCCATATCGTAAATAGATAGCAAGTCAAAATTAGCAGGTAAGCCATCCTGCGACTTGGGAGCTGATGCTGAAACCGAGCACCGTGTGGCTTCCTCCCATGAATAAAACCTACCTCCGCACAGATTTTAATAAAGAACTTTCGCAACGCACTTACTAAATGCTAATGACAGCACTAATCAGTACATGGAGAAATTGAAACACGCCCTTGCAAACCCATAAAAGAGTTATCCATAAATAGAAAAGAAGGGCAGAACAGCTTCTTTAAAAACCCAAACTCACCCAAGCGCACATGAGCTCATGCAAAATTAAGGCAGCAGTCACTTTGGAAATGACGTAAGATGCACAGGAAAAATAAAGGTGTTGTAGAGTTCAGTTTGATAGATCTCCATCCCTGCATCAGCCCGCGCACGTTCCCAGCTCCCAGGTGCCTCCTGATTCAGAAGGTTTCACCTACCGCAACAGTTATTACTCCTACAAAATAGTTCTGGAAGGGCAGCTACTCCTTCAAAGAGAGCTTCTAACAGATGTTTTCCCACCGTCAGCATTTGAACAAACACGGTGTCTCACACCTTCCACAGTCCCTAATTTTACCAGTTCATTTTTCACACCCGCAAACACAGCATGAAATAAATTCAAATGTAACAAGATTACACTTCCCTGGTGCCACAGGACACGCTGCAATCTCTGTCGAGTCCGACAGCAAAGCCTTGCATGGGAATAAAATATACCTGGGGTTCAAAATTTCTTCAAACAGAGGGCAGAGGATGGCTTGGGGGGAGTGGTAACGGGATGGAGTGCCTTTCATCTCCAGGTGACTGGTTAAAAATTCAGCCCAGGTGAGCAGCATCTACAAAGTTACTACACAAGGGCTGCACAGAAGCCAGCATGAAATGAGTAAGTGGCTTCAATCCAGCTCTTTGTGGACCGGTGTCAGACAACTTGTCACTCCTACACCTGGTACCACAGGGCAGCCCCTGAAAAGGCACCAAGGACAGGATCGTGCAACCCTGATTTTCTCCTTTACACGTAGCTGGGTGACACAAGCACTGCTGCTCTTTTTTGGCCTGCGCCCACACGCAACAGACAGGGATGCTCGAGCAGGAATCAGAGATACCGGCTCTATTCCTGGCCTCGCTGCCGACCTGCTGCGGGAGCCTGGGCAAGCCTCGCTACTGCTTCTGCCTTGTCTCTTTTTGGCTGAACGATTCAACCTGTGGCACTTCAGTGCTTTTCACTGGTCGACCCTAAAACACTTTACAGAAAGGAGTTATGCATCGCTATTCCCATTTTACAGACAAGGAAGCTAGCAGATTGCCATTTCCCCAAGGCTGTTTTTCTGGCACGCTCCTTAGAGATTAAATCTAGTGAAATAGCTTCGCCATACAAGAATCTGTACCCACAGGCCAGATTCAACAGTGAGGGTAAAGAGGGTGTTTGAAACTTGCTGTGATCAAGGTTAAGAAACATAATAAAACACTATATCCTGCTCTTCCAGCTCTGCAGGGTAATAAGGGATTTCCTCATATACCTGCTGCAACTGTCACCTTTGCAGGAATTTAGTACCTAATACTAAATTCACACTCTGCGCGCTGAACCCTCAGATGGTTTATTTTGGTACCTCCACCTCCCAAAAAACCGACACATATCTCTTCCGAGTCAAAAGTGTAATTGGGCCTTCTCTGGCCCAATTCTTCAACACCTTTGAAAAATCACCGCTTCGCCTTTTGGCTGCAGGAGGAGGATGCAGAGCAGCCAGATAGCAGAGCAGGAGCCCCGATGCTCCTCTGCTCCCTCGTTTCCACTCCGACTGGCAGAAAGATTTGGAACAAGCATCTGCGCTTCTCCTGGAGGCGATGTACCTCTTTCTGCACTAGGGACCAATGACACGTTCCCAAGATGATAAAAGACACCTTCCCTTCTGCTTGGCAGGTTCTTGGAGCAATAACATGAAAGGACGGCGAGCGTTATGGTTTTTACTCCAGGGATGAAAAGCAAAAGAGGGAAGCACAACCCCAAAGCTGCCATCCTCTGCGCAGACCCCTCCTCCAGTGCAGCTCAGCCCCTGGTGCGGGACCACCTCATTTAGCCGGAGCTGCCGTCTGAGCCAGCCTTACTTACCATCTTCGAGCCCACATCCCAACGCACTCCTCCGCAAGAAGCGAGAGGGCGGCTTGAAAGGCACCAATCAACTCCAGACGCTCGTTACGTTAGAGAAAACGCAAATCATGAGGAAACTGTTAAAACAGCCTGATTAGCTCAAATGCACGTTTTTCACTTCCTCCTTTTTGGTGGGAAAAAAACCCAAACCCCAACCAACAGTGTGAGTCTGTAAACAAATATTAGCCTTGTAAAATACCAGGGCTGACAAGCACCTTTGCAGCCAGAAACAGACCAGCAGTGGATTACAGACACGCACCCGACAAACACTGAGCTAGTTACGACAGAAGAAAAATTTCTCAGTGCAGGTGGTTTGTTACTCTCAGAAAGTCTCTTTTCAGCAGATGTTCCTCTGTTCTGTGTGTGGCGATCCCAGCGCGCCTGAATTTGTGATTTCTCCTCCGCTAAGTGACGTTTTCAGGAAAAGGGAAATGAAAGGATAGCAAGATGCAGCTATACAAAGCACAGGCTAGAGAATCGTGGTTTTTTAAAGAAAGGAACCATAATGTTAATGTTTGAAACCGCTTTTCATATATAGTAATGAACAGCTTCATCTTTACGTTTTTTTCCTTAACTGCAGGAGAGTTCTCCGCCAACGAACAATATAAATTTAAATTTAATTTCAAGTGTTCCTTTAACTGCCTCAAGTCAGACCAGCTGCTGCGAATTCAGAGTTAGAGCTTTGACATAAAAGTTACCTGCAACATAAAAGTATTTTGCCTTTGCCAGAGTGAGAAAGAAATCATAAAGGGATAAAATATGGCCATTTCTCAAGAAAGTTCCAGCTACGCAGTTCCCGTAACAAAATGGAGCATTTTTTTTCCCCCCTGTTTCTAAAATAACATATTTTGGACAAATCTGCATCTCAAGCTTGAGCAGTAGTATAATGGTTAGCAAGCAAGTCATATAAAACCGAGAAAGCGAGTTATATTTTAATCCTGGGAACCGAGCACAGAAGTTGTGCAATGTTTACACTGAATAAATTTTGTACATTACTCCAACGCTCAAAGCCCGTGTCCTGCCCCGAGCTGCGGAGAGCATCGTGCAGGCGACTGCTGCAGATCTGGGCTGCTTTTTATTCATTAAAAAATAAAAGGCATTTCCACTATGGAAAAAAAAACCACGTAGTAAAACGGGTAATTTGGAGAAAAGGGTGAGCTGGAGAGCCGGCCCTTTGTAAGGCAGGCGAGCGCTCCCAGCACGAACGGGGGGTGCTGGATGCGGTTTTTACACTTTGTCTCGTTTTGCAGCAAAACGCTCCCGTGGCTGGA
>NW_008824281.1:841459-842575 GCF_000699105.1 Pygoscelis adeliae | reverse complement strand
TGCCTGGCCTCGGGGTCCGTCCCCCGTCCCCCCCCAGCGTGGTCCTGGGATCACCCCAGCCTGGTCATTCAGGGTCTCCCCGAGCCTGGCCCTTTAGGGTCCGTCCCCCCCATACCGGTGCCTTGGAGTCCCATCACACACAGCCCTGTCCCCGCAGCTCTCGTGGTACTCCCCCAAATAAAAAGCAAAAGCCACCCTCGCCCCCCCCAATCCCAGGGGAGCACCGCTGCTGCCCCCAGCACCCCTGGCCATGCCATCATTAACTCATCCCCACAGGGCAGCCGCCTGCTGGCAGTGCTTGCCCGAAGGGGAAACTGAGGCAACGCAGGCAGCACAACAGACCCCGTCCGCTCTGGCCAACGCCACCCAGGCTCTTCCCTCCGCAGATCCCATCCGAGCAGGAGCCGGGGCTCGCCCTGAGCCCCCCAGACCCCAGCCAGAGCGCAAAACCCTGGACATGGGGGCAGCTTTGAGTGGCCCCATGCCAGCCCAGCGCAGAGAACCAAAAGGGAAGGGGTGCAGCTGGGATAACCCCCGCCTTGAGATTTTTGGCAAGACAAAGCCCAACACCACTCATCGGGTCCTTGCTACCTTGGGTCTGGCTCTATGATCAGATAAACTCTCACCTCCAAACACTTTAAAAAAAAAAAAAAAAAAGAAAACCCAACAACAAAAGCCACAACCTTCTTCATTTATTTTTCATAGAGCTCCACAGACGTGAAAAGCTCTTGCAGCCATCTGTAAAGAGAGAAGGTAATTCCTAGCCTGAGGACTTTATAGTTTAAATAAGACATAACGCAGCAAGAGAGGACAGCAAAGAGAAAGGCGAGAGGGGGCGTGCAACAAAAGGGTTTCTTCAGAGAGAGATTAGGCTATCACGATTGCTCCATATACGTCTTTGCATTGACTCTATAGAGGATTTCAGAGTAGCTCTGTTATCTCTGGGCAGGAACAAAACACTCTGTACTTGCTCTTTTCCAAATTGTACCATGGAACTGAACAAAACCCCCAAACAAAAAAAATCACAACAACAAATTCCTTCTCTCCCCTTCCCTCTCGATTTTGCCTATTTTTTTTTTTTCTTCACACAGAGAGATATTTTGTTTGTTTTTGAGG
>NW_008824281.1:829368-841190 GCF_000699105.1 Pygoscelis adeliae | reverse complement strand
CTGAAATGGGCACGTTAAGGTTTGGCACCACCATGTCACCATCTGCAAAGCAAGGGAGAGGGTGTTGAGCTGGTAGGAGTGGGAAAAAGTCTGCGTGGTAAAGCACTGCAAGGGGACTTGATGGAAAGGGTTTCTGAGCGTCACTGTGACCTTATATCTCAGAATAATGCTATTTTTTTTTTTTTTTTTTTTTTTTTTTTTTTTTCGCAAAACCCCAGTTTGGTTTAAAATCCCTTCTTGCTCCCTCTCGCTGGGGCTCCCTGGATGGCAGAGGAGCCCGCTGGAGCTGGGTTGTTTTTAATACTTTGAGAGGTTTGATTTTACCATTAGGTGTCTGATTCATCTGTTCCTGCCTGCTGGAGCTAAGCCCAGCCTGGCAGTTAACACTTGCCTCAGGAGACGTTTTAGGGGCATTTTGCACCCACACGGATCCCTGTGCATATGCACACGAGGGAAACCTGCGTACGTGCACAGAAATAACCCCGTGCACACCTTCGCCCTCCCGCATGGCACGCTGAGGCCGGCGTCAACCTGCAGCTAAACACCGGCCACAACCTCTGCCCAGGGACAAGCTGGGATGCGGCAAACCCATGCTCAAGTACAGCTGCAAAGATCCTCGTTTCCACGTAAAGAAGGCACTGTAAACCACTGGAGGAGTTCACAGCTCTTGGTACAGCCCCAGGCACCTGAGCCGGTAGCCTCCAGCAACCCAAGCTGCCCAGGTTTTAAGCAGCTGCAACCGAACGATGCAACAGCCCTGAAGTGACTTCACGATGATTCACCCAGGAGTAAATTCGTGGCCAGTGTGGGGCAGGGCTGAAGCAGCTCCCACTCTGGGTAGCGCCTTCCGCTTGGTCCCTCCACCCATGCACCCCACGCTTCAGTGCAAGAGGGACCAGCTGGGGCAAATCCCAGCCGGTCTGTAACAGAGGTGGCAGAGGAGTCCCCGGTGACACACGAGTCCCCATGCTGAGCGCCGCATTTTGGGATAAAGATCACGGCAGGACAGCAAAAGGCTCAGTGTGTGCACAAGCAGCTACCCGACGTGCATCAAGCGACTGGCAAAACCGCCCCTCCGGCAGAGCACGGGCATCCCCCCTGGCCTGGCAGGGATGCGGGGTCCATGCCCCCCCAGGGATTTCACAGCTACTTTACAAGCCAGAAACAAAAAGTTAATGGTGCGGGCTTGACCACATATTTTCCAGAGGCTCTGGGAGACCGGCTCTCCACAAGCCGGCTAACACACACTCTTTTCATTCAGAGCTTTAAATACCCAATTGTGTCTGTTTTCAGCACGCTCATTTTTAGCATTTTAATGATATGGTCCCCGGCTCTCGCCCTCCTTGGATTGGCCGCAGCATAGTTGTGTTTTTTTTTCTTTTTTTCTCTTCCCCCCCTTCTTTTTAACATCTTGCAGTGTGAGAGGGAAAGGGGGTTAGCAAGAGGTCACACATTTCTCCTAACCCAAGTGTTTTTCCAGCAGGCAGGGGGTCCTGCCAGGGACAAAGACAAACCAGCCCCTTCGGCTGCCTGTTGGCTGCGAGCGCTGCACCTTCCACTGCGGGTCCTCAGCGCAGGCGCGGGACAGGCTCACTGCCCTCGCCGGAGCATTTCAGGAAGGTGCACGATCCAGGCACACTTCCTACAAGAGGAAAGCAGCACCCATCCCCACACCCTGGCACAGCCAAAACCTTGCTCACCATGACCAGCCCTGGGAGAAAGGGTTTGGGGTTTCCCATTGCAATCGCCTTCCCTTCATCCCCTGTAGCTAGAGCTTTCCTCGGGCCCCGTTGACAGGATTTTGCTTGGCTGCACCGCTTCGCTTGCGGCCGGGCAGAAGACCCCATGTGCAAGCAGGACGTGGCATGCAGTGTGGACACAGTGCCTGCTCCCAGCCCAGCTCCCCAGGTCACACTCAGGCACCCCGGGTTCCTGCTCCCGCCTCACGTCCCCCCATTCATGCCCTTGGCCTGTTAGAGCAGCTCTGCTTTTTCCACTGGAAAGCTCCCAAAGAGACTTCAGACTTGTTAAGAGCACAGCTCAAGGACTCCACCGGGAACTACATGGAGCCCTGAGACACAAAGGCACCATGGGACCCCCAAACCCCTGCACCTGGAGCTGTCCCAGGAGCCCCCAGAGCCTCCCTGGACATGGCACCACACCGTGCCACCTCCCTGGCACAAAGCAGACATAAACCAATATGGCAGCTGCTTATTTCAAATAGCTGGCTGCAAAAACAACCCCAGCTTCGCCACCACTTCTAAAGCCGCTCGCTACGCTGCCCGGAGCGCCCGTGCAGGGGTGCCAGCTTGGTCCTGGGTACACAGGGGTCAGTTTGGCTCTGCATCGTGGGCAGCCGTCACTGCGCCGACACAGCAAACCTGCTTCGGGTCCGGGGTTAGCTTCAGCATCTCCACCAAGCCCTGCTCCTAAATCAGCGGGAGCACCCTGTACGCCCCAGTCATGCAAACTGCCAATAGAGCCAAGGAGGCAGCAGGAAACTCATGGCTGCACCAGAGAGGGACTGAAGATGCAGGTCCTGAGCCGTGTTACCTCCATCCCTTGGCAAACATCCACATTTCCCCCCTTCCCCAAGCACACCCAGCCCTGCTTGCTTTTGCACGTACCACTGCGACCCAGATCTCGGCCCAGACCAATCCTGAGGGATGTCCTTGCCTCCCTCTCCCCCACCAATATTCAGCTTTTTCCCCATCCCCTCTCCCCCAGCTCTACAAACACATCATGTCCATATTAACCATCCTTCACAGGGTGCTTCAACATCAGCCGCTCACCAGATTTTTTTTTTTTTTCCCCACCAAGTAATATCAAAATGGTATTTATTAAATTTGCTCTCTAAGTCCCTCAGTCTGCTCCATAATACAGTGAATCTGTGAGGTGGTTTCACTGATCCTGCCTCAATGAGACCAGATTAACACAGATGATCCCGGCTTTGCAGCTCCCTCGTCCCAGGGAGGGTCAGAGGTTGTGCAGAGAGGCAAAAACCCGCTGGCAGTGCCGGTGCGGCCGAGCCGGAGGAAATCACGTGGCCTCTGAAAATGATTTCCGAGGTTAATTCCAGGAGGGAGCACTCGGCATGGACACACAGCAACTTTTAAGTCTTCGGAAAACCTGTTTGGCTGTTTATTTCAGCCTCTCTTGCTCTTATCTCCCTCCTTAAGCGCATTGATTGTGCCTGCCCCCACCCTGCTCCCCAGCAAGAAGCCCATTAAATCTAAAGTTAGCTCCAGAAAGGTTCATCAGATCCATTATCTTTGCATTCAGCTAAATTATGAAAATCATTAAGATAAGGAGGCATGGAGCCTATTAGTTTCCTGGAGAGGATGCTTTACGATTTTTTTTCCTTCTGCTTCCACATTTAATTACCTTAAGTTTCACAGTATTTAATTCTATCTATTAAACCTTTAATGCATAAAAACAAAACAACAACAAAACCACTGCTGGTCACTTTTAGGAAGGGTGCAGAGCCAGGGTACAGAGCAGCATCTGCTCCCCCATCCCCTTCCCGGCTCGGGTCATGGAGAGGCCCCGATCCTGTGGCTGCGCATGGACCCTCGCAGCCGAGCTGGAGCTGCGCTCATGCGGGGTGCATCCATTAATTAAAAAACTAAGGACGTGGCCTGGGGTCCAGGCAAAGGAAGAGGGAGCAGCGCCAGCCCAGGGTCCTCCAGCTGGTCCCCGAGCCAGGTGCCGGGAGCTTTGCTACAACCCGGGGGGATGACACAAAAAGCAGCGGGGTTGTGGGAACTCATGTTTATTTTTCTCTAAAATCGCAGGAGCACAGTTTAATCGGCAATGCCACCTCCCCCAGAAAGCCCCAGCGGGGATGGTACTCCCACAGGTACGTACACAGGGATCCTTGCTTGGTTATTAGTGTTATTTTTTGGACAGATGCTATTTTAGGAAATTGATAGCAAGCCTACGGAAACAGCAGAACTCCACCATGCTTCAAGCGAGGTCAATCTGAAGCATTAGCGTCTCTCTGGCTGCATTTTGCCTTCCCAGAGATGCTATTTAGCAATCTTGGTTACTATTAGAGCAGCATCTAAAACCCCCTTATCCCGTAATGCCGAACAAGCTGTAACCCTCATGCTGAGCTGTCTCTTTGCCATCTAAACAGGACAGAGACCAAAGAGTAAAAACAAACCCAGAGGCACAGCCGGGGAAGAGCACCCACATGGCGCAGGGTCACCCACCATACGCTGCGTGGAGGGGAAGACACCAAGCCCAAAGCCCAGCTGGTCCCCAAGCCCGGCTCACCGAGACCACGGCACAACGGCTGCAGATCCACATCCCTGTTAGCACACAGAAAATTATGTTCCCATATATAGCATCTCCAAACACCTCCTTGCAGGAGATTTCAATGTTTTGACAATTCATGGACCACTAAAAGGTTTCCCGAGAAGCTGCGGACATTCATGGAGCCTCTTACGAGCCATTCGTAGACCCTTTTCTCCAGCGCTTGCAAGGCACGGTTTGCAAACGCCGCTGCCTTCAAGGCCTGCCTCATCACGCATCCCAACAGGGCCCCACAGCTCCCAGCAGCGCAGTTTCTTCCCATCGACATCGTTTACAGGATTAAACCTCAAACTTGGCCTGCATTTTGCATTTGGTTTTTAAATCAAGAATCACTCTGGAAAAGTAGCACCAGGAAGAAAAAAAACAACTTGCTAAAGTGTTCCCCAGCAGCATATCCACATACTTTAATATAAAAAAGCTGCTGCTAATTTAAAAAACAAATGTTTAAGCAATCAAGCATGTTTATTTAATTTGTCCTTTCTGTGCCAGAGAAGGCCTGAGCCGCTCGCAGTGGCTGCCACACGGCATTATCAAGTGCGTTCATGGCAAGGTCCCCATGCGTTGGGGTGGGAGCAGCTCGGAGCCCCAACCCACCCACACTTTGGAGGGGAGATCAGCTCCTCCCGGCCCCCAAGAGAGGGTCCCTTGGGATAGTCCAGTCTCAGACCCACCACCCCGAGATGAAAACGGACATCTAGAGCCGAAAGACAGGACTCAGGATTCAACCCATTACTTGCATCCAGCATGAACCAGATCATCTCTGTTCCTCCAAGAGCAGTAAAATTTTAGTTCGTTTGCCATCACTGCAGACCAATGCTTTTTTCCACTACAAAGACCATGTATTGCTCTGCTCACAAAGAGGGTGCAGGATGCACAGAGACAGGTACAGGGGAACCTGGAGCCCCAAAACGAACCTAGGTGGAAAGGAGCAGCCGCTGCCTTGTCATGGTGAGATGCTGCTGACGGGTCCTTTCCATCCTTGGGCTCCCAGGAGCTCAAAACCAGCAACTTAAAAATACAACTTGCACTCTATTTAATTTAAATGCTCTGAACGTAGATCAGCTCCTGGTTTAAATATTCATTGGTGCTGCAATGGGACCCGTGAGCCATCCGGTAAGTGGGTTGGGAGCTTCATCCACCGCCGTGGAGCACACCTTCAGCTCAAGGGCCACTTCATACCACCTTACAGCCACGTTCCCCAATTAACGCCAGCCACGGAGCCTGCATCTCTTACGGCAACGGTAAACTTAAAAGGGACTTTCCCCCCCTTTCTCCCAAAGCCTTGCCAGCAGTGAGCTAAATCCAGATCTGTTCTTCACACCCACCCACGAGCTGGGGCAACCAGCAAAGGTTCATTAGCAGGAGGAGCTGTGCGCCTCTTGCTTTGAACATGAAAGCAGCCCAAAAGGGGGTATTTTGTGGGGGAGGAGAATATTCATCACAAAAAACCCCAAAACACGGAGCGGCAAACACTGCCTTCAGCCGCCCTGATGCCAAAAGGGGTCCTGTGGACAGGGTTAAGGAGAGGGCATTACCCAAATCGGGGGGGAAGAAAGGTTTTTCTTCTCAAGTCATCTCTTGAGAGACCTCCACCCGCTTGAGTTGCAGGGTGTGAGCGTTCACCCGTTCGGCTTTCCCTCTGGCCTCCACACCAGCGTATTTGGGGTTGGCTCTTACACTCATGGCCGTTTAACCTGCTGTTTACATCATTACTATTCCACCAAGGCGATGCAAGACACACACAGCACTAAACCAGTAAACAAACAGCCCCTTTCCCGGCTGGACAAGCCCTCCGTCTCTCTTGACATGAGATCCTGCACAGTCATCACCTTTGGCATGAAATATTCCTGAAATAAGTTGGCCAGGAGGAAAGTTTCAGGGGGACCCAATGGCAGCAGCTGGATGGCAGCCCCCCAAAACTGCAACGAGCTGTGGGAGGTCCCTGCTGCAAGGTTGCAGGAGGAGCATTTTGGATGCCACCGAACACAGGGGCTGGGGAAGGGAGATACGACACAGGGTGCCCATGGGGGTTTGCTTTGCAGCAACGAGACCCGGAGGCGAGGATGCTCCTTCAGCCTTCCTACAACATTAACTCTGCAATCAAGATCTGCTCCCATGATGTGGTGTTTTATTCTCAATGTCAGAAGCCAAATGTTTTTTGGTTAACCTTTGGAGGGCAAACACAGAGTAGCCAATAGCCCTAAGGAACCAAGTAATGTTGGCTGCTTCTCTGAGCAAGTTATCAGTAGCCCAAGGAAAGCTCGGTCTTCTCAAGTTCATGGTTGTCGTGTGAAAATCTCATGGATTCACAAGTTGAGTCCTGGACTCCTGATGAAGGATGGCTCCACACGTACTCGTTTTACAGATGAGAAAGTTCAAGAATGAACTGGAAAAACAACGTCCCCTTGGTCTGCATCAAAGCAGGGAATGGAGCCTGCTCCCAACAATCCTTCCTCCAACAGCCACCACCATATGCGGCAGTTTCCACCAGGCACACACCAGGAACAGCTTCTGCAAAACCTTGAAAAGCCTCTAAAGGCCCAAACTGACCAAGAAGTGAGCAATAACCACAGGACAGCGACTCCAGGATAATCCAGTTTTCTCATGGATCCCAAAACACCTAAAAGGACCCAATTCTCAGAGCACAAGCAAGTCCTCAGAGAGGTTGGAGTGCCCCGTGCCGCTGTTCCCAATGTTGGAAAAGCTCAGACCTGGATCACAGATCAGTATCTCCTTTCCTACCACGGCACTGTCAGGAACAGCGATGCCTTGGAGAGGGAGCGGGAGCACAGGAGCGTGAGCAAACCCATCATAAGCAGGAACTCAATTTTGCCCATCATTATCGTTGGCTTTAACAAATAGCTTCTGTGGATGGCAGGTACTTTATTAATTTTTCCCCTGTGCAGCATGCAGGATGATGGAAGAAATCACTGGCCTGTTGATTTGCTTGCCTCCCTGGCCCAGAATAACTACCTATTTATTTTTGAACAGCAGGATGCATCAAATCCTCAAATCGAGGTGACGGAGCTGAGAGGACGTGCCACACACATCCATGGCACCAGCGCCTGGGCAGAAGGTTTCAGCCCCTTTCTCCACACTAGGAAAAAGCCGGGTCCAAGTCTCCCACTTGCACGTCAGAGACGGGAAAACTGAATAAAGGGATTTTCCACCCTATTGGGTTTTTTCTGGCAGCCACGTTCCTGGTGACTCGTTGCCCAACATGCCCGAGCTTTGGTCTGCATGAAGCCCAGGGAGGGTTTGGGCACCTCAGCCTCAAATACAGCCCCTGGCCTTGGACTTTGCTGTGCATCCCTGACATGCAGGGCAGTGGGGGTCTTCCGGGTGATGTTAGGACAGAAAAAACTGCAACGTGCACATCAGGAACCAAATAATCTTGGAAGGTGCTTCTCTCTCTAACAGTTCTCCTGCAAAAGCACAGCCATGGGAGATACCAGGCACAGGCTCGTGGTGCTGCAGCACCTTGTTGAGTCCTCCAACACCATTCCAACACCTAAGCAAGACATTTGTCATGTCCCTGAGCCCTCCTGGTGTCCTCTGAGGTCGGCTGCGAGCTGGGGCCAGCTCAGGCACCCACATCCCCATTGGAGCTGGAGCTCCTCTCCTGTCCCAGCGGCCGCAGTTGCTCGTGCAGGAGGATTCAGGATTCACATTTTGCCCTGCCACGGGATTGCTCCAGGAGCGCAGGAAATGCCCAAAGCAGTAGCTGGTGCGCAAGGACTTGTGCGACCAAAAAAAAAAACCAAACCAGGGTTAATCAGCCCTCCTGAGGAAATGCCATTGGGGCTGTCAGCCAGGTGTTTTGGGGGTGATCTCCCAGCGGGGCTGCACAGGCGGGAGAGAGCATCCAGTCCAATGACATCCGCAGGACAGGACATCTCCTCCACATCTCTGCTTCGTAAAGACATCCCTGGGGTTCAGGGCAAGGAGTTTCTCAAGTCACACAACCCCAGCAGAAATTATCCAAGGCAGCTTCAATATCCCCCTCCCCACAGATGACCTTTTTTTTGTGGTTTTTTTTAAGCACCGTCTCCATTCTGTGCGGTTACTGAGAGTGTTTTCCATATGAGCAGCACTGGAGAGTCTTCCAGAGCCTGCAGCCATCCCACACCGGAGCCTGCTGAGCAGCCAAGCGAGACCTGCAAAACCCCAATGCAGGCTGCAAGCTGCCATGAGGACCACGTGGGCAGTAATGGATCTACCAAGGACTTACGACAAAACCACTGCTGGGGAAAAGGCAAGGCTGAGAAAGACGGCGCGGACGGAGGGAGCTGCAGCAGCAATGTGCCACGGCCAAGGGGACGCAGGGACAGAGAGAGAGCAAGAGCAGCCGGCTCCAGCACCGCCGCGCTGGTGCAGGGTCCCCAAAGTCCCAGGGCAGCGGTGGCTGGTGCCTGCGACAGTTTGGCAGGGAGCTGGCTCTCCCCACACACGCTCACCCACCCGCTTCATGGAGAGCCTTTTTTGCTTGTTTTCTTCCTCATTTGCCTAATTTAGAAAAAAGGAAAAGGGGAGGGAAGCAACTTTGCGATTTTCCAGGCACCCAGGACTCCTCGTGCCCATCCCCAGAGCAGGGCTAAACTGCATTAAGTCTGAACAGAGCTCTCCAACAGAGCCCGAAAGCAGAGGAAATGACCTCCTCCCTGACACGCTTCCTCCCGCTCCCCGGGAACGGCAGAAGGGACCCGGGGGTGCATCTTCTACCTGCAATACACATGCACCATAAATAACGTGATACGCAGCATGCTGCTTAAAAGCAGGTCCTGTGCAACTGTCTGCCGCACGTCGAGTCATGCCGAGCAGCGGCACGGGACGGTGCCTGCCTCCCCCTCAGCAAACGAGGCCCGTGCTCTGTGCAAACACGACAGGCTCGTGCCCAGGGCTGTGCACGCCGAGCCTGGCAGCTACCCACGGCCGCAAAGGCGGCGCTGCCCTGTCCAAACACGCCCAGGCGTGGGCTGCGGTTTGTGCGGCAGAAGTCACTTGCATGGATCTTGCTTTGCCACTGTGGCATGCTGGGGTAAATCGGCGTACAGTAGCACCACCTGATCGATGGAGGTAGGTAAAGACTCTGCTTTCCTGGCTTGGGAGAGAGAAAAAGCAATTGCCACCTCGACCGGGCTGGGTTGCAGCACCAGTAGCTCAGCTGTCCCATGCCTGATGCAAAGACCCAGGTCTCTCTCCCAAAGAGACCTCCAGAAATGCACTGCTGAAAACAGCAAATATTACATGCTGCTGCATAACACCACTCCCTCCTTCTACCTGTGTCCCAGCCGCGCTTTCCCTCCCCTTCCCACCCTGTCCCATCAGCCGCCGGACGCAGAGGGGCCCTGCCAGCTGACAGATGAAGCTTCAGGTTAACAAATCCAATTTGTCGGACACAAAAAGCCAAAGCATTTAATTTCTGCTGGCTTTTTCTTTATGAAATTGCTCAGACATTCAAGACGTGAAATGTCACTGTGTCACTTGGTGGCAGCTGAGGGCACAGAGCTGGAAAGGTCGGGAGAAGCTCTCTGAGAGCTACCCCTGCTCAGCTTGAAGGGAAGGGGGATGGGGCAGACGGGGCAACCGTCACCGCTGGGGACAAGGGGGCCATCAGCCCACGCCTCCCCCAGCTGCAAGCCCAGTGCTCCTGAACCCACAAGCTCTCAGCAGAGTGCAGAGGGATGTTAACGACCAGCGCTAGAGCACGAGCACCCAGTCATGATTGCAAACAAGCCCCTTTTGCTCTCCTTGGCCCCAAAACCCTCCACCACACTCACCCTCGACTCAGGGGCCAGCTGGAACCGTCACATTTCCCTGAGTTTCCCCAGCTCTGTCTGACCACCCTGGGGAACAGAGGGCTCATTCCGCTCCTGCGCTCACCCAAGACAAAACCACGCAGCCATGATGCTTAGCCAAGCCCTTGAATCCAAAAGCACATATAATCAACGTGCACGATGGCAGATCTGCCCCAACAGCTGAGAAAGAGCCATGCTGCTGGCTGCCCCACAACAGGGCAGAAAATACACTGCAAATCCCTCCCCGGAGAAGGACAGGAGTTTGCACCCCTTAAAGGGTTTGGTTGGGGGACAATGCTTGCTCAGAGCCTGCCAGCAACGCCCCAAGCAGCTCCCTCTGCCCCAGCAGAGACACAGACACACTCGGGTGCCTCATAGCCCCTGGAACGCTGCTCCATTTTACTGCAAACAGTAAAAGCAACAATGAATAAAGCCAAAGGGGTTTTCCTAGGGCCACTCAGGGCATCTACCATTTGGGTAGGACACAGCGGCAGGAGCACCGCAGAGCCCGTTTGTATCCCACCAGGAGCAGGGAAAGCTCTGGCATGTGCTGGTGAACCATGCAACAGCTCTTTGCCACGACCTCTACCTCCCCCGAGCTGTGTCTTGGAGCAGGGATATCCAGAAGGGTTTCTGCTGCGTTATCCTACAAGCGGTGCTCAGAGCACCCTGCCTCCAAACCAGAGGGACCCAAAAGCTGCGTCAGCACAGCAAGTGCCGGTCACAGAGGCCACAGGCAGAGACAGGGCTGAGTTCCCCACTGGGTCACGCCACAGGGCAGGGAGCGAGAGCTGCAGTTCCCGGGCACCCCTCCAGCCAGGAGGGAACCTGAGACCTCCCCTCGCGGGTGAATTTACTGCTGGGAACATACAGTTACAGACTGGCTGATGCTGGATGCGAGGCAGAACAGGACACCCCGCAGCGCGAGACCCAGCTATGCAAGTTATGAAAGCGCCTGAAAACAAAAACGGTTGGTGTCCGCCTGTCTCCAGGGCCGGAGCCACCGAGCCCACCACCGGCAGCTTCGCTGCAGACACCGCTCTAGTTGTGTGTTTAATTACAGGAGGCTGGGGAGCAGATGAGCTACTGCAGGTTTCTGTGCATCAGCTCCAGCCTTATCTCAGGGCTGGAGCCTCCCCGTATGTCGCAAGGCTGATGCTGGCCCAAAAGGCATCTCTGCTCATACGCACCCACGATGGGGGCAACTGAGGTCAGCTGCAGCGTCTCCCATCCCTTCTGCCAGCCTGCACGCAGGATTGTTATGGAGATGTCGCACTGTTGGTCGAAGTCTCAGGCTCTGTGCAATGCCTGAAGCACAGTGACGCGATGCAGCAACATGGGAGCCCACGCTGGGATTTCACAGTCCTGTCCCAAAATACCAAACCCGCATCCCAGAGCGTGGCAGGTACGAGGTGGGAGAGCAAAGACTGGTTCCCACGCCGGCCCACCACGCTCCCTGGATGGTTCCCGGTCCCAGCAGCAGGAAGGGACCAAGAAGATGTGGAGCAGGGATGCTGCTCTGGTTTGCCTCTGGGGCACATGGAAAAACAGAAACCAAGAGAAGCACTGCCAGGAGGGCCTGATCCAGGCAGCGGTGAGCAGCCAGAGCCCAGGAGCAGAGAACAGGGAGACACCTCTTTGGTGAACCTTGGCTGAGCAGCGGCCACCTGCCCTGTGCCTGGTGCTGCAGCATCCGTGGGAGACGTG
>NW_008824281.1:825902-829137 GCF_000699105.1 Pygoscelis adeliae | reverse complement strand
CCTGCACCCGGTGTCCCTTCCACCGCTCCCTTCCCGGCAGCGTCCCCCACATGCCCGTCTGCTGCCGCCCACTCCGTCCACCCCCATGCCAAGCGCTCCCGGCTCATCCCATCCCACCTGCCCCAAAGCTTCCCCAGAACGGGGCTGTGTGGCAGCGACGTAGGTTTTCCCGGCTCTTGCCCAGTTGTGCCAAAGCACACTTCGAGAGACTCAATGGCGAGCAAGCGCACGCTCACGGCACCAGTCGACTGCAAGTGCAAGCGTGCCAAAGGGTACCTCCGTCTCGCGCTCTCCTACTCCCGCTATCCGCATCCAGAGGCTGCAACTGCAAGAGGAGCCAAGAGATGCATGTACAGACAGAAGGGGACAGACAGACAGGGCTCCATTTGATGCCACTGCTTTCAGCACTGCCTTGACGGAGGGCACTGAGAAAGCAGTACAGCCATCTTGTGACTTAAAAAAGCCCAAGCCCGGCAATTATTTACATAGGCAAGATTTCAGGATATTGGGTTTTTTCCCCTCCGAAAAGACTAATCAGAAAAAAAAAAGTGGTTTTAAAAATAAAGCCACTTCCAAAGAAAAATCCAAGTTAAAAGTCTTGCTTTAATTATATTCTGAAGATTAAAGCATGCCGCAGAGCGTTCTGGGGGTCTGACAAGAGTCCATCATCACAAGCTCCTCTGATATTTCCTAGAAAAATCCGCAACTGAGTCACCTGTAAACACTCCTCATGAGAAGGTTTAGAGGGTTCAGAGGAGAGCAAGGCTCTCAGGAGCAAGGACCACCTGAGATGCTGCTGGACAGCCCCTGCCTTGAGAGCGTCTGTCCTGCAGGAATCAGGACGGAGGATGAAAAATTGAGGCACAGAGAAGGGATACGACTCGATCAAAGACATCGGAAAAAGTCAAGGGTAAGCCAAGAACAAAGCATCGGGCAGGGAGATCCAGTTACGAGACAACGTAGCCTAATTACAGCCTGGCTCTGGGTGGTTTTTAAGAACGAAATACAAGCCTACATGCTCCGCGGGCTGAACCGGCCAGGCCAGTGCTGGGGACAGTGACTCCAGGGCACCGACGCCTCTGGGGACAGCCCTCTGCCCTGCTACAAAGTGTTTTGCAGAAAGGCTCTGGGCAAGAGCTGAAGCACTTCTCCCCTGGCTTCCCATCCCATCAGCACACGCTCAGCACAGGCTACTCCGGCAGCATGAAGTGCTCAAGCACGCGGCAAGCTCACCCCTTCAAGAAGGCACCCAAAGACAGCGCAGACGTGACCTGCCTGCCCACCCCACTTCAGCAGTCCTGTCCCCCAGCTCCCCTAGACACAGAGTGGGAACCCAAACTGCATCACCCATCCTCGATGAGGGGGGGACAGTCCAGTAACTAAAGCACGGGACGAGGCAGGACATTTGGGACGACGTCCCCGGTCGGTCCTCGTGCGCAGCTCTGTGCACACACCTAGACTGGCAAGACCCCTACCAGCCGCAAACACACCTCCAGGCATGAAAACTGCGTCTCCTGTCTTCATCCCCTCCTCGCTACTCCTCACCCAGCCCAAAAATCCAGCCCCTTGCCAGGCTGGGTGCACGCCGGAGGCCCATGGCACCCATCTGAGCCCCCACAACCTGCACAGCACGCTCCCCAAGGCAGCCGGGATGAGAAGCTTTAGCTGCGTGGGCCATTTAATATTTTATGCCCCTTCCTCTCTTACCTCTAAGAAACACTTTAGTTCCTCCCCACCTCCCTACTTTTCCTCGTTTCAAAGCAGCCTTACACCTATTTTCAGGTCAGCACATCTTGGGGCTCCTGGATGGATGCTGTCCCCCGCGCCACCTCCAACGGGAGGAGAAGCAAAGGGACGCTCGTGCCTTCCACACCACTGGGGCAGCTGCTGAGCCCGGGGATTTTCAAGCTGCTTTGCAGAGGGAGAGATGGATGGATAAGGCATTGAAGCTGCAGTCCTGCTGCCTGCAGCTCGGGAGCAGATGCTGAGAGGTCTGTGGTTGCTCTCAAAACCCAGACAGCCTCACCAGTATCCCCTTACGGGGACCAGCAGCAAAGCCTTCAGGGCATGCAGTCTGTGAGCAGCCCCGGGGGCCAGAAACGCCACCGGTGCTCCCACCCCGCAGCGCCAGACAGGCTTCTGCAGGTCAGGCTACTAAAATTGAGGCATTGAAAGGCGATAGGGGCTGCCGGAGCTTCCTCCTCGTCCTTCCCCAAGGAAGCGGGATAACGTCGGAAGGACACGCAGTAACAGCAGCTCATCCTTGGACCCTGCCGCCACCTCTTGCCCTGCACCCAGCTCCACTCAGGTTCATTGTCATCCTCAGCCTTGGAGGGTGCCAAGCTGTGCTTTGGGCTCCTGGAAAAAAGAAATCTTATCAGCATGGCACAACCAGTCCTTCCAGGAAGGAGTCAGCAGGGAACTTGCTCGGCTGCCCTCCTCAGGGCTCTGCGTGGGTCTCAAAGCAGGGCCAGGGCTCCCATGGCAGTTGGCCAGTGTCCAGCAGCTCCGAATTCAGGGGGACTTTCCTCCTCCTGACAAGTTTTGCAACAGGAGAGAAACAGGCTGTGAGTTTCAGAGCCTGCATGCTGGAGAGGAACAGAGGTGACAGGAAATCCCAAACCAGAGGAAAATTCAGCTTGTTCTGGGTCAAATGCAGAGGAGGAAGCGGAGGCACAAGCAGAGGCGCAGGGAGAAGAAAGCCCTTTCCAGAAGAGCAGCCCAAGAGGTCAAGTCTGTACAAGGCTTCTGGGGACTCGCAATGCTTCGATTCCGATGCCGAAGGTCAAAACCCCGGAGATGATCAGGAGCCGGGTCCCCAAAACCTCTGGGGTCTTTCCCAAAAGGGGCTCCGAGGACAATTAGCCAACAACTCTCCCTGCTGAAGCAGGGCAGTCCCAATGGCACGCAGGACCAGCAGCCACCATCTTCCACTGCTGCACAGGTGAAAAAAATCCATGCCGGCCACAGCAGATGTCACCTTCACTTTGGAGTGGGTGGCCGAGGCCGGCAGCCGAGCCGGGGTGCACCGATCCACCCGGCCATGCCGGATGGGGAGGGCAGACGCTGAGTTCCCATGGTCAGAGCTCTCCATGAAACAGCAGCCCTTCCTTGGCAGTAAAACCAATTAAGAGAGGAACGAGACGAGCAGCACTTTGATGGATGCTCCCCAGCTGCCGGCAACGCGGGGACGCAGAGGCCATCGCGGCGAGGAGGGAGCCGGGGGCCTCGCGGG